>NW_023270825.1:21227642-21623722 GCF_011800145.1 Mirounga leonina
TTTTATTTATTTATTTGACAGAGAGAGAGACAGCGAGAGAGGGAACACAAGCAGGGGGAGTGGGAGAGGGAGAAGCAGGCTTCCCGCCGAGCAGGGAACCCGATGCAGGGCTCGATCCCAGGACCCCGGGATCATGACCTGAGCCGAAGGCAGACGCTTAACGACTGAGCCACCCAGGCGCCCCTGAAGGTTTATTTTTAAGGAACATTTGATCCAAAACAAAGTTAAACTTAAAGCATAAATTCTGTTCTTCCTGACGCTTTAGTTTCTCCCCGTCATTACAGTTGGCCAAAACTATCTCTGTGAAGAACCAGGTCTTTGGAAGGCATTTAGGAAATAACTTTTTGAGATTGTGTTCCACTAACACACCATGACTAATTGCTGCAGAAACTATGACCAGGTCTCCAAGTCATTTTATGTGTCCTACTTGGTGTGGGAATTCTATGACAAAGTTTGTTAGCCTTATTTTGATTGCCAACCAAAATGCTTCCATCCAATGGAACTGGGGCAATCAGAACATGTTAAAGAGTCCAGTAGCATTAACTGTAGAGTGCCATTGTTCAATCAAACCTTTAGAGCTTGCACAGACAAGTCCAGGGAGTGCTAAGGATGAGAGGAAGAGGAGAAGGAGGAAAGTGGAGAAGGAATCTATTAAAGACTATTTTTCAGGGACTCCTACCTGGCTTTTAATATACCTTATCTCATTTGTTCTTTTATACCCCCAGACACAAAATCCCCACTTCCTAGACTCTGACACCCAACAGAAAGATATTTATTATTTGGCTTCTGGCAAACCAGCCAGCGGACCTCTCAAGTCATGGATTGGCTGCTGATACCCAGCTACTTTCTCTGGTCTAACCCTTAAACTCAGCTCATCTGATTTCCTCCCGGGGAGACAAATAACTATATAAAGGCAGACCTTCTAAGGGCTCTGAGGACCATCCCTGATGTTTTGATTCCTCTTCAAGGCTGCAAGCAAATGAAAAACAGCTCTTTCTCACAAAGGGGCTGAAAAACCTTGATACAGAACAGATCTCCAATTGGCTTTTGGGCTGAAATAACTGAGCCAACAGGATATTTTAGAAATGTTTATTTCATTTCTCAAATTAAGATGAATTTTATAGACCCATTTCTCATGGATATATCCATTTTAATCCTAAATTAAGGATTAGTACATATTTTTTCCACAAATCACTCTATGAGTGGAAATAATCCCACCAATATCATGACTCAAAATGTTAATACATGAAAATCCTTTCATCAAGAACTAGGATTATACTCTATCCCAAATCAAGCCAAGTAAATATAGATGATGCCAGACCACTAAACAATGTTTTCTTGGACTTTAAAAGGGCAGAGTAAATATCAGTCTTTGGGCCATATGTGCGGTCTTGTATAAAGATTAAGCTGTGAGGTCCAGGCCAGTCACTTACTCTCCCAAAAAACCAGTGCCCAGTGTCATGAGAATTTGGTTAATAAAGGCCTTAACTCATAACAGAGTATAGCAGACAATAAAGAGTGGCTATAAATTTTCATTGGCTTGAAAACTCCTAGAGGACAAGGTACGTATGTTTATCTTTGTAGCAATGGTGATTATTTAATAAATCCTATAGAAACATACATTCATCAAAAAAAAAAAAATGCCCAAATGTCTCTACATCATGTACATCTGTTAAGATTTTCCTCACAAGAACTACATAGGAAAAAAAACTTAAATCATATTTTCTGGGGACTTTTCAGTGTCATTGAAACAAAGAAATTAATTTCTTCCTAGAACTTTCTACTTATGACTAAAAATTCTAATTACTATTCCTTTTAGGCCATAAATATTGTACCACAATTTTTAAAACTTGATAAAGTAATATAAAAGCTAGTTCTTTGAAAAAAATCTAATGAAACAGACAAATATCTAGCAAGATTGAGCAGGAGAAGGAGAACGCATAATACATAATTATATTAGGAATGAAGAAGAGGTTACAACTTTAAATACTATATAAATTTATAAAAATAAAAAAGTAGCTTTATCTTTATAAATTTTAAAAATTCAATGAAATTGTTAAGTCTCTAGGAAAAAAAAAAACCAAAAATAAAAATAGAAAAACTGAATAGACAAATAAGGATTAAATTTTATCTATCCATCTATCCGCATCCCCCCAAAAGGCACCAGCCTGAATGGATTTACAATTTACAAAACTTTCAAGAAACTGATAATCTCCTACTTGTACGAATCATTGCAGAAAAAAAGGAAGAAGGAATGGAAGGGAGGGAGGGAAGGAGAAAGGAAGAAAGAGAAGGAAAGAGAACAAGAGAAAGAGAAAGAAAGGAGGTGTCTTGACTCACTTGACTCATCTTGACACTAAAAGTAGGCCTGAGTACTACAAGAAGAAAAAGCCGAACCCAACATGTTTAGTTTCTACCGTTAGCTAACTGGATGCTCTCATTTGGGCCTTTGAATTTTGAGAGAGGGACCACAAGATGTAAGAACAGTTGGGAAGTTTTGTTCTGGTAGCCGTGGCAGTGACCATGATGGAACCAGCACTCAGTGTCAAGAGCAGCAATGGCTGTAATGGTGTGTCCTTGGCAGTGTCCTTGGAAATGGATGTGTCCAACTTCAGATGAAGTTAGTCAAGGTGAGCTTCTGTGACTTCTAACCCCAAATCCTGACTGATACACCTTATAACAGGGGTCTACCAAAAAGTATAGCAAATTTTATACTTAATAGGGAAACTTTAGTAGCACTGTCTTTAAGGTCAGGAAGAGAAAGTGCTGCTATTCGGCACTGGACTGGAGATCCTAATCAATGCACTAAGACTAAGACAAAAATTTAGTAATTAATACTGGAAAAGAGAAGCAGAATTACTGTATTTATATATCTTTCTGTAGGGAAGACCGAAGTTCAGCAAAATTGGTGCCAACAAGATTAATAAACAGTCATTACTAGCACTCTTATATACCCACAAAAATAATTTAAAAATATAATTTTTTAAAAGTCTCATAAAAAAATAAAAACAAAAGTCCAAGATAGTTAAAAATAAATGAAAGACATTTAAGACCTCAATGGAGGAAATTATTAGATTTGATAGAAAGGAAATTAGAGATATATTCAGCTATACTATAATTTAAATTAGCTCTCTAATAAAAGATTGCATAATTAAAGTTAAATAACCAGGATATAATTTCCTAGTCAATACATATATTTAAGTTAAAAGGCGAGTGATGGACTAGGACCAGGATATATAAAGAACTTCTTGAAACAATAAAAAGATAAGGCAATAAACAAATAATTCACAGAAGTTAAAATGATGAATAAACATGGAAAATGCTCAACCTTGTTAGTCATCAGGAAAATGAGAGTAATACTATTTATCAGATTGGTAAATGTTTAATATCTGAGGATATGATTAGGATATATAAAAATAGGAATTTTCGGACACTTAGGAATGATTCTGCTACAATCATTCTAAAAAGTAATTTGATGATGTTTGCTAAAATTGAAGCTAACTATAACTTACAACCCAACAAATCCTCTTTTCTAGGTATATAGCCCAAAGAAACAGAACAAAGTGACACATACAAGAATGTACAAGGATGTTCACTTCAGCATTCTTTACCAGAGTCAGGAGCCACTTTTAAGTCCATCAATAGGGAAATGGATAAATTCTGGTATAGTTACATGATAAAGTACTATGCAGCAATTATAATAAACTAGACTATATGCATCAACATTAATTTCTCTCAAACTCACGTATAGAGTCAAGAAAATAAGCTGCAGGATGATACACAAAGTATTATACCATGTAAATAAAATCTTACATTACAAAAGCAGGGGGCACCTGGGTAACTATGGTTAAGCATCTGACTCTTGATTTTGGCACAGGTCATTATTTCAGGGTTGGGAGATCAAGCCCCATATTGGCTCTGCACTCAGTGCAGAGTCTGCTTGGGATTCTTTCTCCCTCTCCCTCTGCCCCTCCTTCTGCTCTCTCTCTCTCTCAAATAAAAAAATAAAATCTTTTTAAAAAATTATCTATGGTATCTATGGATATGACATATTTGATGAAACTACAAAACAAAGATGATGCACATCAACTGCAACAAAGAGAGACCTAGAGAAGGAAGGAAGGAATGGAAATGGAACCAAGAGGAACTCAAGTGTAACATTTCCATTTCTTTTTTCTTTTTTTTTTTTAAGTAGGCTCCATGCCCAGCATGGAGCCCAATGCAGGGCTTGAACTCACAACTCTGAGATCAAGACTTGAGCTGAGATCAAGAGTTGGATGCTTAACCAACTGAGCCACCCTAACATTTTAATTTTTAACCACAATTGTTAATGGTGTTCCTTGGAGGTAGGTATTTGTTATAGGACACTGTGTATCTTTATGCATTTGAAATATTCCATAATAAAGAACCTATAATTAATATGTAAGGTATAGCCAGTATATGAATAAATGTGACTTACAAGCCAAATGATGCTATTGGAAAACACTTGCAACTCAGAAACTTCATCATTTAAAAAAATCTTCCCATATCCAAGACAAGATCCTTTTTTCTCTTTCCCATAAATTATAAGGACATATGATTATGTTGACATCATTTTAAAATCTTAGAATATGGAAGCTATTAATTATTATTATTATTTTTTAAAGATTTTATTTATTTATTTGAGAGAGAGAATGAGACAGAGAGAGAGAGCACGAGATGGGGGAGGGTCAGAGGGAGAAGCAGGCTCCCCGCCGAGCAGGGAGCCCAATGTGGGACTCAATCCTGGGACTCCAGGATCATGACCTGAGCCGAAGGTAGTTGCTTAACCAACTGAGCCACCCAGGCACCCTGGAAGCTATTAATTATAACCACTCTTCTAAATTAACATCATAGAACTCTTTAAAAATGTGGGTATTTTGACCATGTAATCAGGTTTAATGGGGCATAAACTTGATTTTAATTCATTTGTAAACAATAAAATTATGTTTCCTCTGAGGACTATTTATGGGAAAATACAATCTCATATTACATGGGTACACTGCTGTATATCATGGACAGATGTAATTTTATTGTCATTAAAAAAGGAAATCCTCTTACAAAACTAATTAGTGTGCTGATTATTTAAAGGGAAAAATGCCCATTATTCTAGAATAATTTGAGTTTCTAAGAATCTCTTAATGCAAATACCATTAAAGCTGATGCAGGAAATAGGAAGTTGATATGAAACAGCTATTCTTCACCTTTTAAGAATAATTCATATATAACAAAGATTAAAGACTTTAATTTCCATTCAACATTCATTTGTTTTACCTTATTTTACATATTCATTTAGTTTTAATGCATGCATCATATACTGGGATAAAAAGCATAAACTACATAGAGTTTCTGTTCAAGGTAAAATTTCTAGTAAGTTCCACCCTTTAGTTATAGAAAATGGTACTAAGAGTTTCTTATGTTTGTCAGCTTCAACTATTCGGCAATCAACATAATTATTGAGTGCCAATTACTAAAAACAGTGAGTTGCATCCAATTCTCTGCATCAGTATGAAGAGCAGACGCCCCTGCAGTTTTCAGAGTGAGTCTGAACACCATGATTAAGTGATCTGTCCAAGTCTGATCAATATTATTAGGGTCAACTTGCAATGAAGTAGACCATTACATTGCCCTACCTTCACAATGGTTTTTTGTAGTCCCTCAGGTCAGAGAGCTAAGGATGTTGAAATTACAAGTTTGAACCTAAGTGATCCTGCTCTCACCGTGTTCTGTGACTATAGACTTCATATTTAATCACTGATTATAAGGAAAAATAAACCATTGATTTAGAAATCAACTAATCCAGCCCTACTGGTTTACAGATAAAAATGTAAAGTGCCATAACTCCTCACTCCTTAAGTGTGGGCTGCAAATAGTGACTTCCCTTCAAAAACTACAGTATTGAAGGGAGAAAAATAGTAACTTTACAATGGAGAAATCTGAAAAACCTTACCTTAGCCAGATGATCAAGGTTAATATCAACATTGATAAATCATGTTGATAGTATGTACCCTTGATATGATTTGATAAGAAAGGCATTTACCTCTGTGGTCTTCCAAACACCCTAAACCCTAGTCTAATCATGAGAAAAACATCAGAGAAGTCCCAATTGAGGGACAATATACAAAATACCTGACCAGTACTCTTAAAACCATCAGAGTCATCAAAAACAAGGAAACTTTGAGAATGTCACAGTCAGGAGGAGCCTAAGGGGACATGATGATTGCCTTTGTCTGCTCAGGCTGCCACAGCAAAATACCATAGACAGAGTGGCTTATGCAGATACTTATTTCTCACAGTTCTGGAGGCTGGGAAGTCCAAGTTCAGGGTGTTGGCAGATTTGGTTCCTGGTGAGGACTCTTCTCCTATCTTGCAGATTGTAGTCTTCTCACTTTATCCTCACACAGTGGAGAAAGAGGGAATACTCTGGTCTCTCTATCTCTTCTTATAAGGGCACTAATCCCACTATGGGGGCCCTACCTTTATGACCTCATCTAAACCTAATTATCTCACAAGGGCCTCTCCTCCAAATACCATCACATTGGGGGTTAGAGTTTTGATATACGAATATCGGTATTTCATTTTTAGGAAAAGATTAGGCAAGGCTGTATGTAAGCCAAAAATGCCACGGTGAAGGCCAGTTGTTATACCTCATACAACACGGGCAGGTTACTTACCCTCTTTAAGCCTTTGCTCTTTTATCAAATGAAGGTTCCCTACATATTTCACAGGGTTATTATGACACCAATGGGTTTACTACATGCAAACACAATGTCATTAAAGGACTTGTCATTAAGTGTTTTACCCAAGTCCCATGGCTATTTTAGGCAGAGGTCAAATGACTTAGAGCTCTTGTCAGCTATTAATCCAGCCCTCCTCCTATCACTCCTAACTGACCCTATACCCAAAAACTTCTGTAGCCCAGCAGTTCCAAGGGCACATTAGGTCATAATCTGTGGCATGTTATAATCCACTTTGCCATCTCAAGCTGCAAATGCTTGTCTTTCACGGTGCCCTGGGGAATGTGACATACAGACCAACACTACACCTTGACAAGCAACTCTGAACAAGTATTGACTTCAGATCTATATTATTTCCGTATATGAAGGAAAACATGTTTTTTTATTAAGTATGATACATTACAGGTGGTCTCTAAAGTGCAGTGTCAGGGAGCCTGGGTGGGTGGCTCAATCGTTAAGCGTCTGCCTTTGGCTCAGGTCATGGTCCCGGTCCTGGGATTGAGCCCCACATCAGGCTCTCTGCTCGGCAGGAAGCCTGCTTCTCCCTCTCCCACTCCCCCTGCTTGTGTTCCCTCTCTCTCTCTCTCTCTCTGCTAAATAAATAAATAAAATCTTAAAAATAAATAAATAAAAGAAGTGCAGTGTCTAAGGCAATACTTTGTGGTATGGAAAAAATATTAGAACCTTGACTTGTAATTTAAAAAATTCATACTCTGACTTTCTGTTTTTGTGTTTTACAATTTACATGGTATATTAATACAATAGCACATATCTGTAAGACACATACACACATAATATTTTAGAGTACTGATTGGGAACATGCACAAAAAAGGATTTGGAGACCACTTCTTTAGAAGACGGGACAAGTGGACAAGTGGAAAAGTCTTAGTCTTTATTTCCCTTAATACAAAAGCAGAGGGGCGCCTGGGTGGCTCAGTCGGTTAAGCGACTGCCTTCGGCTCAGGTCATGATCCTGGAGTCCCGGGATCGAGTCCCGCATCGGGCTCCCTGCTCAGCGGGGAGTCTGCTTCTCCCTCTGACCCTCCCTCTTCTCATGCTCTCTCTCTATCTCATTCTCTCTCTCAAATAAATAAACAAAAAATCTTAAAAAAAAAATACAAAAGCAGAGACAAGTAACATTTTCATCTCTAGGGATATTTTTAAACTATGGGCTCTGGTTTACGTGCCTTGCACAAATTACTCAATCTTTCTGTGCCCCAGCACCTCTTCCTTAAAGTGGGGATCATCCTAGTACCTCCCTTGTGTTGGAGAGGGATGAGGAGGAAACCCCAAGTTTACTAGGATGGAAACTCTTAATCAGAAAGCCATGTGGTTGTAAAACCTATAAGCCACATTGCTTAGTTTTATCTTTCTCCTTGTTCTTCAATAAACCTTGACCCTGACTTCCAGGACCTCTGAGTCAGAACAAATCAGAGCAAAATGAGGCCGTTGCACCCAAGCTTTATGGGTGAACTGGAATGGCAGGACCCGATGCTGGGACCACTCTCACCAAAGAAACAGAGTAGCTGGAGAGGCACATAAACTGGGCTTTTACTGAGTTGATTTTGGTAAGCAATAGATTTTTTACATACATGATGAAAGGTAGATATTTGCCTGCTGAAAGGGAGTGTGAAGGGCATTCCAAGCAAGGAGAATAGTATGTGCAAAGTCATGGAAGTGTGAAATGCTGGGAGTGTTCAGACCTGTGAGGACTCCAAGTAAATGTGAATATAAAAGGCAAATAAGTAAAGCATGCTTATTGGGGCCACTGCTATCTGCTTTCTGTATACAGCTTAATAAACAGATGCTTAATAAATATTCATTATCGTTTTGATAGCTGGGTAGAACATATGGGAGATATTAGAACCACCTGTGGGGGGCCATTTTCTTCTTCAGATTGCAAGTTCTGCTCTTGGAGATTCTGATACACACACAGCAAGTGTGACGTGGGAGCCACTGTTACAGACTCAGGAGGGGGTGGAGAGGTAAGGTGCCATTATTCTAGGTTAGTGCTTTTTAAACTGTAGGTTGTAGGCCATTGGCAGATCATAAAATCAATATATTGTATCATGACTATCCTTTTTGAAAAATGAAATAAAATAAAATGGAACGCATACATACATAAATATGTCTGTATCCTGGGATACAATGTAAAGTATATTTTTTACCATGGGTCATGGTCCAAAGTGTCAAGCCACTGGTTTGCATGGTAGTTGATGGAAGCCCCGATTAAAGCAGTAGGTAGATTCTGGTGATGATAGTGACAAAGAATTTATGGGATTTAGTGACTAATTGAATGTGGAAAGGAAAGAAAGGTGATGACTCAATTTCAGAACTAGCTTAAGCTAGTACTCGAAGTGTAATGTCCTTAAAACTGAGATTAAGAATGAGGAATTAAGGGGCGCCTGGGTGGCTCAGTCAATTAAGCCTCCAACTGGTGATCTTGGCTCAGGTCAAGATCTCATGGGTCATGAGATCAGGTCCCGAGATTGAGCCCCACGTATGGCTCCATGCTCAGTGGGGAGGGGAGTCTGCTTGAGATTCTCTCTCTGTGGGTGCTCTCTCATTCTCACTCCCTCCAAAATACATAAATAACTCTTTTAAAAAAAAGGGAGAGAGGAAGTAAAATGTTGTGGGATTTTTTGGGAGTTGGGAGTGGAGACTGAGGGCAGGATGTCAGTGAGAAGATAATGAGTTTGGGTGAGATAAGTTGAGTTTGAGATTCCCATAGGTCATCCAAGTGGACACATCTATGAAGCAATAGGAAACATAGTCTGAAGCATAAGGAAGAGTTCAGTGTTAATGATAAAGTCTGCAGTCATTATTATCCAGGTGATAGCTGACATGTTAAATTGGATGAGATTTTCTTTTTCATTTTTCTTTTTGGTTTACCCACCAAAAAGAATTTATATCACAAAATTCAACTTCATTTACATTTTAGTACTTAAAACACTTTCTTATGACTCTGTTAGGAAAGATTAGTTTAGCACAGAACATTTTAAAATGTCTTTTAAATATGATTCATTGATGATATGATTAAGTGTAAACAGAGCCTAAGTAAGTCAATCAGTATAGATACATTTTATGATAAGACTGAAATTTTATAGAATGCTTATATGATTCACTGAAGAACATTAAAAGAACAATGTGAAATGAACAAGCAATTTAATAAAGTGGCAAGATAAATAACTAATTGTCTATATTACTTTATTATGATTGTGCCAGAATTGACTTTAAGAGATTAACTCCACTATGTGCTCATTATGTTACTGAACTGCACAATAATTTGTTCTAATATTGTTCAAGAGAACATAAATATCTTGCACAAAAACCATAATATGCTGTCTATTTTCATTTTTAAATATGAATATTAGGCATTTGTTTTCCAAAAGCTGCTTTTTCTTATAGAAAATGCTAAGAAAAACTCACCCATCTAGTTGTCCATTATAGAAATGCTAGTTTTTATTCCTTCTTTTAAGTATTAAGAGTTATTTTATTTTTACTTACTTATTTTTATTTTAAAGATTTATTTATTTATTTTTAGAGACAGAGAGAGCAAGCGAGGAGGGGGAGGGGTAGAGAGAGAGGAACAGAATCCTCAAGCAGACTCCTCGCTGAGGGTGGAGGGTGACGCGGGGCTCAATCTCAGGACCCTGAGATCATGACCTGAGTTGAAATCAAGAGTCAGATGCTTCATCGACTGAGCCACCCAGTCACCCCTATTTTTATTTTTTAAATATTAGTTTGTTGTGGTAAGAACATCAGAGATCTACACTCTAAATTTTTAAGTCTATGACACGTTAAGTGTACAACACAGTATTGTTGACTATAGGTAAACAATGTGCAGCAGATCTCTAGAGCTTATTCGCCTTGCTTAACTGAAACATTATGCCCATTGATTAGAATTCCCCATTTCCCTTCCTGCCAGCCCTTGGCAATCACCATTCCACCCTCTGATTCTATACATTTGACAGTTTTAGATATCTCACATAAGTGGAGTCGTGCAGCATCTTGAGGACGTTATGCTGACTAAAATAAGCCAGACACAGAAAGGCAAACACAGCATGAGATTGTTTAAGGAGCCTAGTAGTGTTCAAAGAGGACAAAGAATGAATCCTCAGGAAGGTCAACCTTTAATGAGCAAGTCTCAGGAGAGTTAGAACAGTGACAAGCTTGGAGAGTCTATTGGTTATAGAAATATCACATGTTACACAAATACCAAGCAGAATAAAAACTGAACCATAACCTTTTAAATAGGTGGTTGAGTCGTTAGGGATCTCTAGGAGAGTAAATAATGGGAAAACTAATGAGTTGTTAGCAGGTCAAAGACTAAGTAGGAACTAGAAAGTATGATCCCTGAAGAGAAAGTAAGGTTTTTGCTTTATGATGGAGAATGGAAGGAAACTGATAGAGGGTTAACTATGAGGAGGCAGACTAGGATAGGAATTTTATGTGCAGAAACTGTAGGTAGTGGTGAAAGACAAAGGATGATGGTAATAGTAAATGTAAGGTGCTTACTGTGTGCCAGGAATTATTCTAAACACTACCCAGATTAGCTCATTTTAATCTTCACAACAACACTGAGGTAGGCACTATTATTATCCCTATTTAAATGAGGAAACAGGCACAAAGAGGTTAAGCAAATTAAGCAAGTTCACACACTACTATTGGAGACAGGATTCGAATCCATCCTGGGGCACCAGAGTCTATACTCTTAACTTCTACACTTTGCTGGAGGGAGGAAGGTGCAGGAAAATAGGACATAAGGGGCCATAATCCCTTACTCAGAAACTTTTGGGGCCAGATGTATTTTAGAACTCAGAAATTGTCAGCTTTTAGAAAGGGAATATACACATGTTTTATTACAGCCAAACAGGATCTGGGGCTGTACCTTAAACACAGTCACACTGGTAATTGATATTTTTGTAATAAATGTTATCAATAAGACTGAATAATCTCAAATCAGTTTGGGCCAAGTTATTCTGCCATGAGTTACCAGAAAACTGTCAAGGGTCCGAGCTGTTTGAATTTTGGACTTTCGGATTAGCCACTGTGCTCCTGTAATACTCAAGCAGGTCTCCAACGGAGAGGAAGAGGATAAGCTGGTAGTGGGGTCTTGGAAAAGCTTAGGAACACCTGCTCCTTTGTGAAAAGAGAGGCGGGGCAAAAGGAAGACCAACAAGATTAGGCCCCAGCTCCTCTTTCCCAACTCCCACAAAAGCTCTGTTCTACTTTCTTAGCGAAGGTCAAATGCCAGCAGATGTCACTTTTTCACCTTTAAGGTCTAGAAAGCTCTGTCCTTGCTTTTCCTGTATTTTACCTGACCCACCAGAGGGGTCAAGGTGATTCTGCCTCTCCCTTCCAGGTACAGGTGAGACTGAGAAGGGGGAGAGAGATTGAGGGACAGAGAATGCTATAAGAGAGATTTTTTTTTTTTTTAATTCCTGTTTTCCCTTTGTGACTAGCAATATTCATGCATTCATTCACTTAATTCATTTTGCTACCACCGAGGAAAAATCCTTAGAAAACTGCTAACACCTTGGAGAGTATTTCAGGGGCAAGGGAAGCAAAAGTAAGAGATTTCATCCTGATGCCCAAGAAAAGAGAAAAATAGAGAGAGAGATTGAGAATGAGTAAGAGACTGTATCAGGCTAACATGGATGAAAAGCATGGGAGCCCAGGTAGAACAGATTAAGACTGAGAAGTATACCTGAATGGTATGATCTTTTTCCAGAAGGTCTGGAGCATCTGTCACTGCGGGTCACCTTTCTAGCCACCGCCAGGCTCAGGTTGCTAGGAGCCCCAGGGTTTTGTGTTCGGCTGGCTGGCGCAGGGAATCCTGAACTCAACTGGATAGGAGAGGGGAAGCATGAAAACATTCCTGGTATTCCCAGTAGTCACTTGGACATATTAATCCAGAAAAACATTGTGAAACATAGTGTTGGCTACGAAAGTATTTCTGATGGTGCAGTGCTTAAAGCACATGTTAAACCAAAAACCTGAGTCTGATCTCTGGTTTGCAGCTGGTTTCTGGTATGGTATTACAAGGTCAGGCATCTGAGGGGTTAAAAGGTCTTTGGTAGGCTAGCCAGAAAATTTAACATACACGTAAAGTACATTCCAAACAACTGAATTTTGGAAAACAACCCTATAAGTTGGGGACTGCTGTTTTTATATTCCTTTTGCCAAACTTACTAAAATTCAGAGCAAAATAGAAATTAAAAAATAAAATATTCTCGTGACTCAACAACATGGCAAACCCAGAGCATAATTTTAGAGCCAGTATTATATTTATTGGGCATTTTTTAGAACCAAAGAGAATGAAGAGGAAAGTCACCACATCTGGCAATATTAATGGAGAAATTCTGCCTTTATCTTTACAATTAAAGTGGATCCGTGCAGTGTAAATATCAGTGTGAAGAAGGGCACAGGTTGTATGCTGATCAGACCTGTTGATGTTACAAAACTGAGAGAAACAGTAAGTATGTTCCATAAGAGACACAAACATTTCACTCCTCTCCCATCTCCTCAATCTCCATCATCCAAAATGGTAGCAGTTTGGAGGGTCACGTACGTTTAGAATGGAGAAAAAAAACCTGTTTAGCCTAGAAAAGACTTATGGGAGAGAGGAAAATCATTAAATAGAAGTGAGATTCTTTCTGATTTATTTTATGGGGCTCTAGTAGACACAACTAAGACCAAAGGTGGTAGATTTTTTTCCAGTGTAGGAAGGAATAACAGACTTCTTCAAAAATGAAATAGTAAGTTCCCTTTCTCATGTGTATTCAATGGATAAATATGAATCAAGCTCAGGAGAGTCTTACATTGGGTAGAAGTTTAAAGTAGATGGTCTCCACATTCCTCTTCCAGTACTAAAACTCTATAAGTCCATAACAATCATAAGTATTCCCCTTTTCTTCCCCCAAGCAATATGATATCTTCAAAATTAGATGCCAATGAGAAAATTCTAGTTGATGCTAAGAGCCCAGTTGGTCATACAATTGTGCAATCAAGTTTTAAGTGTTCTTGATGGAGCCAGCCAACCTGAGACTGCCCATTTCCTCAGTCATGGAGATGTAGTTTTGGAAACCAAAATCTGTAGTAGGCAAAAATCAGTCCAAGCCATGTGGCTTTCCAACAGGGTATGATTACAAAAAAGGCCGAAATTATTATAACCCAGAAGAGGAGAAGTCAGCAGAATTCATTATCCTTATAAAATACATTCTTTGATCCTTCTTTCTACCATGTTGCCTGCACTGTTTCTTGGGCTATCTGGTGGTCAGCGAGGTCAAGATAATGTTGTGTATCTCTTGTTTCCTTTACACTGGCTTTAGAGAGACTGAGAGCCAAGATTAGCCATTCTAGTTTCTTTTTAGAATAGTTATTATTTAAGAAGTTCAAGTTTTTCATTTTTGGAAGTCATTTGGAATTCTCTAGTATGTGGCAGTAGCTTGCACTTGATCTTTATAAGTAAGAACTTCAAGACATTGCAGAGTGCTCCCAAATAAAGTTACAATGGAAGTCTGTTTTTCTCCTTTGTAATACCCACTGAACTTGTAATTGTTTGATCAATGTTGGCCGTCCATCTGGAATGCAAATTCCATGAGAATATGGACAAGCTATCTGTCTTATTCAGCATTCCATTTCCATGACCTAGCACAGTGTCAGCACCCAAAAAATATTGAATAAATAAATCTAGCAATGAAACGAAAAACCTGCTCTCTCCAACACTTTATATCTTCCACATCAC
This sequence comes from Mirounga leonina, assembly GCF_011800145.1. Taxonomy (NCBI): domain Eukaryota; kingdom Metazoa; phylum Chordata; class Mammalia; order Carnivora; family Phocidae; genus Mirounga; species Mirounga leonina. Next base: position 21,242,148 of record NW_023270825.1, read on the forward strand.
AACACACACACACAATTTTTTTTGAACAATTTCTTAAAAGAATAGAAACAGTCTACCTTTTTGTTTCACAAATTGCAGAAAGAAAGCAGTACTTTCTTCTCCCCAGTATCCTGGATCAGTGCAAAGATTCTACTTCTTCCTTTCAAACTACTTCATTGATCTTTGTTATCAACTATATCAAATGGGCACTGGGACAGTTCGTAGTGGTGTAAGGACCGGCCATCCAGCTTTCAAGATTTCCCTCTAAAGTACAACAAAAGTGGGGCACTTGGGTGGCTCAGTCGTTAGGTTTCTGCCTTCTGCTCAGGTCATAATCCCAGGGTCCTGGGATCCAGCCCCACATCGAGCCCTGCATTGAGCCCCGCATCGGGCTCCCTCTCAGTGGGAAGCCTTCTTCTCCCTCTCCTACTACCCCTGCTTGTGTTCCTTCTCTTGCTTTGTCTCTCTCTGTCAAATAAATAAATAAAATCTTTTAAAAAAAATAAAGTACAACAAAACCACTTCCATGTCCCATACAGGGGAGAACAAGCTGTGGATGGCTTCCCAAGTAAGTACATACCACCTCAAGGGACAGGGGAGAGAAGCAGCCTCATCATAAAATGTAGGCAAATATGGAAGATCTCCTGCTGCTTACATACCTTTGATGTCTTTTCAGGCAAAATTCCTTTCTGAGAGGCAGAACAAAAGCAGCAGGGGAGTGTGTGCTACCTGGGAATTGGGAGGTGAGGAGATGGGTAGTTGTAAACGCTTGCCCTGTCTTGCAATTTAGCAGAAGCTGGACAATCTAGTTTCTAACATGGGATAGTCCTAATAATAAAATTATCTTGGTTTGGATATAATCTACTCATTCCATAAAAACCTATGTATATTATTTCATTCGATCTTTGTAATAACACTGTGAGATAATTAATGTACTGATTATTATTGTTGTTATTCCCATCTATTTTGCATATGCAAAAACTGCAGGGTTTAGATGACCATTTTAGGAAGTGCTAGTGAGAGGCAAAGCTGGATCTCCTTACCTCTAGGTGACAAAGAAGTGTGGTGTAGCAATCACAGGACTAAAGCTCATTCAGTTTCAACTCCATTTACTATCTATGTGACCTTAGAAAAATCCTTTGCATTTTCTGAGCTTTGGTTTCCTTATTTTTTTTTAAATGGGGGCTAAAGAGTTATAGAGGGATAGGGAGGAGCAGATGTTAATATTTGTCCTATTTACCTATGGAATTATTCTGGTGGGGATAATAAAGATCAAAGTGATTTGTAAGGTATAACTGTGAGATGGTACTGCTTTTTTTTTTTTTTTGATGGTTTTAAATTATTTATTTAGTCCCCTGATAAATATATATTTTTTTATTTTTCATTATGTTCAGTTGGCCAACATCATAAGTTTTTGTTGTAGTGTTCAATGATTCATTAGTTGCGTATAACACCCAGTGCTCATGCCAACATGTGCCCTCCTTAATACCCATCACCTGGTCACCCCATCCCCCCACGCCCCTCCTTTCTGTAACCCTGTTTGTTTCCCGGAGTCCAGAGTCTCTCATGGTTTGTCTCCCTCTCTGATTTCTTCCCATTCGGTTTTCCTTCCCTTCCCCTGTGGTCGTCTGCTCTATTCCTTATGTTCCACATATGAATGAAACCATATAATAATTGTCTTTCTATGATTGACTTATTTCACTTAGCATAATCCCCTCCAGTTTTGCTTTTTATTTTTAAGTTTTAAATTCAATTCCAGTTAGATAACAGTTTTATATTAGTTTCAGGTATATAATATAGCAAATAATCCAATTTAAAAATGGGCAGAAGACATGAACAGACATTTCTCCAAAGAAGACATACAGATGGCCAACAGACACATGAAAAGATGCTCATCATTACTTACCATCAGGGAAATGCAAATCAAAACTACAATGAGATATCACTTCATACCTGTCAGAATGGCTAAAATCAACAACACAAGAAACAGGGGTTGGTAATGATGTGGAGAAAAAGGAACTCTTGTGCACTGTCGGTGGGAATGCAAACTGGTGTAGCCACTGGGGAAAACAGTATGCAGGTTCCTCAAAAAGTTAAAAATAAAACTATACTACAATCCAGCAATCGCACTAGTGGGCATTTACCCAAAGAGATGGTATTACTCTTATTCCCAGTAGAGGTGCAGAGCCTGGAGCTCAGGAAGCAGTTTTCATTCAAGGCCCAAGGCCACTCCTTTCTAGCGATATGATCTTGACTGCATTCATGAATCTCACTAAACCTCAGTTTCCTCATCTGTAAAATGGGAACAATAAAACCTGCCTCAGATTAAATGAGATTAAGTGCAGGAGACAGAATTACCAAATGGATAGTAATAGTAGCACCATAATCATAATATTGTATCTTCTTTACAATGGAAGACACTGATGTTCAGTAACTTACTAATTTGCTATCAGGTCACCCAGAAAGCAGAGCAGGGAGAGACTTGGTAAACCAGTGTTTTGTCTTGTATTACCTCTGGGAAAAATACTTTTGGTGAGTGGAAACTAGACAAGAAGAAACTTTTTTCTTTTTCTTTCTATCCTACCACCCCACCCACCTCAGTCCATAGGGTCTATTTCTTTAGGATTTGAGAAAACAGGAGTCCCTGAAGGCCCAAGGAGGGACTAGTACAAAAGACTTTCCCTCCACTATTGCTACAGGAATCCCAAGAAACCTTAGGCAAGAGACTGGATTCTTAGTGGTACCATTGCTTAACACCTGGGTTTTCCCAATTATGAAGACAATACTTCTTTTTTTTTTTTTTTTAAGATTTTTTATTTATTTGCGAGAGAGAGAATGAGAGACAGAGAGCATGAGAGGAAGGAGGGTCAGAGGGAGAAGCAGACTCCCTGCCGAGCAGGGAGCCCGATGTGGGACTCCAGGATGATGCCCTGAGACAAAGGCAGTTGCTTAACCAACTGAGCCACCCAGGTGCCCGAGGACAACACTTCTTTCCAACAAAAACCAAGTCTGAATGTGGAAGTTTTCTGGGCCCCTTAAGTAACTGGAAGTAAACTCCTCAGATGAAACCTGCTTGTCTCTTGGCAATTCCTCTGATGGTTCACGACAGAGGAACGTGATTTCACAAATTTCACAATAAACAAATTATAGTCACTCACTAGGTCATAGAAGAAAGTTTTCAAGAATAAAGAAGAATCATGGGAATGTGTAGCATTATATTGCATAACAATTCATTCAAGATAGTTCAAATCTTCCAGGAAAGGGAGAAGATATTGGTGAAGCAGAGAGCATCTAAAAATTCACACAAGGCTGCTGGGTTTATGTTGGGACTTTGGGATTCAATTAAAGTTTAACAGAAGGAGGAAGAATTAGCAATTCAGTTCCTGCTGATGCAATTAATTTGAATTTCTCATTTCAACAGAACACCACACAGTTACAATTTTGAAAAATGTATTATATTTATAAGGGAAAACACCTGTTTTTGAGACACAAAATAGAAAAACTGGATCAAAACCATGGATCAAAAACAGGAAACTGACTTTTAAAATTATTATTTTTAAGGCTTACAAAAAACATATACAGAAATTCCAGAAAAATCACTTAACCTTCTTCAAAAAACAAAAGCAAAAGAACCCCACCTAACTAGTTTTGTCTACATGAGAAAAGGGGAATGGAAAACTTTCAGATTAATTTGTAGATAATTAGCACCAGGAAGGGTCCAAAATATCCAAGTATTTGAGACAGAGGTAAATTAAGCTCCTTAATTGTCCACCAGTGCTCTGCAAAATGGGTTGGCTGAATGGAGCTATTTCATATAGAAAAGAAAAAAAAAAACCACATTAACATTTCTTTTTCTTTATCTCACACCTTCACCTTTATATTATATGTGTCTTATAAACATGTATAAGATGTGCTGATTACTACAGTTGTATAGCATGAAATTTAGAAATGAATGTGTATATCAGGAGTACGTGTTCAAAAATTTTACTGATAGGAATACACAATGAATTAGATCTGGAGATCACTACTCTAAATAACAGGACTAGTTCTAAACTCTACCGGGCAGAGTAGGCACATACTCATAGTTAAATATGATTATTTTCCTTGGCATCAATCTGTGAGAAATATTTGGGGACTATGGATTGTGTGCTCACCACTATGCTGAGCATGGATAGGAGTACAAAAAATATCTAAAGCATAGGCGTTCAGCCACAGGCTGAATCCTTGACAGTCCCTCCACCTCATAGAGAGTCATTCCATTGTTGAAGAGCTGTTATCATTAGTACATTCCTTCTTATATTGCATCTAAATTTGACATGTGACAACCCGGTTTGGAATTACAATTTTGGGGGGCCTAAGTTTCACCTACAGAGGCAACACTGGATAACATTTAAATATCTGAAGACAGCTCAAGTCTATCTTTTATTTTTCTCTTCCCTTGGGCCCTACTTGGGCTCTTTCAACTCCATAATATATACCCTCTTAAATTGCAGTCACCTGAATTTATTCTAGTTTGTCAATTCCCTTTTAAAATGTGATTCAACTTGTACTGAATGCATGAGATTAACATTTCTCTTGATTTGGATACCATGTACTGTTAACAAAATTAATATTAATATTATTGGAAATTTCATCTGTCTCTCGGCTCTTTTTATAGTTGACTACAGCTCCCAGAGGTTTTTACTGTGAACTCTGGGCTCAGACTTCACCAGTTGACTTTTACAGTTACCCCTGTAACTCTGCAAGTATTTTTTAGACCTAAACCTAGGGTTAACATTTATCTCAAATAACATCCTGTGCATTTTGACTTAAAGCACAACATACTGAGATTATTTTTAAATATTGCCTCATTTGACAAAAACTCACTAAGCCCCCATTAAATGCTAATCAGTGTTTTGGGTTGTGAGTTCATATAAAAAAATAAGTCACAGTCTCTTTTCTTGATTATCTCACATTCCAGTTAGGAAACTGGACATAAACTTTTCCATCATGCAACATGTCAAACTGTGTAACAGGCATGTGTAAAGTGCAATGAACATACAAAGAAGGAAGATATTTCAATAATTGGTAATATTTTTATATTGATTTAGAATTTTTGATTAACTTGCATATCTTATTTTATTTAATTCTGAAAACAATTCTGGTGGATAATAGGGCTAGTAAATAGTCAGCAGTTTACAGAAGAACTAGAGGTTCAGAGCAGTTAAGTGACCCAGCAAATAAGAAGTTATCTTTTCCCCTTTTTTAGAAAACCAGGACAAAGTTATCCTATTTCTCTGGTTCAATGCTTATTTTCCAAGATTCCCCAGAAATTCTAGACAGTGCCCTCAGAGATTTATGACTAAAGCACTTTAGCACCTAGGGATATAATCTCTCCAGGTTTGTTGGTGTAAATTCACTTAAAGCAACTTCTCCACCTATAATGTCAGCTGATCTTGGTCTGTAATATCCTTCCCAAAGTTTGAAATCCATGAGAAGACCTGCTTTAGGCTCCTGTTTGTCACCTGTTGCTATTCGCTAACTTTCCAGTGTCCCTGGCAGTCTGCTGAGTCTTTAATTACTCTTCCTCTACTCTCAACATGGCTTTTATATGCCCCTTTCCACTGAATTTTCTCTTTAATCGCTAGACTCCTTTTCCCTCCTCTTCTCCAATATTTGACAATAAAATCTGGAAAGAGTGTCGTGTTAATAATAAAATGAAGTAAAAGCCTTGGACCTGTCACCATTAATTGCTTTCAAATTTTGGCCTGTCTTTATGAAATTTGTTTCTTTATTCCCTCTTTGAAAACAAACCTGGGTTACTGAACGTCTGGGCTGGAATTTCTGTTGAAGAAAAATATTCAGAGGCTCTTGGAGTGTGTCCAAGCTCTCAAGTCTTTTTTGTAAGTAGGTATAACCACTTGTTTGAAAAAAAGAATTCTTCTCCACACTTAAGTCTTTTTTCTCATGTGCACTGGTTAGCAACTTTCATTAAAAGTATGAGGTACATATGAGGATGGAGTGACAGGTTAAAAGGATGGACTGTTTTGCATTATATTGAGTAATTTAATGGGAAGAGGAGTTTATAGGTCTTTTAATCTTGAATGATAACATCATATGAGAAAATACTAATTTTTAGGAGCTATGAATGCATTTGCCAATTATTCTTGATTAAGAGAGAAAAATCAGGACTTGTTCAATCTGTATGTCAATCTTCTAATTCACGAACATCGCTGCTTACTTGTATAAAACATTTAAAAATTATTCCTGTTTCAGGCCTCTGTCTAAAGAAAACAGCCACTGGGGTGCCTGGGTGGCTCAGATGATTAAGCGTCTGCCTTCGGCTCAGGTCATGATCCCAGGGTCTTGGGATCGAGCCCCGCATCAGGCTCCCTGCTCAGTGGGGAGCCTGCTTCTCCCTCTCCCTCTGCCTCTCTCCCTGCTCATGCTCTCTCTCTCTCTGTATCTCTGTGTCTCAAATGAATAAGTAAAATCTTAAAAAAAAAAAAAAAGAAAGAAAACAGCCACCAATTTTGTGTTTGTAGCATCAGTGTACTTCAAAAACTAACAAAGTAACAGCTGTAACAGGTTAAGGTTTAGGGATATTTGTCAGATTCATATCAGGGCATCTTCTTCTAGTCTGACTCAAATGAGAAGCCTTTCAATAGGGCATGGAATCCAGCTTTCCAAGGAGCCTTTCAAGGGCCAGAGGTCCACAAAAACAGACATATAGACCAATGGAACAGAATAGAGAACCTAGATATGGACCCTCAACTCTATGGTCAAATAATCTTTGACAAAGCAGGAAAAAACATGCAATGGAAAAAAGACAGTCTCTTCAATAAATGGTGCTGGGAAAATTGGACAGCCACATGCAGAAGAATGAAACTCGACCATTCTCTAACACCATTCACAAAGATAAACTCAAAGTGGATGAAAGACCTCAATGTGAGACAGGAACACATCAAAATCCTAGAGGAGAACATAGGCAGTAACCTCTTTGACATCGGCCACAGCAACTTCTTTCAAGATACATCTCCAAAAGCTAGTGAAACAAAAGCAAAAATGAACTTTTGGGACTTCATCAAGATAAAAAGCTTCTGCACAGCAAAGGAAACAGTCAACAAAACAAAGAGGCAACCCACAGAATGGGAGAAGATATTTGCAAATGACACTACAGATAAAGGGCTCGTATCCAAGATCTATAAAGAACTTCTCAAACTCAACACCCAAAAAACAAAGAATCAAGTCAAAAAGTGGGCAGAAGATATGAAAAGACACTTCTCTGAAGAAGACATACAAATGGCTAACAGACACATGAAAAAATGTTCATCATCATTAGCCATCAGGGAAATCCAAATCAAAACCACATTGAGATACCACCTTACACCAGTTAGAATGGCAAAAATGGACAGGGAAAGAAACAACAAATGTTGGAGAGGTTGTGGAGAAAGGGGAACCCTCTTACACTGTTGGTGGGAATGCAAATTGGTACAGCCACTTTGGAAAACATGTTGAGGTTCCTCAAAAACTTAAAAATAGAGCTACCCTATGACCCAGCAATTGCACTCCTGGGTATTTACCCCAAAGACACAGATGTAGTGAAAAGAAGGGCCATATGCACCCCAGGTTCATAGCAGCAATGTCCTCAATAGCCAAACTGTGGAAAGAGCCGAGATGCCCTTCAACAGATGAATGGATAAAGAAGATGTGGTCCATATATACAATGGGATATTACTCAGCCATCAGAAAGGATGAATACCCAACTTTTACATCAACATGGATGGGGCTGGAGGAGATTATGCTAAGTGAAATAAGTCAAGGAGAGAAAGTCAATTATCATATGGTTTCAGTTATTTGTGGAACATAAGGAATAACATGGAGGACATTAGGAGAAGGAAGGGAAAAATGGGCGGGGGGAATTGGAGGGAAAGATGAACCATGAGAGACTATGGACCTGAGAAACAAACAGGGTTTTAGAAGGGAGGAGGGAGGGGGGATTGGTTAGCCCGGTGATGGGTATTAAGGAGGGCACGTACTGCACGGAGCACTGGGTGTTATACGAAAACAATGGATCGTGGAACACCACATCAAAAACCAATGATGTATTGTATGGTGACTAACATAACATAATAATAAAAAAAAAAAATGAAGGGCCAGAGGTCACAACTAGAAGTATGGGATAGGAATGGGGGTGGGGGAGCAACTCTGATCAATGGGAAACAGGAAGTGGGAGGGAGTGGGTAAGCTCTTTCTTATGAACTGCCCTAAAGCATGGATGTTCCAAATTGCCTACCACAGCTATCCCAAATGGCTGTGCAGATGCACTTGCCACCTAACTTGCTGGGTTCTTTGTGGCTCATTGGGAACAAAGCAGCAACCAGTGCATTTCCAACCCTCCCTGCCTACTTCTCCTTTCCTCATTCTCACATTGGCAAGTAACCTCTGCTTTAGACTCTGTTATCTGGGGAACACAGAATAGGATGGCTGTTGGTTAAAAATATCTATTAACCAGCACATTAAGGGTTCATTTCAATCCAGGATAATTTTGTGAGCCTCCTGTACGCAAAGCACTAGATTAGGAACTATAAGGGAAGCAAAGCTGAACAGAGTTCGATCTCTGATCTTAAGCATTAATAGTCTAGAAGAGAAGACAGAACATTTGCATAGACAGCATAGCTTTAGTGGATTCAGGAGAGTTACTTTCCAGGTCTGGCTCAGCTAGTCCCTGGCTGACATTTAATTCTGAGTGAGATATTAATTCTCTCTGGACCTCAATTCTCTTAGCTGTAAAACACAAAGTTGTGTTAGATAACCTCAAAAGTCCCTTCCACATCTAAAATTCTGTGACTTTATAAATTTAGTATAAGAGAAGGAAGACTCTAACCAGTTCTGTATGACAGGTACATTCTCTGAATCCAAGTGCTGTGGTAACCGGGGCATTAGAGACATGGGAAGCTTTTATGAAAAAGGAGGTATATGGGCTTGAAGGATTTGTGGGATTTTGATGGGCAGGTAGGAGGTAGATGGGCATTTTAAGCATGAGGAAAAGCAGATACAAAGGAATACAAAAAGAAAAGTATAATGCACATTCAGGAAGAGCAGTGAATAGTTCAGTCTGGTTGAGGTAAGGGGTAGATAAGTATCTAAATTTAAGAGACTGGTAAAGTAGAAAATGGAAGATTCCAACTGCACATTAAATTTGAGCTTTATCATGTTTTCTCTGACTCAACATATTTATAGAATACTTACTATGTTCCAACCAGTGAGTGAGGTGCAGAAGACACAGAAATAAATAAGATAGTGTCCCCAACAGGTCTGTGAACAGTGGGCAGAGGAGCGAGAAACACTTAGAAGTGAAACTAGTGCGCAAAATTCTGTAACATAAATAAAACTGAAGTGCAGAGCATGAAAGTGTGGAATATCTCAGAGGTACAATAACAATGGAGAGGCAGAGGAGGAGTCAAGGATGATGGGAGACTATAAGGATAATAGGAAAAAGAGAAGATTGAGCATTTTTGCTGATAAGAAAATAAATATATTTTGATGTTGAATTTGAGGCCCTTCCAGACAGCCAGACAGAAATGTCTAAATAGTAGAAGAAATATTGGACTGTGACTAGGTTGAAATGTTGAAGCAAAAGATTGAGGTATGAGTGTATCTTCTAAGTAACTTGTGGGCCTGAGAAGGATTGTCAAGGAAGAAAATATAGAAAGAAAAGAAGACCATAGGGAACACCTGAGGGAATGCCCATGTTTAGGAGTCAGAAAAAGTAAGAAGCATGAACCAATATAAGTTAAGACTATCAGAAATGTTGGACAACCAGCATAAAGGATATCAAGGGAAGAAAGAATTTCAAGAAAGACGGGAGGTTGGACAAGATCAAAGTCTCCCCAAACTTGATGTAACAGCTGCATTAAAATCAGTTGAAACATATATTAAAAACATGGAGTTTGTGTTTTGATGGATCTTCCAGAAACTACTAACAGTAGTTGCCTTAGGGGAGGGAACAAAAGAGAACTGTTAAGAGTGACTTACATTTTAGCATTTATCCACCAGTACATATGGTTTAAATTTCTACCAAGTGATGTTTTGCTAACTGAACAAATAAACTGAAATGCAGATTTCCAACCTCTACCTCTACCTCTTACTTTTAATATGTAAGGATTTTCAGGGATCGCTCAGGAACCAATATATTTTTTTTTGAGATTTTTTTTATTTATTTTTTTATTCTTATGTTAATCCCCATACATTACATCATTAGTTTTAGATGAAGTGTTCCATGATTCATTGTTTGTGCATAACACCCAGTGCTCCATGCAGAATGTGCCCTCCTCAATACCCACCTCCAGGCTAACCATCCTCCTACCCCCCTCCCCTCCAGAACCCTGTTTGTTTTTCAGAGTCCATCATCTCTCATGAGGAACCAATATTTTTAATAAGTTCTTCCGGCAATCTTAATCTGCAGTCAAATTTGAAAACCCCTTAAGTAGCTAACTTCAGATGGAGTTTCCAATTCTTAGAATAAATATGTCATGGATATATAGGAAAGGAAAGGGCAGTATTTTTAAATATCAGAAATCATCCAGAAGACAAAGACTGACAAGACACCCTTGTATCCATGGTACAGCAAGTTTTGGCAGAAGGATGGGGGCAGAAGTCAATCTGAAAAGGGATAAAGAATGAACAAACAGTGGCAGTGAGGAATATGAGAGTGAAAGGAAGATACTAGAACTTAAGGGGTAACTTCATCAAGCAAAAAGGTTAGCATTGTTAATATAAGCTAATTGAAATGCCAGTCTGCCAGCTACCAGGAGGAGACAATAGAGAGCTTCCAGCTGAGTGACCTGGTGGAGGAATCCCAGGTGAGCTTTGCTGTCAATTAGAGAGTGTGGGCAGTTTTTAAAACAAAATGAATACAAGAAGATTGAACCAAGGTTGAAGTACCCACACAGAAACGAGCAAGGGGGTCACCAGAAAGTAAGGGAATCAGGCAGAAGTCATAAAATGCCGGCAGAGTACCAGAGTGCTACAGCATATTGCCTCATAGAGGACCAGTATGACTTTGGAAATGGCACATAGGAAGAACCAGGACTGCTTTGCCTGGCTTTTAAGAGAATTTGCAGATGCAAGAATGGCAAGTTGAGTAGTACTTAACTGAAGAAGACAGAAATACTATCTTGAGAAGGTGTCAAGTACTAGGGGAGGTATTATTGTTTTGCTTTGCTCTGTAAAAATAAAGGAGACTTGAGCAAATTTATTTGTAGAGAAGAAAGAATTTAAGATAAAGGAAAGGTTGATAATGTTAGAATGACCTGGAAAATGAAAGGCTGATAATGGAATTTTCATAAAGACACTGAAATTTTTCAAGCGTTTTCAGAAATAATTGTGTTCAACAATTACATTCTAATTCCTGCTAATATGCTGGGCTTTCAAGGTGCTTTGGAATCATTAATTGAGAGGACATTCTTTACCATCTCAGAGCTTATAGTCTAATTTAGAAGATGATGCAAACATTGAAACATGCAATTGAAATAGTCTGATAGAATGAGGAAATATGCAGTGCTAGATTAGGTCTATGTAATCTAGATTTGAGAAAGGTCCAGGAAATCTTCCTAGAGAAACTGATGTCTAGTTTATATCATAAAGTTGATAACATAGGATCTATTTCTCCTTTTCTTAACATAATATTTTCAATACCCAATATAGCCACTGAAAAAATAAATATCTGTAGAATCAATAATGTAGGGACTGAAAAATGGAGACTTCCTAGAGTCTGCCCAGTCCAAGAGCCTCCCCACTGTGGCCACCCACAAATGCTGGATAAGACATAATTCTTTTAATGAATAGCTGAACTCCCTGGAAGGAAGAGAACTTCCCAGGTATCCAGAGAGAACTGAAAACAGAATGGTAAGCTTTGTGAGTGTTCTAAGAGCAGGAAGGTTATAGTGGGGAAGTTTTCCTCAAACTCAGTAGCCTGGGAGCTTGGCTTTTAATGCTGACACCAGGTCAGAAGAACAGACCTTGGCACATGTGAAAGGCAGAGGTGGAATTAAGCTACTGCTATAAACTTGATAATGTAAAAAGGCTACATACTTAGTGAAAATATGAGGCAGAAAATAGCTAACCCCTGACCAAAGTTTGTATATCCCTTGTATATGTTCTGTATTGAAAAAATATTCTTGAGAATCTAGAATCATGCTCCTAGCCATGGACTTGGGTGTTTGGGATAGCATTTAAACTACTCCCTGCTTGAGGCATCTCCCAAGCTGAGACAGTAACATAAAATATGTTTCACCTGAGTGGTGAAATCTCTAATGTTGATATCCTTAATGTTGCTCCTGATGACTCCCGCTCTCAGCCCAGGCTGTACAAAATTCTCAATGATATAGTCATGCTGAAGATGAGCTCGTAATCCAAAATTATAAAATAAGAAGGTAACAATTCACCATGGAAGAGCCAGTAGACCCAAAAATTAACAAATTGAAGTCCCCAAGAATTTCAGAAAATAGAACAATTTCAGAGTGACTATAAAGTTTGTTTAAATTAATCCAGAACATAAAAAACATAACTAAAACCACAAAAAAATAAAATATAAAAAACACAATGAAATATAACAGAAATAAACAATACATGCAGTAATACTGGATGGATTAAACAGAAGAGTAGTCAGCTGAAGAATAGTGAACTGGAAGATAAAACTATGGAAATCAGATGAAATGCAGCCTGTGGAATGCTTCATGCTCTAGGACAGGAAAGTATGCATGTCAGGGGTAGGTTGGGGTAGGAATGAGTGAACTGAAGAAAAGCAATGCATCCATGCAATCAGCTGACTTCAATTAAGTTGTATTGAAGCTACTACAGACAGATAATGAAAAGCTGAGACAACTAAGAACTGAAAACCAAATGTGAAAGCCCTTATCCAGTCAGTGGGAAATCAGAAAAAGCTAAGACCAATCTCAGGACTCAGAGTTATGCTCTTATTTATCCCTCAGTAGGAAAAATAGTCAAATTATAGTTTATTCATTCAGTGGAATACTGTACACGGATGGCTCTAATCATATTTCAGTTGACATGGAATTCTGCCAGCTTGGAGTAGGGGCTGAGCAGGACTCTGCACTCCACCTTGGGTCATATGATATGGTAAACTCTATTGTGTTGGAGATGTCAACAGAGGAAAAAGAGACTGTGGTGTGGAGTTTAAGGTAAGCCTTCACAGGAGACTCATAATGCAGTTCCCCAGAGTTCTGGAGCAAGTCCACACATCCGCAGTGCAGAAGAACAGCTCTTGGTATGCTATTGGGCTGTCAGTCAAATGAGACAGAACATTTGACTATGGAAGTCAAGTGACCATGCATCCTAAATTGCCCATCATGAGCTAAGTTCTCTAGAACCCACTGTCATAACATCAGGCAGGCTCTGGAGCAATTTATCAGATGGAAAAGCACATCAGGGATCAAAGGTGAGCAGGACTACAAAGCATGAATAAACTCTATGAGCTAGTAGTATCCTAGACCTCCACATCAACTACTAAGATTATATCACTGTCCTTTCCTTGGCTCACAGCTATGGCTGTATGAAGTGTCCCATATGAGCAGCTAAAGGAAAAAGACAAAAGCCAGAACTTGGTTAGTGGATCATTTGGTTTGGTATATAGAAGTTGGTTAAGTATGTCCACCCAAAATGGACATGAGCTACATGTGAAGGGGGCCTTGAAAAACAGCAGCCAGGGAAAATCTTCCCAATGGGTGGATTTCATTGAAAAGTAGCCTAAGATAAGAATATATATGAACTCAAGAGCAAATGGATTGGTGAGCTGGTCAGAGCCTGGGAAGAAAAAGGCTAGAAGATTGTAGAAAAAAGAGTCTGGGCTAGATGCATGAGGATGAGTATATGGGAGTGGGCATGAAATGTGAAGATCTTTGTATAAGATATTAATGACCACCAGAAAGCAGTCACCATAGGATAAGCATTGAGTAACCAAGACAAAATGACTTGATCAGTCGAGGGTAGCTAGTCTTTGTCACTGGCCACCCCAGAACTAGCACAATTGGCACACTAACAGAGTGGAGACTACATGTCAATAGCAAGGACCCACATTAACCACGGCTTATCTGTCTACTACCACCATTGAAAGTCCAAACAGTTAGCAACAGAATTCCATGTGGCACTATTACTTGAGGGTACTATATTGTGGCAAATTGACCACATTGAGCCCTTTCTTCCTGGAAGGGCCAGTGGTTTGTTGTCATAGTAGTAGATACTTACTTTGGTACTGTTCACCTTTCTTGCCTCTATAACCTCAGACAAGCACCCCTATCTGGGAGATTTCAAAGTATGTGATCCAGGTATATAATCTCATATAACACAGCATATAACCATGAGACCTATTTCACAGAGAAATCGTCATGCAGGTTACACATTAAGTCACAAATCTCTGTTTGGATGTTGTGTCCCATTAGGAAGAATATGAAGGTCTTTATATCCAATGACCCACTGAGGGATTTTGTGTTTCCAATCCCTACAATTCTAGGCTCTGCAGGGATCTAGAAGCTAAGACTGCCATCTGGGGATTTTGGACTTTTTAAATCCAGGGACCAGTAGACTAAAGGAGGAGTTACTATCTGGGTAGGAGTAACTGATCCTGATCAGTGGGAAGAGATAGGTCTGCTGTGACCCAATGACAGTAGGAAGGAATATATGTGGAATTCATGTAATCCACTTGGGCATGCCATAGCACTTGCTCAATTATGACTAAAATGAACAATCCCAGCAATGCCCACCTGCAAAACGTATAGTTACCATGGGTTCAGACCCCTCAGAAATAAGAGCTTAGATCATACCAGCAGATAAGTCATCAAGACCAGCAGAGGTAAAAGCTGAGTGTGAGGGGAATTTAGAGTCGGGATAGTGGAGAGAGACAGAAGCACAATTATGGCCCTGACATCAACTAGAGCAATAGGGGCTAGAGTTCATCCCCCTAACCTCTCTTCTGAATTCCTGCAGGAAGACAGACCCACTGGAATCCTGGATGCTCTGCTTTCCAAATGTGTATGGGGAAGTAGATCATAGCACACGGGGTGAGCCTCGGCAGCCATGGAGGTGAGCCCTCTATTCAAGAACGCACTTCCATTGAATCTGTAGGTTGCTTTGGGTAGCATGGACATTTCAACAATATTGATTCTTTCAGTCCATGAGCATGGAATATCTTTCCATTTGTTTGTGTCATCTTCAATTTCATCAATGTTTTATTGTTTTCAGAGTACGGGTCCTTCACCTCCTTGGTTAAGTTTATTCCTAGGTATTTTATTCTTTTTAGTACAATTGTAAGTGGAATTGTTTTCTTAATTTCTCTTTCTGCTACTTCATTATTAGTGCATAGACACGCTACCAATTTCTATATAACTTTGTATCCTGCAACTTTACTGAATTCAAGAACTATAGGAGCACCTGGGTGGCTTAGTCGGTTAAGCCTCTGTCTTAGGCTCAGGTCGTGATCCCAGGGTCCTGGGGAGCATACTTCTCCCTCTCCCTCTGCCACTTCCCCTGTATGTGCTCTCTCTCTCTCAAATAAATAAAATCTATAAAAGAACTATATGCAACTTTAAAACAAAAGAATGCACTTGATGCTAAATGCAAGGGGTCCAGGCAGCACTCCTAACTGGCTCATATCTCAGTATCTGCTCTCATTGTGAAACTGCAGCCCTACCTCCCAGGCTGATCAGAGATGCACTGTGAGGCACCAGGCAATCAAGGAGTGCAATTGTGGGGGAATCAGATGGAAGTGGTCATCACTACAAAAGCTACCATCGGTTCAATCCAGGAAAGGATCTAAAAATGTCTGCTGGATTTTGCGACAAAAGTTGTTAGTGATTTTGGCAAGAGTCTTTTAAATTGAGTAATGGGAGCAAAAGCCAGATTGCAGTAAGCTAAAGAGTGAATGGAAGTAAGAACATCAAGAGAGCAACTTAAGAAAAGTCTTTGTGAACATCCAGCTGCAAAGGAAAGGAGACAGGTAGGGAAGCAGCAGTGGCAGATGGACTAAAATGTGACAACCATGGAGGAATTTTGTTTTAGCACGAGACTTGAGTGTGTTTAGACAACAGTGGAAAGAATCTGAGAGATGAGGGTGAGGGAAGAAGTCAAAGAAGGGGGTGAGGAGACCAGGGAGCACAGATGCAGGTAGAAGAGTAGAGGAGTATTGCATTGTTGGAAGAGTAGATTTTGAAAGGATGGGTGGAGATGCTTTTAAATTGTTTAGTTTTTGTTGTTTTGTTTGTTTGTACAATCCAATTCTCTCAAAATCCCTGTGTGATAAATCTGTGTTCCCCCAAATATTTGATAAAGCATAACCCCCCATATTCTTACTCTGTTGAATGAGAAAGACTGTCCCTGAATAACCAATGTCACCTTGTACACTTGAACAATTACTTCTTTGGTCTTTGCAACAGTTCTCCAAAGTAGGACAGAATGATCCTATGGTTTCATTTCAAGATACAGAAGATGAGACACAGAAAGATTTAAGTGCCTTACTAAAATGTTCATCAACAATTTCCTTAAGTGGGAAATTTCCATCTACTTAAATTCTTTTTGGGAGAGGGGAGGGGCGGAAGGAGAAGGAGTTAGAGAATCTTAAGCAGGTTCCACGCCCGACTCGATTTCACAACCCTGAGATCATGACCTGAGCCAAAATCAAGAGTTGGATGTTTAACTGACTGAGCCACCCAGGTGCCCCCCATCTTCTACTTTTCACCATGACTTTAGCTGACTTAGCTTCATTCAAGATATTTCCCCTCCCTCTGTTGCTATTGAAGATGAAGATACTGGATATGATATAAAAAGGAAGCATAGCCCCTCCAAGACACCCTGGGTCTTTTTGGTAATGAGATACGTTCTTTCTAGAAAGTGCTAAGTTTCTTATGAGTAAAAGGAATTCTTCGTAAGTACATTAGAACTTCTATTGTCACAAAAAACTGAATCAGACAGAACCTTAACAGGTTCTTTCATGCTTCATAGCGCACATTTCAGAGCTTCTGGCTTTGTTGTTTTAGATTCCAGGGATTGAGGATGATTGTGAAATGGCAACTTGGTTATGCTACATAAGAAGGCCAGCCAAGCATTAAATAGGGGCATCTGGAGAGTTTGGAAATCCTAACAGCCTTTTCAGCCAAACTCTGACACAGAACAGATAGATCCTTACAGATTTATGGGCCCTATTGGGACAGAGGCCCGCCCCCCCATCCCCAGCTAGAATTTCAGTCACTTTACCCTACTGACAGTAACTCCCTAGGGATGAACATCTCTGGAAGAAGATAAGCAATCTTACAAATATTTAAAATGTACTTTTTGCACAGTGGACAAGTGTTTGGTCTTAATAAAGCTGCACAATCCTCAAGCCAAACAGCTGCTGAATGGTCCCTGATAGAAGCATGCTCTCTCCAAATCAATATAATACCCACACCGAGGGCTAAATCAGGCCAGGTCTCACAAGTTCTCAGATCTACTACTGCGTTTGTGATCCTAGTTAACTTTGATCAGGCTTTATTCTGGTTTACCAGGTATTTCACGTATATGCTAATAGCATCACCTCATATGATCCTCGTGACTACTCCATGATGTGGGCATAACAGATCTTACTAGTTTGTTCATCCTGTGAGTTGAGCAAACAGATTCTCCCAAATAGTGAGTTGGTGGAAAGCTAGAATTTGGCCACTCATCTTCTATCTCCAAGTTCCAGAGTGGGTCGGGAAGAAATAGCTGAGAAGTAAGCTCCAGGAAGCCTCACGGGAAGAATAATCTATTTTTTTTCATTTAACCTTTTCTTCATTATTAGCAAATTTTCTTTATTGGCATATTGGTTAAATTGTTCAATGGAGCTATAAGATATAGAAGCCAATATTATTATAATGAACACCATTACGAATGGGATATTGTTTGAGTTCTGCAACTCACCTATAACAGAAAAGCTCTTTGTAAGTATTGGCTCTTAAAAGGGTAAAAGAGTTATAGATAATGGCTCATGCATTGCTATTAAGTCACCTCTTTCTAGAAGTGTTGACTAAGATTGCCATGGATGCAGAAGGGATAAGCACATGGTGTTGGTCAGCCAGCTGGCTAGAAACACTCTCCTTCATAAGGTGGGTACTCTCAAAACCTTTTGACATGGGAAAGTAGTTTTGTAGCTCTAAGCCTCTGAGAATAACTATGGGCATTTTTGGCATTCCAATGATTATATCTAAGGTATAAGGCATTTAGACACGGAGTGGGACTGCTCTCTACACGAGGATGCTAGAAATGAACCTGCTTGAAAAGTCCTGCAAGTACATAAAGCTTGGCCTGTTTACATCTGTTTTTCCATCAGGCCACTTGTCTGATGGGCCACATTCTTTCTATTCCTGCACTGTGGATGAAACGTGAAAACATTATGCTAAGTGAAAGGAGCCAGGCACATAGGTCACATGTTGTATGATTCCATTTATGTAAAATGTCCAGAGAAGGTAAATCCATGAAGACAGAAAGCAAATTAGTAGTTCCCAGGGGGGATGGAGAGAGAGAGTGGGGAGTGATTGGTTAATCAGTACAGATCTCCTTTAGGGAGGATGAGATTTCTGGATCCTTTCTACCTGTCGAAAGTAGTAATTCATTTTAAAAAGAACTGTTCATTTGGATTTGGGTTTGCCTTCTCTGATGTCCTTGCCTCCACTGGAACCACTATTCGAGGGCTTATAGATTGCCTGATCTACCAGTATGAAATCCTACACAGCACTGCAAGAACCGACTTTTTGCACACACTGCAACAGCACAACACTTAACCAAGAGACCCATTTCTTGGGAGAGAAGGTGCAATAAAGGGCACATGACCATCATATCCACTAATCTTACTGTGTTCCCAATCATGCAGAAACAGACTGCCCAACAGAATGGCAGAATGACCCATTAAAGGCTCAGGTAAGGTTCCAATTGGGGAGAGAGCCTGCAGGGTTAGGGATCTGACCCAGTGAAGTATACATGCTGAACCAATAGCCAATATACACTAGAATACTCATGTAGCTAGAATAGGACCTAGAGGTGTTGGTAGGATTGACCCTTCTCACCATCACCACAGTGACCTATATTCAGAATCTGAACTTCTTGTCTCTGCTCCTGCCATATTAGAGGTCCTAGTTTCTGGGTGGAAAGATTACTTCCTCCATTGGGAGCCTGATGCTATAATGAGCACTTGGTCCTCTGGGCTCATGATACCATGGGTGAATGGGCAAATAAAGGAGTTTCTCTACTGATAGGAATAAAAGAATCATAAGAAACTAAGGTAGCTGCTGCACATCAGCAGTGAGGAGTATGTCCAGAACATACATTTCATTGGGACATGTCTTGGTTTTTCTGTGGCCAGTGATAATGGTGAGTGGGAAAGAGGTCAACTATAGCTCATAAGGGTAAGGCAAACAAGGGTTTAGAACACTTGCAGCTGAAAGTCTGAGTCCTTCCACTAGGCAATCACTGGCCAAAGTCAAGCAAAGGGTAAGAGAAATCTCGAATTGGAGGTGAAGGGAGATGTGACTATCAATTACAGTCGTGGGATCAGCCACAGCAGAGGAGACTTTAGCTTATTTCCTTATGCAAACCCTCTTGCATTAATGTCTTTGCAAAGTTTGCGTTTTGGAGGGGGCTCTGTGGCAGATTGGACTTGTGTCCCCCTCTATCTCAGAAAAGACATAAGGGCATCTTATTTTTACAAAATAGAAAGTCCCATATTTTAATATGAAAGCCAGACATAATGGAAAGCTTTGGAAAATCTGAGTGGTTCAAAGGGCGAACTACATTGGAGACCTCTTAATACATCACTTGAGATCCTCTCAGCCTTACCTGTCCTATTCTAGCCATGCTGCGGCCACCAGATCTGTGTAAGTGCTGACTAGCTTCATCCAGGTGCAACCTGACAGAGCTGCACTTCAGCCCTGCCTCATGCTCTCCTTACCTTCCACCCTGGGGCATTTCTGTTTATATCCAGGACTCCATCACCCATGCACAAGAATCCCGGAATGGTAATGGAGTTACCACTCTGATCTATGGGGTGGGGGTGAGCAGACAAGAACTCATGGATAAAAGAGCAAGGGTCCAAGATGCATGTCATTCTCAGGTGGCCCCATGGGATCGGCAATCCTTTGCCTCTAGCAGCAGCAAACTCCCTTCCCTTCCTGCTTCACTTCCCCAACCCACCCTTCTGCTCCCTCGAATCACACTCCCCAGTAAGAATTCTCAAACCCGCTCTGCTTTCTGGAGAATCCAGGCTGAGACATCACAGACTCCTTTCTTTCGCTTGGACTCCACACACTCTGTAAGGAAATCTTGTTGGCTTTGCCTTCCTCATAAATCCAGGACTCAACCATTTCTCACCACCTTCTCTGGTAGTAAGCTGGTTGGAGCTGGGTCATTTCTCAGCTCATTAACAAATTAGCCTGGGGGCTCCTAGTAGAATATAGGTAGCTTCAAGCAATTTGGGGGGCAGGGCTCAACATCCTTAATAGCTTCTTACTTCATTCAGAAAAAAAAATACATATAGAACATATCCTTTTACATTTATATATATATTATTTTACATTTATTATATTTATATTTTTTAATGCCTTATAATGATCTACAAAGTACAAATGCTCTGGTCCCCCATAACTACTCTGATCTCATTTCCTACAACCCTCTCTTGCTTCAGGCACATTTTTCTCCTTTTCACTTAAACATCCTATGCATGCTCCTCCCATATCCCCCCTGACTCTGGGTCTTTGCATTTATTCAGAATTTTCTCCCCCAACCCCCAGATGTCAGCCCGGCCTACTGTTTTTGGCTCCTTTGGGTCTTTACTCAAATGTCACTTTCTCGGTAAGGCCTTCTCTGACCATCTAAAAGGCAACCCCCAGCCTTCCTTCTCCCTGTCCCTTCCTTTCTTTTTCTGCATTATACTTATCACCATCTGACATTCTATGTTTTATTACTAATTTTGTTGGCTATTTCCCCCTGCTAGAATGTAAGATCAAGGAGGTCATTTATTATATCTCTCCAATACCTAGAATATTACTTGCATATATTAGGTGATCAATAAATATTGGTTAAAAAAAAAAAGAAGAAGAAGAAAGAAAGGAGCAAATACTAACCACAATAAAATGTCACCTGTCTAGAGTAAGATTTCCTGTCATCGAAAACTTTTGGATCATGGCCGCATACTCAGAAATAATTGGAAAGGGTGTTGAGAGGGAAACTGAGCAGCCGCAAAGCCCACTAAAGACTTTGTCACAGGAGAGCCCCTCATTTGTGCCCTCCCTCTAGATCCTTTATTTATTGTCATGTACAGGTCTTTTCCCTAGCCTCTAGTTTCCCAGCTCATAGAAAGATTGAAATAACAAAATATAAAGTGACAGTAGCTGGCAATAAGAAAAGACAATTTCAATCCCTCTCTGGAGTTGAGTAATTACGATAATACTTGGGTGTGGGTAAAATTAAGCTAATGCCTGCAAAAATGTTAGCCAAAAGCTTCATGTATCATATAAATACAGAGATCGTGTTTTTGAAAGAAAAACTGGGACACAGGGAGCTCTTTCCAGGTGCAAAAGGGGTGTGGGAAGTTTAGTTAAAATGATGATGATAAAATATTTGAATTTCTGGAATGTTCTGATGGCAAAATATTTTAAATAGGGCTGTACCAGAAAAATCCAGGTTAGATTTACATGTCACTACATGTAAAGAACATTTATAAGATGCTTTAAAAATCACAAATGCCTGCTTTGTAATTCTAAGAAAAGGACTTGCTTTGAAAATTTTTGGAACACCCTGCATATTCTTAAGGATTCATACAGAAATGAATCAAAGTAAGTAGAGTCTGACATCAAAATGGAATACTTCAAAATCTAACTTGTAGCTCTGAACAAATGGAACCATTTTTCCCACACTTAAAATTTCCTTCAATTATTTTTAATTGCAGTAATGAAAGGCAAAAGAATAATCAAGCATGCCAGACAGATTCAGTGAGAATAGAATAGGGTTGGTAGAAAGGATTTAATGCCAGCTATGAGGCATTAGACACTTGTAAAATCTGTTTTTATATTACTAACTTGAAGAATAGACACATTTAGGGAATTTCTGTGAGAAAAGCCTATTCATGAGACAGGCTCAGTGTGAGGCATAAAAAAGTAATCATAGTACTGTATTCAGGAGAAAAAAAAATATCACATTCAAAGGTCAGGAAGTTTTGGTTTATTTTTTTAAATATATGTTTTAGTGTTCTTTGTAATAAAAAGATTAAATCATAGTTAATACCAATGTATACTTCTCACACAAAAAAGTCAAATTATTCCAAAAGACAATTTCTTAATTTGGGGGGCGGTCAGGACACCTTTAATAATCTGAGGGAAGTTACAGATTCCCTCAGCAGTGCCCTGATGTACTTGTACACAAATTTTCATTTAATCACAGATTTCCAGGAGGAGAACCATGGACCACCAAGGAAGGCCAAGAACTTCCGGTTAATGAATCTTAATCTGAAGGGTAGTTTAATTACTAGTGTCTCAGGTAGCAAGAAAAAGTATTAAACAATGATAGAATTTCATCTACTTTAACAGGGCAATAAAACTCAAGGACTTTGAAAAAGAATGAAAGGGTCTGAAGAACCCAATGGAATGACATATAAGGACCTCTGGAGACCCTCATCCATGCATTCATTTATTGAACAAATATTTATTGGCAACCAATCATATGTCAGGCTCTTTCTGGGCACTTGGGATGCATAATTGAACAAAGCAAACAACCAAACCAAACCAAAACAAAAACTTTGCCCTGTGGGGAAAGACATAAATACGAAACATAAAAACAAACAAATTATGTCGTATATGAAAAGGTGCCAAGCTCTATGGATTTGCTTTTTAAAGCAGAAGTGCTAAATTTTATTTTTCTTTTATTTTTTTAAAGATTTTATTTATTTATTTGAGAGAGAGAGAATGAGCGGGGGTGGGGTGGTGGCGGTGAGCAGGTAGCATTTGAACAAAAACCTGATGGAGGTGAGAGGATTAGCCATGGGGACAACTGGGAAAATAAGGTTTGAGGCACGGGGAAGAACCTCATGTGGAAAGCCTGCCGAGCATGAGGAACAGCAAAGAGGCCAATGGAGTAAAAGCTGAATTATGAATGAGTAATAAAAAAGAAAAAGAAAAGAAAAAGAAGGTCTGAATCATGTAAGGCCTTTGGGGTCACTGTAAGGACTCTGGTTTTTTTTCTTGACATAACTAGGAAGACTGTTGGAAGGTTCTGACCAAAGGAGGGACATGACCTGACATACATCTTAAAAGATCTGTCTGCTGTGTGAAGACTAGCCTGTGGAGGTCCAGCAAGGGTGAAAGCAGGAGACCTGTTAGGTGGCTCCTAGAATAAGCCAGAAGGGAAGACACAGGTATTTTAAGAGAGCCAAAGAAATGCAAAATTATCAGCTGACACTGTGAAGAAAGTTCACTACCATCTATGTGGGGGTTGCAGATTATGAGGCAATACCAAGAGACCAACCCCTGTTTAAGTTATTGACTCCCAGTTATGATAACAATAAACAAAGCTCAGAATGTTCCAGCATGTCCCATGGGCCTCTGGACTCAATGGTCTATTGGTAAGACCTATTAGTAATTTATCCTCCAATTTGAGACAGCTTTGAGAGTGAAAGGAATGCTATTAATTACAAGTAGATAACAGGTGCAAGAGGAAGCTCCTTTTAGATAGGGCAACACTAACTATAAGGAACCTAGGAAGCCAATGGATGGTACCATCAAGAACTGGAGTTCAAAAGTGGTGGGGGAGAGCCCAGCTTGCTTAATGAATAAACATCTTTTGGCTTAGGAAAATTTAGAATTAAAAATAGAAATGAAAATCTAAATCAGACCCATAATATTAAATTGTGATGAGTTTAAGAATAGTCAATAGGGGTGTCTGTGTGGCTCAGTTGGTTAAGCATCCGACTCTTGATTTGCACTCAGGTCATGATCTCAGGGTGGTGAGATTGAGCCCTGCACTGGGCTCCATGCTCAGCAGGGAGTCTGCTGGAGATTCTCTGTCTCCCTATCCCTCTGCCCCTCCCCTCCTCTCTAAAATAAATAAATCTTAAAACAACAACAACAACAACAGAACAGTCAATATATATTTGGTATTTTGAGTATTTGTGTTATTTAAACTTGGCCTATTGGAATATCTAATAGATTGGCCTTGCAATTTCAATTTAAAATGTATAGTTGAGTAATTTATTTCAACCTGTGATTTAAGTTGAAAAGGAAATTATTTTTTACTGAGTTTATTTGTAGAGTATTTACTGGCAGCCAGTAACTGCTCTAAGCATTTTCGGAATGTTTAGGTGGAAAAATTGTGCTACAGTGGAAAATTATGCATTGACTAGAGCATATTCTTCCAAGATTCTGAGTCTGATTCTATGGGAGCTCTTCTACAATTCTGTAGATTGTAGATTGATAGCAATGCAAAATAATTTTATCTATAGACATGGCAAATTCTGTCCTGTTTGGTAGAGAGCTTCATGTGATTCCCTCCCACCCTCTGACCATGAAAGAAGTTACTTCTGCCTCCATTAGCACATTCACTTCAATATTCCTTATCTATAAATGTCCATTTTGTGGATTCTTTTTAAACATAATTGCAACATTTTACCAGTTTCTTCACTGTAGTGGGTTGGATAGTGTCTCCCCCCCACCCAAATTCCATCCACCTGGACCTCAGAATGTGAACTTATTTGGAAATAGGGTCTTTGTAGGTGTAGTTAAGCAGAATCATCCTCGATTAGGGTGTGCCCTACACCCAATGACTGGTATCCTTATAAGAAGAGGGGAGGACACACGGACACACAGATACACAGAGAAGGCTGTGTAAATAAAGAGACAGAGACTGGAGTCATGCCACTACAAGTCAAGGAAAACCAAGGATGCAGTCAGTCTTCAGAAGCTAGGAAGTGACAAGGAAAGATTCTTTCCTTGAGTGTGCGAGGTTAGCATAGCCTTATCAGCACCTTGATTTCAGACTTTAAGCTTCCCAAACTGGGAGAGAATAAATTTATGATGTTTTAAGCCACCCAGTAGTGGTACTCTGTTATGGCAGCCTTAGGAAACTAAAACACTTAGAGTTAAATAAAATCTTTAATGTGTTCAATTTATTGCTGTAGGAGAATCATGATTTTACCTTTCTTTGAAAGTTATCCTTTAACACCATTAACTCACTTATACCTCCCAGCAATTGAACGAGGCAGGATATTATTACCCTTATTTTACAGATGAAGAAACTGAGATTACAGAGCAAGTAGGTAATGGTCCTGATGGGGTCCAGAACATGCTCCCAAAACATGGCATCTTGGCATATTTAATATTTTAAGCTGGAAGAATCTGAGAACTAGCAGGTGCAGAGGACTATCTGACCTTCCCCTAGAGCAGATCATAAGACCTTCACATGAGAGGTGACTTCCCTATACCCAGAAGAAAGGAGCATCCTTATCTCAAAGACAAAAGGAAAACAAGAGGAATCTGAAGGGACAGAACTTGCTGTGTGCCCCAGTTTTCTACACTTAGCTCATCCCCTCTTTTTCCCCTATCACATTATTCCATGACTTCCCACTCTTTATCAAACCTGATGTAGAAACACTCAGGTTTAATCACTTCCTTGGGTCTTCATTTCCTTACAAGGACCTTTGGGTCCTCATTCCATGTCACACAAAACTGATATTAAATACATTTGTATGCTTTTCTCTTGTTAATCTTTTTTGTTGTTGTTGTTATGAGGGGTCCTCGCTAAAAATTTAGAAGAATAGAAGGAAAAATATTTTCCTCTTCTCTACATTCCCAAAAGCATGCCTAGGAAATGGTAGAGCAAGGCATTCAACCAAGATGATCTCACTCCAGAAAGAGTACTCTTCACCACTTTACTCTCCTGCCCCTATAAATAGCACTGAGATAGCTAAAAAACTTAGGATTCCTGGTACTTATAAAGCCTAATTTAATAGACTTTCTAGAATTTTCTAAGTACTTGGAAAGCAATTAAAGGGCTTTAAAATAAAATATAATAAATTTGTACTTAAATTTAGTATAAACAATTTATGAAATTGTTTATTAAAATATTATTACATTATAAAATCTTCCTTGAATTATTATCATTAACTAAATTTACAAATAAGATAATAAATATATGGAAAACTGAAAAAAGAACTAGTCTTTACATTCATTACTTTAATGAATCAAATATTTGGTTTTAAATCCATTTACCCCCAATAAGTCTTCTTCTTCTTCTTTTTTTTTTTTTGGCACAAAAGCTGCCCTTACCGACATAAGAATTCACCTTGACCTGTATTGTGTTACAAAGAAAGTAGTAACATATTTTGTTGCCCAACATATTTTGTTGTTTGTTCCAAGTGAAGAAATCCAACTATTTCACTGATCAGGTGAGAATTGTTCAAAGCTCTTCAAATGAGCAGTTCCATCCCCTGGAGCACCACTTTCTCACCCTCCACTCCACACCTGCAACTCCTTATGCCCAAATCCTACCGGTTCAGGATGTAGCTCAAAACCTCCCCTGTTTAAGTCAGTCCCCAACCCTATCCCCACCAAGTATACTCTCAGCATATTTACACAATTCAAATTATATGTTTATATGATTATTTGATTAATATTCAGCTTCCACACTGATTGCAAGATCCCTGAGGGCAGGGACATGTTGATGTTGATGTTGTTCTCCACCAAATCTAGAGTGTTAGCACAGTGTCTGGAACATAGCCAGTGCTCGATAAATATTTGCAGAATAAAGGAAGTGATGAGCAATTTGAGGGCATATAGCCCCTCTTTGGTGGAAAATTCCCCCTTGTGTGTGTGTACTCTTAGAAGGACCCAGTTCTTCACCTCCCACTACAGACATGGAAAGTCAGGGAAAAGGGACCTTCCCGCCTCCCACCCCCTGGCCCCCAGCAGCTAGGACACAGCAGGTAACCTATGGCAGACAATCAGATGCTCCTATCTAGGAAATCACTTCCTGGCTGGTGATTCAAAGTGGCAGGAACAGTTGAGAAATCACTGAAGGCAGCGCACAGACAGTCCAGCGGCTGCAGAACGAGGTGCCCAGCACCACAGATGTCCAGTGGCTGTGGTTATGCTGTTGTGTATGGAGTTGTTCCAACCAGATGGTTGGCTATTGCTGCAACTCCCTGCCTGCCCTGGGCTCTGGCTTCTTTTGAAAGCCTGGATCTACAATGATTCTGTAAATTACATGTTATTGTTTCAGAACATTTATTCCCTCCTTACGCTAGACAGAGTGGGTTTCCTGTTACTTTCCATCAAAAACCTTGAGTTGCACACACAGAGGATAAAAAGAGAATAAATCGGGGCGCCTGGGTGGCTCAGTCGTTAAGCGTCTGCCTTTGGCTCAGGTCATGATCACAGGGTCCTGGGATCGAGCCCCGCATCGGGCTCCCTGCTCCGCGGGAAGCCTGCTTCTCCCTCTCCCATTCCCCCTGCTTGTATTCCCTCTCTCACTGTGTCTCTCTCTGTCAAATAAATAAATAAAATCTTTAAAAAAAAAAAAAAAGAATAAATCATGGAGTCTACAAGCATGAAGCGATGCCATCTTTGTAAGATGCAAAATATTGGGCTGTATTTGACAGGCATGTGGGTGCTAAAGCAGAGGGCTTCTCTTTAGGCTGGAAATCAAATGTTATTCACGTTATGACTACCAATTGTGACTAAAACAGTTGTGAAATAGGGGACAAACCCACATTTCTCTAAGCGAGGAAAGCGGGTATGACATGAGATTGGTCTAGGTGGAATGCTCACATGGCATTAAACAATATTGAATCACACAGTGGAAAAGGGATTCCCTTTCCCACGGTTTTTCAATTCTTCTGATACCACCAAGGACAGAAAGTTGAATTGGTGTCTCTTTTATATTTCTCTAACACTTATCACTCTTCCCTTTTAACAACAACAACAAAAAGTCAGCTTCAGGCTTAGAGCATTCACAGGCAATAGTCTTGAGCTAGAATATAATTACATTTGTGTTTTCAACGTATTTAGCTTTCTGGATTACCTCCTCTTTATAGCAAGTCATGCTGATTTCCCATTTATCGTCGCTATAGAAGCTTTCTAAATAATTTTTTTTCAGTTAGTGAGTCACTTAAAGATAACGAGTGAATAATAGCACAGGTGGAACACAGGGAAAAATCCTGAAGATGGTGAGTGAGTGTCTTCAGTTTAGGAAAAAAAAAAACTGGGCTGATCCATCAATTAGAGCCACAGATGCAAAATGTAAATAATGGAAGCAAAATCGAAAACCTGAAAACAACAATAGCCACAACAGCTCCTTCAGAAACATTTCTGAAGGAACACAAGTGTGTGATGGACAAACCATCACTCCACCGGAGTTGGAGGGAGTTGGAGGGGGTGGAGGGAGTGAATGTCACCATCATTAGCCTGAAAGCGGGTAGGTCAAAGGACAAGACAAGGCAAGGCAGCACTTTCTTGAGGAAGAATCCACATAAATCCAGAATGACTGTCTAACCCCATCCTCCTCCTCATTCAGAGAAGGGATGGTACTCTTGTGCACACAGGTAACAAATGGTAAATCTCTGAATGAGGGTAATAGGTCCATCTTGCTATCCTTGGTTTTGACATAATATGATCTATAACTGTATGCCAACATTTAAATTTTTAGTTTTATTCTGCTGGCTTAATTTAATTTCCCTTAAATCAGTAATTCTCAATTAGGAGGAGCATTTTTTTTCAAACTACCTGTATATCAAAGATTCTAAATGTTCCCCTGGGAAGTAGGAATAGCAGTTCTCCCTTACTTCCTACCTAGTCAGAACCACTGTTAAAAGAGTGAATCATGCCCCCTTGGAGGGGAGGGGAAGTGGAGAAGAAGATTCAGAACCACTCTTTCAATGAGAGCCACGAAGAATGTAACTCCCTCCCATCCATCTACCAGATCACGTGGCAAGTGTATGGGTAATGCAGAAAGGGACAATCTGTTTACCTTTCAGCACCATAATACATGGATAGAAGATAAGGCTTAGGAAAAAATACTCTCAGCACCATGATAATTTGTAAAACAGCTAGGCAGTGTTTACACAGCATCAGGTTTCAGAAAAGTGGTTACCACCCAGAACAGGTTTTTAATGACAAAGGTCTGGTTTGTTTCAGCAGAAAATGCCCTCTATAACCTAGATATAGTCTTTCTTTTCCTCCCTCCTTCCCTCCCATCCTCTCTTTTCCCCTTCCCTCCTTCTTTTTGTTCTTTTTTCTTTCCTCCCCCTAACCTCCTACTCTTCTGAGTTCTCACATTTTTCTCTCCTTTCTCCTTCCTCCCTCCCTCCCTCCTCTCTTTCTTTCTTTCTCTCTCGCTCTCTCTCTAATGACCATACTGGGGAAAAGCTGGGTGAGACCTGCTTTCATCTGAGAGCAGGGGGTTTCAGAGGCAGCTCTGTGCTATTTCAAATCTTGGCACCACAACTTATAAACTGCATGACATTGAACAAATTGCCTCACTTTTCATGCTTCAGTTTCTCCATCTATAAAATGAGAGTAGTAAAATTACCTACTCAGTGGGATTTTGTGAGGAGTCAATGGGTGAGTTCGTGCAAAGTGCTGAGGACAGGAATAATAAGCACAGTATAATTGTTAGCTTTACAGACTTGACTTCTCTCATAAGCTTTCCTTTGTCAAAAGAGTTCTACTGCCCCCCAAAGATTTGAAAGTCACTTTGCTACTGTTGCAGATGGCTGTGGCCATTGTCTAAATTGGCATGTCATTTCACTCATGCTTTTCATCAATTTCTCTTCTGTATCTCAGAATAACTTCCTTCCACAGAACACCGTCCCTCCCCTGCCCCCCACTCCCATTGTTTTCAATGTCTCCCCACTACTTCTTATTCTTTGTGATTCAGTGGATCCCCTCACTTGCATCAAAGACATCAGAATGCACCTAATTGAACCCCCTCTTTTACCCAGAAATAATCTTGGGTCTTCCCAAATAAATGATCTCACCTAATTTCACAGTTGGTGAGAGAGGGATGAAGAGAATACATCCTGACTCCTAGTCCATTCCTCTTCCTCCAACATTATCCTTTCTCCTCAACATTGGGTGGAACTATAAACAGGATGACTCTAAGTTTCCACCCATGGTCAGAGCCATTCTGTCCCCTTTAAAGCAGTCTCTGAAGAAGTGATGATGTCTCTGGCCTTTTATTCTCCCCATCACACAAAGGACAGTCTGAGACTAGCATATTCATTTGTTCATTTATTCATTCAACAAGCTTTTGCTTGAGCACTAAATTAGTTCCAGGCCCTGTGCTGGGTACAAGGAATTCAGGGTTGAAAGACAGGGTCCCTGTGTTAGAGGTCAATTCTTGAGTTGCTATTAGTGTTAATATCTCAAGTGAAAGTCAGAGTCAGCCAGGCCTAGGCAAATTGGGGAACAGCAGCTCTTTAGAAAGGACAACTCTCATTTTCATCCTGTACCAAAGTTTTGTTACCTTTTCCTGTGTTGTGAGTAACTAGTGTGTCAGCAATCCCAAATTTGGGCCATTGAGTTTTTACTCCTTACACACACACACACACACACACACACACACCCCTTTGGTCTATTCTTAAGCTCTTTTTGTGCACTTCTGTCCACTTCTGCAGCTGCCCTTGGCCTCTTGATCCTACCCTCTCCTCTCCCAGGTACTCACAGAGTCTGCGTGCTGGGCGGGAGACTGGGGATGCGGTGGATATCCTTGCAGGTGACTCTGAAGTCATCCTCCTGGTGGCACTCGCAGGGGGGAGACGGACACCCTTTCCCCCCCAGGGTCCTGGGCAGGGCGAGAAGCAGCGCCAGCTGCAGAAGGGGCGTTGGCCTCATTTTCCAAGGGTCCCAAGGCTATTTCGTCATTCTCCACGATCCTCTGGGCCCTCTGCGCTTTGGGTTCCCGCAGGCTGAAAGACAGAGGGAGCGTGGGAGGAGAGAGGGCTCGCTGGGGTTGTGACTTCAGCACCCAAGAGGAGGCTGGAGAGGGGAAAAGAAGTGGCTCTTAAGTGTTCTGTTTCCCTAGGCAACTCTCCACCCAAACAAGCCTAATTGCTTCACTCTCCGTGCCCCGAGCCACGCACCCCGCTCCGTCGGTTCCCGACACTCAACACCAGTCCGGGCTGTCCCTTCTGCTTTCTAACCTGCCCCGCGCGCTTCTGCCAGGAGTTCTCTCCAAAGCCTACTTTAGACGCTGCCTTGTCCCTAAACCCAGTGGTCCACGTTTTCCGGTGGGGAGCCGGGACCACCTGCACGCACTCCAACCAGAGGAAGTCCCCGCGGCTGGACTGTCCCAGGGCGGACGGGGATCCTGCAGAACTTCAGCTTCTCCCGAACCTAAGAAGCCTCTGCGGGGAGTCGGAGGCGGGCGCACCTCGCTGGCCAGCCGGAGTGCGGCCGCAGCCGGGCGCAACACCCCGGGCGGGTCCTCGCTGCCCGCGGAGTTTAGCGCAAACCGGGACCGCTGGGCGCGAGCCGCCACGAACACAGCAGTCGCCGCGCGGAGTCGCCGGGCGGCGCGGGGCTCCTAGGGCCGCGGAGGACTCCGCGAGGCAGGTCAGGAACTGCGCTCTGGGGCCATCTGCTGCGGAGAACAGGGACTGCAGGAACACTTCCGAGCCCTGATCAGAACTCTGAAACCGGCTTTGCCGTAGGATTTGAAGTTGACGAGTCAGTTCTGGTCTGCCCAGGAATTTTATTGAGCCATATTCTGCCCCCCTCTCCCCCACCATCCCCCAAAGATGGGAAGAAAAAGAATGCGTAAGTGGCACACTATCACCTACTTACCAGTCTTCGCATAGTAGCTAAAAAGATAATTTAAAATATAAATCAGATTGTCCCAATTTCCCTCTTAGAAGCCTTCAGTTGCTTACTAATTCTTCTTGGGTTAAGAGAATATCAACTCCTCACATACTGTGTGATTCTATTTATATCTTCTTCTGGGACAGGGACAGGCGATGGAAATCCGAACAATGAGTAGAGAGATTGACCAGAAAAAAGACAGGAAAGAACTCACAGGGGTTATGGGAATGCTCTATATCTTAATTAGCCAGGAGCTTAAGTGGATGTATACATTTATTAAAATTCATTGCACTGTACACTTAAAATATTTCAAAGCTTATAAGCTTTTATTAATAATCACCGCAAAATAGAAACAACCCAAAATTCCATTGACTAGGTAATGAACAGCGATACCTCCATACAATGGAAATACTCTGTTGCAAAAAAATAAAAGGGGGGGATAACAAAATTAAAAAAAAAAAAGAAAATGATATATAAATTCTTTAGCCTAAGCACTAAGGCCCTACTTTAGGGGCTGGTAAACTTTTTCTGTAAAGAACTATATAGTAAATATTTTAGGGCTTTGTGGGCCACATACGATCTTTGTCACGTTTTCTCCTCCTCCTTCTCTTTTGTTTACACAACCCTCTACAAATATAAAAGCCATTCTTAGCCTGTAAGCGGTACCAAAACAACCCTGGGGAAGGATTTGACCTGAAAGCCGAAGTTTGCTGATCCCTGCCTTTCAAGGTCCAGCACCTGCCATCATTTTGCTGGACCTGGAACAAGACAAGTTTATTATCACCTCCGGGATTTGTTGTCACTGGAACTCTATGCTGTGAAGGATCTGTCCCCAGCTCTTCACATTATTCAAATCTTGCTTTAAATATCACTGCCTCAGAAAGGTCTCCTCCGACAATCCTGTCTAGTAACGCCCCCATCATATTACCTCATTTCACTGTCACCAAACCTCTTATCATTGGTTATTGTTACTGATTAGTTTACTCATTTATTGCTTTTCTCTTTCTGCCCTCCCATCCCCATCAAAATGGAAACTCTAGGTGTGCTAATCAGGAAAGAAAAAGACACAAAGTACCAGTCTCAGGTATGAGACAGTTGACATTAGAACACAGTACACAGCTATGAAGAGGATGACAAGAGGATATTATGGACACATTTATGCCAATAATTTAAAATTTATTAATGTTCTCAAAGAAGCAGCTTTTTGTGTCATAGTTTCTATATTGTTATTCTATGTTCTATTTCACTGATATATGCTCTGATCTTTATTGCCTTTTTTTTTTTTTTGGCATACATTGGGTTGGATTTGTCCTTCTTAGTTTCTTTTCTCTTTTCTTTTCTTTTCTTTTTTGTCTTTTAAGTAGGCTGTATGCCCAACATGGAGCCTAATGCAGGGCTTGAACGCACAACCTGAGATCAAGAATCAAATGATTAATGGACTGAACTACCTACATACCCCTGTCCTTCTTAGTTTCTTAAGTTGAAGTCTGGAGGCATTGATTTGAGACATTGTCTCTTTGATAATATTATAGATATATTGAGGTATATATATTCCCTATAAGTACTGCTTCAGAGACATAAGTTTTGATATCTTGTATATTTATTTTCCTTCAGCTTAAAATACTTTCTAACTTTTAAAAATGTCTTCTTTGATTCATGAGTTAGTTAGAAGTGTATGAGTTTCCAAATATATGGGGATTTTCCTGATATTGTTCTGTTACTAATTTCTAAAAATATTCCATTTAGAGAAAGAATATAGTTTTTATGACTTGAAAATGTTTAAATTTAGTGACACTTGTGACTCAGAATGTGGTCTATTTTGATAAATGATCAGTGTACATTTAGAAAAATATGAGCATTCTGCTGTTGTCAAGGCATGCATTCTGTAACTGTCAATATGTCAAATTGTTGATAATGTTCAAGTCTTATGTATTTTTTATGATTTATCTACTTATTATGTCGATTATGAGATGTAGGTACTGAAATTTTTTACTACATTGGGGATTTTTCTTTTTTCCATTGCATTTCTGTCAGTTTTGCTTCGTGTATTTTGACATTCTGTTTATTAGCTACATAAATGTTTAAGAACTCTATTATTTTCTTGGCAGATTTATGCTTTTATCATTATTAAATGGACTTCTTTATTTTTTGTGCTATCCTTTATTCTTTAATCTACTTATTGATAGAGCCAATCCAACTTTCTTTTGGTTAGCATTACCATGTTACTGTTTTTCTATACTTTTTTTCATCCTCTTTATGTCTTTATTTTAAAGTGCATTTCTTATACATACCATAGAGTTAGGTTTACTTTCAACCTGACAATCTCTACCTTTTATTTTGGTTGTATAGATTATTTATATATGATGTCATTAGTGATAATAAGTTTAAGTCCCATAATCTTGCTACTAGTTTTTTATTTGTCCCACTTGTTTTTTGATCTTTTTCTCCTTTTTTTTAAACCTCCTTTTGCATCAATCCAGGAACTTTCATCATTTCATTTTATCTTCTTTGTTGTCTCACCTATAACTCTTTGTCTGGTTATTATAGCGGTTGTTTTAGGGTTTATAGAATGCATCTTTAAGTTATTATAGTCTACCTTCAGTTGATATTATACCACTTTATGAATGATTTAAGAACCTGACTTCCGTCTTTTTCTCTCCTAGAACCTTTTGCTTCTGTTGCCATGCATTTTACCTACACATAAGTTATAAGCCCCATAATACATTGTTATTTTTTAAGATAGCCAATTTTCTTAAAGATGTTATTTACTTATTTGAGAGAGAAAGAGAGAGAGTGCACGTGCACTAAGGGGAGGAGGAGGGGCAGAGGGAGAAGCAGATTCCCTGCTGAGCAAGGAGCCCAATAAAGGGGCTCAATCCCTTGATCATGACCTGAACTGAAGGCAGACGCTTAACCACTTAAGGGACTGAGCCACCCACGTGCCCCAATAGCCAATTATCTTTTAAAGGAATTTAAATCATAAGAAAAGATTTTCATTAACATTTCTTGTAGTACAGATCTTCTGGTGATGAATGATTTCAGCTTTTGTGTGTCTGAAAAAGTATTAATCTTGCCTTCGTTTCTAAAGTATATCATTGCTAAACATAGAATTAAAGATTGACAGTATTTTTCTCTTTTAATATTTAAGAAATATTGCTCCATTGTTTTGTTACTTGCATTGTTTCCAATGATGAATATTCTGTCATAATTTTCTTTGTTCTTTTGTAACACACTTTTTTTTTTTTCCTCCCTCTGTCTGCTTTTAAGACTCTCATTATCACTGGTCGATTACCATGTACCTTGATGTATTTTTCTTCATATTTCTTGTGCAGTATTTTGAGGTCCTTGGATTTGTGTATTTATGGTTTTCATCAGATTTGGAAATTTTTTAGCCATTATTTCTATTTTTTTCTATCCCCTTATCTCTCTCTAGTCTTTTGAGGATTCTGATATTATACTTATATTAGGCTGTTATGTGCCCTCCTTAATACCCATCACCAGGCTAACCCATCCCCCTCCCCCCTCCTCTCTAGAACCCTCAGTTTGTTTCTCAGACTCCATAGTTTCTCACAGTTCATCTCCCCCTCTGATTCCCCCCCCTTCATTTTTCCCTTCCTACTATATTCTTTTTTTTAAACATATAATGTATTATTTGTTTCAGAGGCACAGGTCTATGATTCATCAGTCTTACACAGTTCACAGTGCTCGCCATAGCACATACCCTCCCCAGTGTCTGTCACCCAGCCACTCCATCCCTCCCACCCCCACCACTCCAGCAACCCTCAGTTTGTTTCCTGAGATTAAGAATTCCTCGTATCAGTGAGATCATATGATACTTGTCTTCCTCTGATTGACTTATTTTGCTTAACATAATACCCTCTAGGTCCATCCACATCATTGCAAATTCAGCCAACATATACTGAGGGCTTACTATGGACTAGGCACTGGGTGAAATGCTTCATATACATTCATTTCTTTTATCCTCAAAACAACTTTACATGTTAGGTACTATTCTTATCAACTCCATTTGGCAGGGGAAGAAGTGAAGACACGGAGTGATTAGGTACTTGCTTGAGGTGAGACAGCTGAGAGGTATTACAGCTAAGATTTGAACCCAAGTGGTCTGGGTCAAGAATCTGTGCATTTAACCACCTCCGGCTGCTTCTAATGTATCCCAGAACACAAATACATGAACTATAGTGGAAATAACAAGAGATTAAAGCCAGGAACTTGGAAATTGTCAGGAGCCAAAGTTCTGTCCTCTTAGGCTTATTTCCTCTGGGGCTGCACAGTTTACTTTTGCTGATTTACTCATTTCTCTCTTTCTCTGCAGATTAGATTTTTCCATTTCTCCTTGAAGGGTGATGAAGATGGTCACCTCACTGTGACAACCTCAGCTTGTACCTGTACATCAAGACTCTTCAGACAACCAATTGAATGCTGGAGTCCCAATTTTAAACCCTTAAAGGATAAAGATCCTGAATGGCTCAAATTGTTTCAGCCATTTACCAATCAGCCATGGTCAGAGAAGGGGCTTTATATAACATAAACAAGACTTTGGGGCCCAACACTGTGGGTAGAATCATTTCAAGTTAAGGGGTGATATGGGTAAGGTGTGTCAAAAATATCTGCTACATCTACCATTATCAAGGTATTGTGTTGTGGGAAAATCATTGATGACACTAGTAGTAAATGGGTACAATTTTGAGGAAATCATGTGTTACAGGCTGAATCGGGTCCGCCTTCCTCCCCAGCCTTATATGTTGAAGCCCTAAGCATTAATATTACCATATTTAAAGAAAGTGCCTTTAAGCAGGTGATTAAGGTTTAATGAGGTTTTTAAGGACAGGGGCCCTAATACAAAATAACTGGTGTCTTCATAAGAAGGAGAGACATCAAGTACCTGCCTGTGCAGGGGGTGGGGGAAGGCCATGTGAGGACAAAGAGAGGAAATGACTATCTGCAAGCCAAGGAAAGAGTCCCCAGGAGAACCTAAACCTGCTGATACCTTGCTCTTGGATTTGCAGCTTCCAGAACTGTGAGAAATAAATCTCTGTTTTTTTAAGCCACCCATTCTGTGGTATTTTATTATAACAGCACTAACAATGTAATCTCTCTGTTTCTATTTACTAGCAATGTAATCGATGTTTCTATTTACACTGTTTGCAAAAGAAGGGTTCTGCAGGTGATAATCTTTAGGGTTTTTCCAACTCTAAAATCAGGTATT
Source organism: Mirounga leonina (assembly GCF_011800145.1). NCBI lineage: Eukaryota > Metazoa > Chordata > Mammalia > Carnivora > Phocidae > Mirounga > Mirounga leonina. The sequence continues at coordinate 21,279,198 of NW_023270825.1, forward strand.
TTATTATAACAGCACTAGCAATGTAATCTCTCTGTTTCTATTTACTAGCAATGTAATCTATGTTTCTATTTACATTGTTTGCAACAGAAGGGTTCTGCAGGTGGTAATCTTTGTGGGCTTTTCCGACTCTAAAATCAGGTGATTCAACTTGAGTGTAGCTTTGGGGTTGGATAATGTGGGTCTGTCACACTGATTAAAAGCAATAAATGTTTTTAGGAGTTATAAGACACATTTTATGTAAAATATTTTTTGTTGGCTTTCTTATTTTGTCTATTTTGTTAAGGAGGAGAAAGATTCTATGATCTGACTTAACTAGATTTTTTCCGATGTCACATCTGTGGATGGAGAGCACACCATATGACAAAAAGTTGCTTTAATTTAATAGTGTATTTTAAAATATCTTGGTCATAATGAACTCAAATCTGATTCTCCACCCATTAGTCCCTGTTGTGTCCTCTGATTTTGCTTTATTTTGTTAACATCACTTTAAAAATGGGGGCTCCAGAATTTAATTTGTTCTCTAAATATGGTTGGACTAGTGAAGAGAGGTTGTGGACAGTCAATTTTTATTAATGCAGCCCAAGATGACATTAGCCTTTTTGTTAGATCCTGCATTTGATCAGATATCACTTCCTCAAAAAGTTTCTCTTTCATGTCTCTCCATGGAAACCTACACAGTACTTTGTAGAAATTTGTTTAGTAGTATGTTTTTTCACTTGACTCTGAGCAAAATGAAGGCAAAGAAACTTGTTCATCTTTTCATGTTTACTGCATTTTTAGTGTCTAATACAAGTGTCTGGATGCTAGAAAGATATGACATACATTTTCTGAATTAAATGAATGAATATAATTGTTTTGAAAAATTAAAATGTTAACAGATAAATGGAGTTATGTTTCTCCATGCATATGGGAAAACTATGGCTGTTCTGAATTATCTTAATCTCTGTATCAGGTGGAGTATATTCTTGAATACAACTATGAGTAAGCAGCTTGAAGACAGATGAAAATACATAGGTAATTTTTAGAATTATTTTATGTTCAAACTGGTTATGGAATAAACTTTACCCTTCAGTGTTGGCCAGAGAAAATAATTGAATTATTCGAATATATCAAATTTGTATGCTAATTATTTATGATTTTGTGCCTGTATGAGAAGGTTGGGGGGTGGGGAGAGAGAGGGGAAGGGAGAGTGGGAAGTGAGGAAAGACTGAGAAGAGAGATACTGATTTTAAAAGATTTGGCCCCTGCCTTTGAAGGGCTGAGTCTGATGGAAGAGACCAACTGGGAAATGGATAATTACAGCACAAAATTATTAGAATAGGGAAACTGTGCATTTAATGTGATCTAGCTCTTCTTGAGGTAGCCAGGAAAGCTTTCACAGATAAAGTAAATTTTGATTTTAGCCTCGAGGAGAAAGGGATCAATGGTCTTTTTGGCAGAGCACGAGGAAATGAGGCTCTACATGACTAACTGATTTTCACATCTTCTGAGCTTTTCCAAAGCTGAATTCTTTGCTGAGGTTTTTATAGCCCCTCCCCCCCCTTTTTTCGACTGAAACCAACTTCTCTCGGTGGAATGCGTCTCTCTCATCTTCTAAAATGACTGAGGAGATGACACTGTAGACTGCATGTAGCAGCAATCATGCAGTGACGGCCTTACAGACTTTGGTTTGCTGTTAATGAGTATGTGATCTTGGGTAAGTCACTCCTTCCAGGCCTAAAGAGTTTGACTAGGTAATTTCTGTTCCCTTCCAGTTCTAAGAATCTGTGAGCCTTCGGAAAAAGACACTGGGATCTGGTATTAAGGGGATTTGTACATTTCACTTCTGGAAATTACTCTTCCCTATTTTGAAAGTCGTAAAAGAAACGGAGTCTGTTATTATTGCAACGACTTTGAATTTTTCTTATTTTTTAAAAGAGTAAATATTTTAGACTTTTCTGAATAAATTACAGTCGGGGGCAAGGCAGCTAATTCACCATCAGGTGTTTCCCTCCTATTTAAGCTACTGGCCCTTTAACAAAAAAAGAACAGGGCAAGAGGGCGCGGCCTAGGCGCTCAGGTGCTGGCTAATCCGGCTTCTTCCGGGAAAGTCGCCCTAAAGCCCGTCATATGGCATCCTGGGATTTGAAGTTTCTCTTCGGGCCTCTCTCTTGACGACTCCCTACTTTTGAGGACAAGATGGACTACAACTCCCAGAGGGCTAAGCGGCAGGAGCGGGGTCTTGTTCTCTCGCTGTGGCTAGGCGGCTAGTTCAAGTTGCCATAGCTGCGAATCTGGGGAAAGCACAGGCGGTTGCGCCGCAGCGTCAGGTCAGTTGCACCTTCTGGGTCGCTGGCGGCCGTGGGAGCCGGGAGGGGCCTCGGCGATGATCCGGCTTTAAGGACCTGGGGTCCTCTTCTGTCTCAGGTACCTGTCCCCAACTGCCTCCTCGCCCTTTCTTTACTACTTCCCTATCCTATCTTAGAAGTTTTAGGTCCCACTTCCCTTAGTCCCTGATGCGGGGGCGCCAAAGCTGCGCGGAAGTCTGGGGTGTGGCCGCGATGGGTGGGGTGTGTGCCGAGGTCGGGGTGGACAGCGTGCCTGGTATCCCGACGCCCCTCCCTCAGCATGAGTGTCCACGGTCGGGTCGTGGTCAAGTTATCCAGGGAATTTGAACTACGTAGTCCTTTTTTGGGGAGCAGCTGGTGTTGCTGCTGGCAGCTGCGAAGCCTGAGCTGTCCAGGATACTGGGCTTATTCTGGTGTTAACTTGCCTGAGATACAACTTGACGTTTTGTACCTGTTCTTTGGTTACGAGTTTGCTGCTCTCGGGAACGCTGTATCAGTGACCTGGCTTTCCTAGGCCATCGTGGAAGTTGCCCCAGCGTTGGCTGTTAACAGTCCCTTATTTAAGTTATTTGGTGGGAACGCCTGACCTTGAATTCCAGCCGCATCCTTTATTAGTTTGATGAAGCTCAGCCACTTAGGCAGATGTCTTGTAAAACCACTTTGCGGCCTTGTTCTAAGTAGGGTGTGGAGTATGTAGCCCAGGGCCTGACCCAGTGGAAATGCTCAGTGTTTGTTGTTTGTTAATTCGGCAGGACCGTGCTGTGTAATAGAAACATAATATGAGCCACACAGGTTTTAAATTTTCTAGTGCCCACGTTAAACAAGTAGAAAGGAAATGGTGAAATTAATTTTAAGAATTTAGCACAGTATATCCAGAACATTCTCATTTTAACATGTAGTCAGTATGAACCTTTTTGAGATATGTTACATTTTTAAAACAATTTTTTTAATGGCACTAAATCTTCACATTCTGTTATTTATATTTCACATCTACAACCCTTGTCATTTCAAACCCACCAGGTTTTAAGAGCTCAGTAGCCACATGTGGCTAGTAACTACTGTATTGGCAGCACAGATAGAAGGTTAAAACTTCAACCATTTCGCATTAGTACGGAAAAATTTGGTTGTTTGTGTAACTCAGCTGGGGAAGTTTGCGTCTTTGTTAGATGAGTGAATTGTGTGTGCATGTTACCTGTGTCCTCTCTGTCACTGTGTGATATGGGTCACTTTGAACTCTCGGACAGTTTATTTTGATCTAATTTTTCCAGAGTACTTTTTTTCTTGAAGTTGTTTATACATGTATTCCCAGAACTACTTTTTATGTAGACAGTGACCAGTTCCCAGACGAACTTTCTGTGGATTCTTACAGACTGCTTTGAAAGCAGTCACAGAGAATTGAAAATATTTCTGTCCATAGCTCTAACAACCAGAGACCTTTTACTTTTACTTACTGATTTGCAGTACTAAATGTGGGAAGAGTTGGGCAGCTTATAAAATATTTCCTTTAGGAGTGCTGGCGGATAGTTCATTACTGGCTTAGAAATACAATTGGGCCATTAAATTCAGAAGTAACATGTCAACTTCATTACCTGCCTTAGTGAGTTTACCCACAGATAGACATGCTCAGGGATAGTATTTTTAGCCAGACTTGGGCTACAGTTCACACTAGCCAGCCCAAGGGGTAACCAGGCATGAGTGGAAGTGACCAGTGAAGGGTATGCTGGCTGGGTACTTGGATGTGAAGAAATCCTGTGAGTTCACTGGGGCTTTTGCATGATCCAAGGAACACTTTCTCTGTTGTCTGTTATGCTGTAAATTGTGCATGGTGAAGGTGAGCTTATTTTTATCCTTTATTATATATATTAAAAAATTAAGGTTGTAGTTGTATTTTACCCCCTTGTTTCGTTTATCTCTAGGTGGTTTGGGGAAAGTGTAGGGGCGACCAAAGATCATCTACTTGACTAGGCCTTTTGCCCTGAACCTCATGAAGAAATGATAGGAGGCAAACACATGTGCCTAAGAAGAGCACGGAGGAGAACACAGAGGAGAACAACACGGACTTTTGGGGGTGTGCTTTGTAAGTATGCTTTCTCCCTAAGTTTCTGAGTTAACAGATTTTCACATATGGCGGGTAAGAATATTTCAACAGATAGACTTTTGGGGGCAAGAAACTCCTTTCTAACATGCAGTATAAAGATAAGATAGGATGGCTGTGAGAAGGGTGTTACAAAAATTCAGATGAACAAAACGGATTTGATGTTACAAAAATTCAGGGCAACAAACTAGATAACAAAAGCAACAATACTGTAACTGTTTTTGTTAGACAAGTGTTTGAGAACCTATTTTGTCCCAAGCAATGTATTAGGCACTCTTCACATGTTATCTATATAATACTTTTATTCTTATTTTCATTTTACAATTGAGGCAGTGGAAGTTCGGATAGATTTTTTTGACTTGCTTGCTATCTGGAGCCAAAACAGTGGTCTTTGTTCCCAGATCTTTTGACAAATCCCAGTCCTGCCCATTGCAAAGAAGCCCCATTGCTGTTTATGATAGTTCTCTAATCAGATTTGATTTACAGTTAGCATTTTTAGATTAGATATACCATATAAGCGGTGTTTACTGTTATTTATCTCTTTATATGTTCAAAGGGTTTTATTAGCCTTTTTTTTTTTTTTTTAAAGATTTATTGTTTTGGGGGGGCAAGGCTGAGGGAGAGGGACAGAGAGAATCTCAAGCAGACTCTCTATTAAGCATGGAACCTGACGCAGGGCTCAATCCCACAACCCCGAGATTATGACCTGAGCTGAAACCAAGAGTGGGATGCTCAATCGACTGAGCCACCCAGGAGCCCCAATATTTTCATGCTGCATTTCGATAAAGGGTCCTTCAACATAGAGGGGAGATGCATTGGGACCTTGCAATAACACCATGTACGGATCTATGTTGTACAAAATCCTTAGAATTAAAGAATTTTAGAACTGGAGGGGCCTGATAGGATAGTCTAGCCCAGAAATTCTGAACTGCAGTCTTGATACATCTGGCAGTAATATGAAAATAATCTAGAGCTCATTGTTATCCGTATAACACTGTCACTGGGTTGATTCTATTATGAAATGTTTTCAGTCTGTTCATACTATTCTATAGTGTGTTTTTCTTTCTTGTTAATGTATTACATGTTAGCACATGAATTTCTGCCTTGCCTGTTTTAACTGCTACCAGTATCTCAATGAGTAGATCCATTTAATCTATTTGTTTTTTCTTATTTTTTTTTTTTTTACTAATAATTCAATGAAATTATACACACACCTACATGTACACACACACACACACACACACACACGAGGGGCGGGGAGGGGCAGATAGAGAGAGAGAGAGAAGCAGACTCCCTGCTGAGTGGGGAGCCCATGCAGGGCTGGATTCCAGGACCAAGCTCATGACCCAAGCTGAAGGCAGATGCTTAACCAACTGAGCCACTCAGGCACCCTGAAAAATTATTCTAGTTAATACTCTTATAGCAAGGTGTACCCATGCCAAAGCTTTTTTTCCATCTGTACAAAACAGGGAAACAAGAATATGATTTTATCATTTTAATTTGCAATTATTAGTGAAATAAACTATGTTATATGTTAGGGCTGTATGCACTCTGTGAATAGCCTGTTTACATATCCTTTTGTATCCTTTACTACACTTTTTTTTTTCTATTTTTAAAAGAGATGATTAATCCCTTCATTCTCATATATTGCAAATATATTTGAGTTTGTCCTTTAGGTTTTTTTTTTTAAGATTTTATTTATTTATTTGAGACAGAGAGAATGAGAGACAGAGAGCATGAGAGGGAGGAGGGTCAGAGGGAGAAGCAGACTCCCTGCCGAGCAGGGAGCCCGATGCGGGACTCGATCCCGGGACTCCAGGATCATGACCTGAGCCGAAGGCAGTCGCTTAACCAACTGAGCCACCCAGGCGCCCCTGTCCTTTAGATTTTTAACCTTGTTTCTAGTGTCTTGTTATTAATGGTTACGAATGATCCTAAGAGACTAATCAGGCCTTTCTCAGATACGTACACCTCCCTGAAATTCTTATAACTCTTCATGTAGATCTGTACAATGCTGGTGCTTGGAGTGTTTGGGAGATGGGAGTATTCGTGGTTACATGAATCCAGCTAGCTGATGAACATTTAGAGTCTACCCTATGCATCAGATTTGCCATATAAGTGCTCATGAATGAATGAATTAATGAGTGCTCATGGATGAATGAGCTTAGAGATGAATGGAGGAGTGAATTAAAGTAAGCCTGAACTAGGCTTTTCTGAATGAAGAGAGATATCATTGAAGAAGTGACCTATGATTAGTATTTATTTATTTATTTGGTTGGTAGGTTGGTTGGTTGTCAAATGATCCATTATTGAAATATTTTCCTTTGTAGTTCTTAACTAGCTGGGCATTCCACTGCACCGCCTGTTGATGTCATCTATGATGTCATGAGGGTGCCAGCCATCAGCATTGCAGCTCATAAATTGGACAATCCCCAGGATCTCTTTAATGGTTCCAGAGAGTTCTCTGGCTAAAGATCCATGACACATCTGTTGGGCAATGTTGACAGTCTCATCAAAAGTGATATTTCCACTGTGCTTAATGTTTTTCTGCTTCTTTCTGTCCCTTGGTGATTCCTTGAGGGTTCTGATAATCAGGGCAGAGGCAGAAGGTACTACTTCAGTCAGACCCAGGGGGCTGATCTTCAGGGCCAGGGCAGACATGGCATCGACTTCCCCACCAGTGCACATCAGGTATACGACTTTGATCTTGTTTGGGTCGAACTTAGGTGGCATAGTGGAAATGGCTGGTGTTGGATGAACTCGGATTTGGGATGAATGAAGGCAGTTGCACCTTGGCCTTCTCTGAGCCAAACACCAAAAGCTTCCTTAAAGGAAGAAGAGATAGGCAAATTTTATAGATCATAGAAAGAAAAAAAAAATGCTTGGTGGTGGGAGAGTGAAGGCTTTAAAATGGCAAAATGGGTTTTCCTGTGAGCAGCAATTGGTACATCGAAGCAGTACTGAGAATGGACCCAGATGATAAAGAGCCCAAGTAATTGGGAGTTTAGAGCTCCATAGTGCAGATAAATAATAATTGAGGAATGCAGGTAGCTGCAAATGACAATGATAAAGTGATTTGTAGCAAGTCAAGGAAATCCTCTAGGTTTGATTCAGTTATAAGTTTTAACACATGTGTTCAAGCCAATTTGAAATGTTTATCCTTGTTTACTCTAAATAGACATATTATCAAATATTCATATTTACACTGTTTTTCAGTTCAATCCATATTGTTTGAAGGCTTAAGATAATTAATCTAGGCCATTTACCACTAGAATTATTTCATGCAGCAGTTATTTAATTAGTACATGCTATTTGCAAAGTCCTGTTCTTTGAAATTTGTCTCTGGGTTAATCAGACAGGATAATAAAATTTAATCGTAAATTCATTTAAAAATGTTCCAACTACATGCCCAGCACTATGCAAGGTATTGGAACACAGCCATGAACAAAATAAATGGAGTCTCTGATGAAATTTAGAGTCTACTGAGGAAACAGACAAGTAAACAGCCAGTTAGCAATCTCTCGGCTGTGATGAGGTAGTATCCACTATGGGCACTTGACCCAGAGTTGGGTGAGGGCAGTGAAGGAAAGCTTTTTAAGGGAAGTTTCCTGTAAATTGAGATTTGAAGGAAAAAGTAAGAGTTAGCTAAGGGAAAAGGAGAGAAAGGAAAGTTCTAGGCTATGAATCCTGCAGTGAAATGAGTATGCCATGTTTGAGGAATTGAGAAAAAAAAAAAAATTCCATGGCACAAATAATTACATTTTAAGGACATGTTTAATAAATGTCTTGCTATGATTGTAGAGATAAAAAAATGCAGAGGGAGGCAAGATCACTTCTGGCTGGAGATGGCTTCACAGAGATTGTATTATTTGTGCTATGCCTGGAACGATGAGTGGAATTTCAATAAGTGGCAGTGGTACACAGCAGAAGATGTTCTAGACAGAACTAATGATATTAGGGAGGGAGTGAAGTGATGGGAGAATAGCCGGGATCATAACAGCTGAATGCAGGCCTTAGGTTTTCTGTGGTTCTTTTGCTGGAGAGGAGGGCGGCTAGCTGAGGGTCTTGAATTCCTGATTCAGGAACTTAGACTCAATCTTACATGGGCAGTGGAGTGTCCGTGAAAGTTGGAATGGCTAGGAAAAGACTCACAGAGAAACCATGTTGGTGGCTAGGACTGAGTTGAGAAAGGTCCTGAATGATGAGTGGTGCCAGTGGCGATGAGAAGGGGTAAATAGGAAGGTGGGAGAAAGGTTCAAGACTCGGCTGTGCCACTTGGGAGCTGTATAACCTTGGACACTTATATTTAGCTTCTTTAAGCCCTTTATGTATATGTTGGGATGACAATAGTACTTACTTTGTAGGGTTATTGTTGTACGATAATCTGTTATGTGGAAGTCTTAGTTATTCGGCATTAATATTATTTCAACTTTTGTTTTTTGAAGGTTTTTGAAATTGAGGTTTTTAACCAGGGTCTACTTACATATACTCCCAGTAATTTAATTTTTAAATGTAATTGGTTTCAAATGATATTGTAGTGCATTTCATTATAATTGGATTCCTTTCTAACCCTATAGGTTTTAAAATTTTTATTCAAACATTTAAAAACATTCCCAGAAACAGCTCATGGTACAAGTCAAACTTAAGAACTCCAATGACCTTTTTAAAATACATTTTATAAGTGGTTTTCTTTTTTATATTTTGGAAAGAATATACAAATCATTCTGTTTATCCACTTCTAAAAATAAGAATAAATGCCAAACTCTTGAATAAACATATCCATAAGTACAATAAAAATATATTCCAGTTTTTTATTATAAAAGAGTTAAAGGAAAGATCTAAAGATATAAAGTAAAAGAAGAATGGGGCAAGAAAGAAATATGGGTATTGAGAGTGGTGGAAAAGAGAAATAGAAAATATGTATACATCATGAGGAGAATACCTTTTTTTAAAGTTTAAGGTTTTAGGATATGGTTTCTGAAAAATAGGGACACTTTTCGGCCTGAAATGGGTTGTAAATATTCTTACTTTTTTTTTTTTTTTTTTTTGGGTTGTAAATATTCTTAACAAGAGAAAGGATTATTTAAGAGATGTCTTAAAATAGCTGTAGTAAGTTGGATTTATAGCACATTTAAGTTTTTAATACTTTATTATCTTATATTCATCATATAAACCTTTAAACAAGTGCATATGGAATATTCTGGCCCTAAATCCATTTCTTGGAGGGGGAGGATGGATCATAAGAAATATAGTAGGGGAGGACAAAGAAAACATTTCAGTGATTGGGCAGTGTATTTGGAATTTACATAATTCTTTTATGTATAGAATGAAGTGGAAAAAGCACTAGCTTAGAGGCAGAAGATGTGGGTTACACCTCTGTTATTGCATCTTTTTAGCAGAGTCATCACAGACAAGTATTTTACTCAAAGCTTTGTTTTTCTTCAGCAAAAGTAAAGGGTTGTAATTGTACCAACTTTACTGGATCAAAAGAGAGAAGGCTAGGGAAAATGCTTTGTAATCCATAAAGCAATATGCAGATTTAAGGTATAAATAGCAATAAAATATTTTCTTATTTTTTTATTATGTTCAGTTAGCCACTGTATAGTACATCATTAGTTTTTGATGTAGTGTTCAGTGATTCATTAGTTACGTATGTAACTGTTTTCTTAAAATTCTTAGTGTTTTGTTCACTAGGAAAGTCAAGAGGAATTTCTTTTTATACTTTATTTTTTATTTTATTATTTTTTAGAGATTTTATTTATTTGTCAGAGAGCACAAGCAGGGGGAGCGGCAGGCAGAAACAGGCAGAGAGAGAAGCAGGCTCCTGCTGAGCAGGGAGCCCGATGCAGGACTCAATCCCAGGACCCTGGGATCATGCATGACCTGAGCCGAAGGCAGTCGCTTAACCGACTGAGCCACCCAGGTGTCCCTCTTTTTATACTTTAAAAACAAGGAGGAAGAGAACAAGTGTATTTCATAATATACTTAAGAAATTGCTTATTTCTTTAAAAAAACTTAATGTTATACAGAGAACAGATATCCCCAACTGCCTATTTATGATTGTTTAGATTTTTTTTTTCTCAAAAACTGCTAGACTTTCACTTGTTTTATCGACTGCTTATGCTTATTTTGAATTTGAATCTATTCTTTCTTTCTTCCACCAGCCTGAAACCAACCTGTTTTCTCAGGGAGTGTAGGCTTGAGAGCAAACTTCAGGAAATTAACCATCTTCTGAATCAAATCAAATGATTTATTAATAAACTATATTTTTTCAGTTAGCTTTTGCTGCATAACAAATCAAACCTTGGAGGCATAAAACAATACATGGTTATTGCTTGTGTGATGGGTTAGCTAAGCTGTCTGCTTATCATTCCTAGACTGATTTGTCTGTGTTCAGCTGGCTGATCTACTGATCTAAGCTGGAAGCCACTGGGCAACCATGGATCCATGCCATCCAACAGCATAGCCTGGGCACATCCTCATGGTGATGGGAGAGTTGCAGGAGAGCAAGTTCCAGTGCATAATCTCATTTCAAACCCTTGCTTGGACCTGGGCTGGTAACTCCATGGGCAGGTAACTCCATCTATGGTAGGAAGGCAGTGTATGTAGGGAGGGGTGAAGAATGAGAGCTGGATTATGCATTGTAGTACACTTTCGTTCTGAAAGTACTTTCTGATCTATACAATAGGGAAGCATTCTAAGTGGGAAAACATTCTAAGTAGTTTTAGTTCTTCTGCTCAGTAGTAGTATATCTTTCTGGTTTTATAGTCTATAGGGATGGCTAATATCAGAGTTGTATTATCCATTTTTCCTTCTTGTCTATAGAGGAAAGCATTGTTTTTTGAGCATTTAACCTTGATTCAGTCTTCATGATTGACTTGCTCATTTTTAACTGGGGAAGGAGACTGGTAAACTTCCGTTGTCTTGGTTCTTTATCTAAAATAAAGTTGCAGGCTCAACTGGTAAGTGGGGCCAGTCAGGCAATTCACCGTGTGAAGCAGGTCCAGTGGGGACTGGGGAAAACAAGAAGGTATGTGCCTGACTCTAGGGCAGGTACTATAGGTATTATGTCCATGTTGCCATGGAAAAATTCACCCCCAGTATTGCCAGCTCTCTGGATTTTTTAAAGAGAAGTTGGAAATTGAATTTTTTTTTTTTAAATTTTTTTTTATTTATTTATTCATGAAAGAGAGAGAGGCAGAGGAAGAAGCAGGCTCCCTGCTAGGGATGTGGAACTCGATCCCAGGACCCTGGGATCATGACCTGAGCCGAAGGCAGACGCTTAACCATCTGAGCCACCCAGGCGCCCCTGAAATTGAAATTTTTATGTGAAATCTTTGTTTTCAAATTAAAGCTTTAAAGTAACACAGTGAGTGTTATTTTTAAGTACATGTTGGTTGCCTGGATTTGGTATGTAGTCTTCCAGTTTTCATCCTCCAGTTTAAACAAAATGGTGTCAGAAACTTGGATGCTAGCACCATCTTTGTCCATGCTGATATCTTGCCCAGTCTGAAGCAGTTTGGACAGTTAGTAGAGGTCATCTGTACCCCAAGAGTACTTCATTCTTATCAGCTATTTTGGGAATATTGTAATATGTGGTTTTTTTGGTTGGCAAATAAATGCAAGAGTGCAAATCTAGGGTTTAATTACAAATAACAAATCCATCTTGGGTTTTTTAGCATCCTTTTTCTGTTTTTTTCCTCGAGTGTTCATTTGTTGTATTTGTCTTGACATGTTCTACTTTCTATTTAATTTTGTAAACTTCATTTATTTTAGAAGTGTGTGGGTGTATAAATCTAAAATATCTATAGCATTCTGATTGTGAGACAGAGAGGGGGTTATTAAGTAACTTTATTTTCTTTTAAAACAGCCCTGATTTTTATCAATTGGTACATATATAATTATCTGAGCAGCTACTAGTTTTTTTTCTCCATGTCTGAGTAAGCAGTCATTTTGTATGCTGCATGGCCTTTTCCGGAAACACCCCTGCTTCCTGCTGGCTGCGCACTGGTCCCTGTGACTCTGTCCTTGAACTCAGAGGTATTGGAGTAAAGGGAGCAAAATGCAGCCAAGGGGCTGAGCCTGCCTGGCTTCACCCATTGAATAGAGGAGTGTGGGAGTGTGTGTGGGGGAGAGAGGAGATGCATGGGAGCAACAGGAATAAGTGGAATATACAATAAAGAATCAGATTGTGTGTGTGTGTGTAAGTAAGTGTTAATTCTCTAAAAAGTTCTTAGCAGGGGATGATTTAACCAACCCACCCCTTCCTTGCCCCTGCCCCAGGGACATTTACCAATATCTGTAGACAGTTAAATTTACGCCCTGGTGAAAGGATGTGAGAGCTTTGCTTATTTGTACCTTTAGTTACTTTTTTAAAAAGTATTTTTTAAAAATATTTTTTGTTTATTTGACAGAGAGCAGAGCGAGTGAGAGAGAGCACGAATGGAGGGGAGGGGCAGACAGAGGGAGAAGCAGATTCCTCGCTGAACAGGGAGCCCAACGAGGGGCTCGATCCCAGGACCCCAGGATCATGACCAGAGCTAAAGTCAAACGCTTAACCGACTGAGTCACCCAGGCGCCCCATAGTTCCTTTGAGACAGATGGTTTTTAACTGGATCCCGTTTCCTTGTCATCTGTCAAACGTTTATTCATCTTCCAGATGAGTGAAAGGATCCTGACCCAACTCCCCTGGCATTTTGTTATATTACTTAGCTCACCATGTATAGTACTTTCATAAGCCTTTTTCTCTCCCATCAAGGACTGTGATTTTTTTTTTAATTTACTTTCATCCGTTTCTAATGTGGTGGCAGTTCAGTAAATGATGAATGCATGAATCTATTGCATCTCTTTGATTCTGTTTCCTATGTCTTACATTATCTATTGACTTAATAGAGAACTGGCTGATGGACTATACTGTTAATTTTGATCTTATATTAACTTACCAAAAGCTTTCGAGAGTTTGAAGTTACAGAGGAGCACTGGTGTAAAGAAGACAGGTACAATTGATAACATGGTAACGTCGGCTGGCTTGTTAATATTTTCTCTTGAAGGAGAGAATAAAGCTCTCAAGTCCTACAGCTATTGAAACAGTGAGAAATGCTTTCTAAAATTTGAACTTGGTTAGTGATTAAGCTTAAAATCCACTTCCCACCTCCTCCCCCGCCCCCAACCCTTAAATATCAACATCATTACCTTGAACATGGAGGACAGTTGCCTTGGACAGGGACGGCTGAGGCACTTGAAGGCCACAGAAGCAATCACCTACTTAACATGCACTAGTCAGCCTTTGTGAAATATCACCCCTGATGCTGGGTGCTTATCTTTTATGGAACAGCTTGCAAATCCTAATTGTTTTAAACTGGCTCTGAGGAAAAGAGACTTGGAATCAATAAATTATAGCTCTCATACATACAAATGTGCATCATTATAATGAAGACAGTCTGATGGTTCTTTAGGTCAAATAACAAAAGAGGTGGACTTGAGTTTGCAAAGACTCCCTGCCAGTCCTCCTACAGGATTGAACGCAGTTTTACTCTCTGGTCGTTGTTCAGGTTTGCATATGGACATTTGTTTTTGATGGATCCTCAGTGGGAGTGAATTGATGAGGGTTCATTTCTTGCTCTGGTGGCTGTCTATCTTCTTTATAAGGTTCATTAAGACAGAAGCAACAATATTTATGCCTTTAAATACTGATGTGTTGGGAACAGCTAACTAAACTACTCTAAGAATTGTACCATCTGGTTTCAGACCAAGAACTTTCTCTAAGACTCCGGAGACTTTCACCCGAGGTCACCCATCTTAGTCCTTTCTAGAGTTTTGGAAAAAGCTCAGCATCTGAGAAGCAGACAGCATGAATATTATTGTTTTTCTCATCAATGAGAGATTTTATTGTACTAGTAAGTGGTAGTAAGCTGCAGAGAACATTTACTGCTTTTTCTTCAGTTGAAGGAAATGCTTTCTCACCTTTAGCCAGGATTTAGGTGATTCAGCTTCTTTAAATTGTTCTTAAATAAATAAATAGTTCTTGAAAGAGTTCTTTGGGCATTCTTCAATTTTAGCAACTCTTTTTTCTGTCAACAAATGTCACACTTAAATTTCTTATGATGGAAGAGTTCTAATCCAACTGAATTTTCTTCTTTTAAATCTTTAACCATAATGATAGATTTTTCTTGAGCATACATTATTTTTCTACTCGTCTTAATAATTTCTCTTTGGGCTTCAAATTGTAATTTTGATTAAATATCATTCTCAGACCATTTTTAGTTTGTTTCCCAAAGCCGAATTTGATCGTGTAAGCTCTGTCAGTGCGCATTAGTATACTTCCACATAGTCCTTCAGCTTTTCCGTTTGTTCCAGTATTTAGAATGTTTAAGAGAGTCCGTTTTTGAATTTAATGACTGTCCTTCAGCAAAATTGCAAAGATAGAATCATACATGATGAAAAAAATTACTCTTTTAGCTCATAAACTCATGATAAATGGTTTCTTTGGTCAGCCAGTATTCTACAGTATGCAACAGTAGACATTGACATTGTGATCCCATTTCTTTAGCTCATCAGTTGGTGAGGACTAGTGACATGACCCCATTTAGGTAGGTGTCCGGGGACTGAGTAGTTGATCAAGAAAGTTGCTTGGGAGAAGGAAACAACTGTCAAGAAAAAGGGAGTTCTGAATCCAGCTTTTATTTAAACACGTCTTCCAGGCTGTCATCCTGTTATTAATCTGTTACCTCTAAAGGTTATGTTTATATTTTTCTTTCTTTTAAGTATATATTATATTTTTCTTTCCGATTATACAGTCATTGTGGAAAATTCAGGAAAGATAGGAATGTTTCAAAACACAGAAATTGACTAAATATTGGATGGTAAATATACTTTTGGTTTATTTTCTTACCCTTTTGTTGTTGCCTTTTCCTGCTCCTTTAGATTTACTGATAATTTTTTTTTTTTTTTTTTAAGATTTTATTTATTTGAAAGAGAGAGAATGAGAGACAGAGAGCATGAGAGGGAGGAGGGTCAGAGGGAGAAGCAGACTCCCTGCTGAGCAGGGAGCCCGATGCGGGACTTGATCCCGGGACTCCAGGATCATGACCCGAGCCGAAGGCAGTCGCTTAACCAACTGAACCACCCAGGCGCCCTAAATTTGTTTACTGATAATTTATATTCACATATAGACAACATACAATGTTAATTACAAAATTCATAGTTTTGTCCTTGTGTTGCTATTAAATGTCTCCAGAAACAGACTTTTTAGTATCTGTATACTGTTTCATTGCATGAGAGGTACTGTATTTTAACCATTCTTTTATAATTTGAAATTTTTTTTATTTTACCTCTATTATAACTTCTCAGTATATGTCCTTACATATATCCTTACATATAAATTCTGTATGTATTCAGATGATTTTGTTAGGGGAAATTTTTGGAAGTATAGTTAGTAGGTGATAGGTACAAACTGCCCTTGATACATACTGCTTGCTGATAGCCAGACAAGTTTGTATCTATTTACACATTCCCACTAGGACAGTAGAAGAATGCTCTTTCCCTTAAAACCTGGCTAAGCATAGACATTATTATTTAACAGGAAACAAGTCAATAGGCTAGAAAAGCATCTCATTGTTTAATTTACATTTTAGGTTAATTAGGTAGAACAGTTTTTTTTATAACCATGCGGAGTGTTTACTTATGTGACCACTCTCAATAAACTTTTTTCAACATGGAATAGATCTAGTGCTCTGGGTACAGTTTCACTGGGGAGAAGTTTTCAGAGGCCTGGTCAATTTTCATTAATGCCACTGATAGTAGGATATACGATATTTTAAAAGTTTTTTTAAATTGTAATGTAAAATAAGACAGTCTTAATGGAATAAAGTGTGTGTAATTGTCACTTACTGCTTTGTGCTTTTCTTTTTTAGTAAGTTATATTAGGGGCTCTTCAGAACTATTTTAATGGATCTCCCTATATTCACTCCTGGTTCTGATTATGTGGCTGGCATTAGCTTCTTGCCAATTCTAGTAGCTGCTCTTTTCTCTTTTGTTTCTCTCTCCCTCCTTCAACTCTGTGTCTGGGGAGTGGTGGTGTTGGCTGATGAGACATGGCATCTTTTGATAAGGTTGGGTCTCTGCCATCACAGCTGCCTTCTGTGTTGTGACACTTAGGGTAAGTGCTCTCTCAGTTAGCTTTGCGGGTCACGTTTGACTTTGTGAGTTGTCAGTAATAGTTGGAGAAAGTGCTCAGTTTTTATCAACAATGAAAATCTAATTTCTGTTTTTATTATGGATTTTTTAATGTCTTCAACATTTATGACACTTATGTATAATTAAAGTGCTTAGATGGTTGCTGAATGTTTCTTATTTTGTATTAAAAAAAGCCATGCAGAATTCTCAGATCGATTTCATCTTACATCTTGATATCTTTACAGGAGTTCCATCAGATGCAGGAGTTTGAACATCTTTTATTGCTCAGAGTAATTGAAATTAATAGCCGAAGACTTTGTGTGTGTGTAGCAGTGAAATTCATGCTGGAAAGTGTGATTTTTCTCTTATTAAAAATATGTAATCCCTAGTAGGGGTAAGTGAGAGGTCTTTCTTTTTGTATTGTGTGACAATTACACATAATTTAGTTCAATTCTTTATTTAATGCTGCTAAGATTTTCTGTTTTAAAGTTAAATTCAGATACCTCATGTTTTCACTTGTTAATATTTATCAACTGATTATAATGTGTGTTTCTTAAGAACTTGACTGTGAGGAACATACACCTGCAGTAAAAGTATAAAAATATGGCCTGGAGAGTTAAACACAAAATCATGCTAGTGGTTGCCCTGATGCGAGGCAGGAATACTACTGAGTGGAGGGTGGGGTGGAAAGGTACTAAGACTTTATTTAAAATGTTCTAAATATTTCATTAAAAATATTAGAAGGACACATGTCAGAATTGGAAATAATAACTATATATATTTTAAATTTTGTTAGGTAACATACAGTGCAATATTGGTTTCTGGAGTAGAGTTCAGTGATTCATCAGTTACATACAACACCCATTGCTCATCACAACAAGTGTCCTCTTTAATACCCATCATCCATCTAACCTGTTCCCCATCCATTTCCTTCCATCAACCCTCAGTTTGTTCTCTATCGTTAAGAATCACTTATGGCTTCTTCTTCTTCTTCTTTTTTTTTTTTTTTTTTTTTAATTCGTTTCAAAGGTAGCATTTAGTGATTAATCAGTTGCATATAACACCCAGTGTTCATTACATCATGTGCCCTCCTTAATGCCCATCACGCAGTTATCCCTTACCTCCACCCACCTCCCCTCCAGCAGCCCTGTTTGTTTCCTTAAGTTCAGTGTTCCTTATGGTTTGCCTCCCTCTCAATTTTCATCTTTATTTTTCCTTCCCTTCCTCTATGTTCATCTATTTTGTTTAAGTTCCACATATGGGCGAAATCATATGGTATTTGCCTTTCTCTGACTTATTTTGCTTAGCATAATACCCTCTAGTTCCATCTATGTCATTGCAAATGGCAAGATTTCAGTCTTTTTGATGTCTGAGTAATATTCCAGTGTGTGTGTGTGTGTGTGTGTATGTGTATATGTATACATATACAAATATATATATATATATATATATATGTATACACATGTATACACATGAACACACATACCACATCTTCTTTATCCATTCATCTGTTGATAGACATCTGGGCTCTTTCCATATTTTGGCTATTGTGGACATTGCTGCTATAAACATTGGGGTGCATGTGCCCCTTTGAATCACTACCTTTGTATCCTTTGGATAAATACCTGATAGTGCAGTTGCTGGGTCATAGGGTAGCTCTATTTTCAACTTTTTGAGGAAACTCCATACTGTTTTCTAGAGTGGTTGTACCAGCTTGCATTCCCACCAACAGTGTAAGAGGGTTCCCCTTCCTCTGCAATCTTGCCAACATCTGTCGTTTCCTGACTTGTTAATTTTAGCCATTCTGACTGGTGTGAGGTGGTATTTCATTGTGGTTTTGATTTGTCTTTCCCTGATGCTGACTGAGTAGTTTTTCATGTGTCTGTTGGCCATTTGTATGTCATCTTTGGAGAAATGCCTGTTCGTGTCTTCTGCCCATTTCTTGATTGGATTATTTGTTCTTTTGGTGTTGAGTTTGATAAGACATTTGCAAATATCTTCTCCCATTCTGTCGGTTGTCTTTTGGTTTTGTTGACTGTTTCCTTTGCTGTGCAAAACTTTTTTATCTTGATGAAGTCCCAATAGTTCATTTTTGCCTTTGTTTCCCTTGCCTTTGGAGACATGTCTAATAAGAAGTTGCTGTGGCCAAGGTCAAAGAGGTTGCTGCCTGTGTTCTCCTTTAGGATTTTGATGGATTCCTGTCTCACATTTGTCTTTCATCCATTTTATGTTTATTTTGTGTATGGTGTAAGAAAGTGGTCTAGTTTCATTCTTCTGCATGTGGCTGTCCAATTTTCCCAGCACCATTTGTTGAAGAGACTGTCCTTTTTTTCCATTGGACATTCTTTCCTCCTTTGTCAAAGATTAGTTGACCATAGAGTTGAGGGTCCATTTCTGGGCTCTCTATTCTGTTCTATTGATCTATGTGTCTGTTTTTGTGCCAATACCATACTGTCTTGTTGATTGCAGCTTTGTAATACACCTTGAAGTCCGGAATTGTGATGCCACCAGCTTTGGTTTTCTTTTTCAATATTACTTTGGCTATTTGGGGTCTTTTCTGGTTCCATACAAATTTTAGGATTGTTTGTTCCAGCTCTATGAAAAATGCTGATGGTATTTTGATAGGGATTGCATTGAATTTGTAGATTGTTTTGGGTAGCATAGACATTTTAACAATATTTTTCTTCCAGTCCATGAGCATGGAATGTTTTTCCACTTCTTTGTGTCTTCCTCAATTTCTTTCATAAGTGTTTTATAGGTTTTTTTTTTTTTTTTAAGATTTTATTTATTTGTCAGAGAGCACAGCATGGGGAGCAGTAGGCAGAGGTAGAAGCAGGCTCCCTGCTTAGCAAGGAGCCTGATGCGGGACTCGATCCCAGGACCCTGGGATCATGACCTGAGCTGAAGGCAGATACTTAACCGACTGAGCCACCCAGTCACTCCTCTTCTGTAGTTTTTAAGAGTATAGATCCTTTACTTCTTTGGTTAGGTTTATTCCTAGGTATCTTCCGGTTTTTGGTGCAATTGTAAATGGGGTCGATTCCTTTATATCTTTCTTCTGTCTTATTATTAGGGTATAGAAATGCAACTAACTTCTGTGCATTGATTTTATATCCTGTGATTTTGCTGAATTCCTGTATCAGTTCTAGCAGTTTTGGGAAGGAGTCTTTCGGGTTTTCTACATGGAGTATCATGTCATCTGTGAAGAGTGAGAGTTTGACTTCTTTTTTGCCAACCTGAATGCCTTTTTTTGGTGGAGGTGGTTGTTTGATTGCTGTGCGGACGCCTTGCAGTTCTGTGTTGAATAAAAGTGATGAGAGTGGACATCCCTGTTGTGTTCCTGACCTTAAGGGAAAAGCTTTCAGTTTTTCCCTGTTGAGGATGATATTTACTGTGAGTTTTTCGTATGGCTTTTATGATATTGAGGTATGTTCCTTCTATCCCTACACTGCAGAGACTACTCAGTCGACATCAGGGAAAGACAAATCAAAACCACCACGAAATACCACCTCACACCAGTCAGAATGGCTAAAATTAACAAGTCAGGAAACGACAGATGTTGGCAAGATTGCAGAGGAAGGGGAACCCTCTTACACTGTTGGTGGGAATGCAAGCTGGTGCAACCACTCTAGAAAACAGTGTGGAGTTTCCTCAAAAAGTTGAAAATAGAGCTATCCCTACACAGCAATGGTTAATCAACAAGAAAATGTTGATTCCTCCTGCTTTCACTAATGGAGAATGCTGGAAAGTACTTAGAGTAAACAATTTTAGGTAATGTGGTATCAATTTATGAGATATATACATAGGAAGTGGTTTCCTAAGTTTAAAAGGTGAACTTTATATTTAATATTTCTCCTCAAATACATTCTTTTGGACTTAAACAATTGTGATCCAAGAAAAGCAGAGCTAAATAATTCTGGTTCGTGTTTCCTGATGTGGGAGGGTACTACACTATAGGCTCTATATACCTTTGGACTTGTGGGCAAGAGATGGGAGGCACAAAGCAGAGGAGATGGGTGCAGCAAGGGGTTGAGAGACCTGCACAGGGCATAGACAGGAGTCTGACAGCGTAATCTCTGGCCCTTTTTCTGCTGTCAGAAGTTGGATGTTCTGTTGATTCTTTCTCTGATGTTACACAGACAGACTGTATTTCACTTAAAAAAAACCCCAAAAAACAAAAAAACCCTAAACTTACAGCAAAGGTCCTTGCTTGTTTATCTTTTTATTTAGTTTTATTTTATCTAACGTTTTAAAAACATAACTGCTTTCATGAATTGCTCTAGGATCTATTTATATTTAGCAGATTCCCTTTATTTTTGTTTTAGATGTATGGTCATGTACTTCCCAGATATACTGAGAATAAAGATCCAGAAAGTCCAGAATATTCTAGATCATTAATGAAATTTTTCATCACACGGTATATAATAAGCCAGAAAAAATGGCCATATAGATTTTAGGAAGATTATAACAATGTTAAAGATTGTTAAGCCTCCATTAAGCAAAAAATAAAATTGGAATACTCTGTAAACTTCCACTTTTGATCAATGAGTGTTCTCTGATGACTTTCTGTTCCAAATATATTTTTTTTCTTCAAATTCCATAAAAGATTCTCTGAAACTTTTGAGGTTGTCTTGCATGAAATAACTTTCTTTTGCATTAAGTCAAATATTGAGGTAAGGATGGGGAGAAAGCATATTTAGAGAATTTTCTACTGATGAAACTAAGGATGTTTGGCTTTCTGTTTTGGTGGAGATGTTCAAGATGCCATCTTCTCACATATTTGTTACTGTGGAATTTGTACCTCTGTTATAGCATTTGTTTAATTTTGTATTTTAAATTAGGGTGCATGGGGGGCGCCTGGCTGGCTCAGTTTGTAGAGCATGGGACTCTTGATCTCAGGGTTGTGAGTTCAAGCCCCGCATTGGGTGTAGAGATTACTTAAAAGTAAAATCTTAAAAAAAAAAAAAAAAAGTGCATGAGAGTGTTCACTATACACTGAATGGGGTTCTCTTTTTTTTAGGTCCATTCTGTGAGTGTTGTATTTTTGTTTAAAGACACACATATTCTTATAGCTTGGTAGAATGGACTTCAGACCAATATTGAGACCTGCAGGTCCTAGCTTAAAGAATAACTTTTTTTCAATTGTAGAGATGCCAATCTACCTGTCCCTTCTACCTTGCAGTGTTGTTAGTAAGATTAGGTGAGATACTATACGTGAGAGTGCTTTTAAAATTTCGGAGCATTGCACAAAATTAAGGGATTATTATTATTTGTAACCATGACTAAAATCATATCTGAGGAATTGCTCTCTTATAGCAGAAAAAACAAAGGAAAGAGAATTACATGGGGAATTGACTTGTGTTTTCAACCTACATGTTTAGAAATTATGATATGCCAAAGGACTAATGTAATACTTAAAAAGATCAAAATGCAAATGGTTAATCTCATATTTCCATGCTCTTTACTGTTTGATTGACCTTGACTTGGCTTCATTTTAAGGATTGTGTACATCAATGGCAGAATCCTCCAGCGATTCAGACCACTTTCGCTCTCGTGATCGATTGAGTCGATGGACTGCCAGGTCAACATACAGGGAATCTCTAAGTCGTCCTACAGTAGGTGTCACCAAGAAGGTCAACACTATAACGAGTACTTTACAGGTTAGTTAAACTATGGTTGCATTTAGTAGATTTTAAATAGTTTAGGCTGGAAATAGTTTTGGTCAGCATATTAGTTTTTTTTTTACTGCTGTAACAAATTACCACAAACTAACTACATAAGTAATTATAATTCATAATTAAAATAGCAAAGTTATTTTTTATAGTTCTGTACATCAAAACCTGACACTGGTCTTATTGCACCAAAATCAGGGTTCAGTAGGGCTGCATTCCTTTCTGGAAACCCTAGGGGAATGTCTGTTCCTTTGCCTTTCCCAGCTTTCAAAGACTGCCCACATTTCTTGAGGCCCTCTTCCTTCATCTTCAGAGCCAGCAAGGGTGGGTTGAGTCCTTCTCATGTCCCATCACTCTGTCTACTCTTCTTCCCTCTTCTACTTTTAAGGACACTTGTGATTACCTTGGGTTCACCCAGTAATCCACGATAATCACCCTGTCTCAAGGTCCTTAACTTGAGATACATGTCTTATATACAAAATCCCTTTGGCACGTAAGGTTACATATACACAAGTTAAGGATTAGGACTTGGGCATCTTTGGGGGCCATTATTCTGCCTAACACAGTCAGTAAAGATATTTGAAATTTATGATAGGTTGTGGAAGTGTTTTGGGATAAGGCAGTATGTCCAAATAAAATGTGTGGGAGTGAAACGAGTAGGAATTACCACAGATTAGTTTCTTGTGGCCATGTGCCCTTAGAGAAGTTGCTCATATTTTGGCTAGGCAGATTATTCATGGATGAACAATACTGAGATGTCATTTTTATTCAGAGGCTAATTTTTGACTGCCTTTGGAATTTTGAATGGAGGCAGTTTATATCCTCTCCATAGAAAGGACTTGGGAAAAGAGGTGGGGGAAGGGTAACACAACCAACCCGGGCAAAAGAAAAGAGGTTTTTTTCCTACCTGTTAATCTCTTATTTTTGCTTTGCCTGGATAAGCAAATTGCTTTGGATTAGTATGCTTAGGTAAGAAGAGGCTAATTTATGTTGGAGAGGCCATAATTTGACTTAAAACTCATGAAGTCTTTCTTTTTAAGCTTATGTAAACTAGCATACCATTGGATTTTTAGAGTACAGATCCTTATACTTGCCCACCAGTGAGACACATTAGTAAGTATATATTTTTGAAAGAAATGCCTTCATTAATCTTTCAGGTAAAATCTGGTACATTTGGGTAGAAACCCTTTTTCTTGTGATTAGAACTAAATTTGTTGTTTATAGCTAAAGGTTTAAAGGATCCTTTTTTTTTTTTCTTTTTTCCTAATCAAGTTCTGAGGTGAAGTTATATTTGAAATAACATTGATCCTAATGATTTGCTTCTCTTACACATAGTCTACCTAGGTTTGTTCTTTCAGGATTCCTTTTCTATAAAAAAGGTGTGAATTAGTTGAGGTGCACAAATTAATAATGAAGAGTCTTTTTGTTGCCAACTGATTATGGAACCTTGGATAAGGATTTAAATTGTGTGCTTCAGTAAATTGTGGATGGATTTGGGTTTCTCTCTCAGTGGTTTTAATATTTATTTGATTTATAAAGTATATTAATATCCAACTTAAGTATGATATAAATCGTACTTTTTGCAAATGGTTGTCTTAGCTATTTGACATACTGCTAAGGCTGAGAAAAACACTGGAACAATTAATAAAATCCATTTCCTTTTTTAAGGACACCAGTCGGAACCTGCGACAAGTAGACCAGATGCTTGGACAGTATCGAGACTATAGTAATGGACAGGCGGGTGCTATAGAACATGTGAGAATGTTTACATATGTTTGCATTTTTTCTTACCTACCTTTTTGGAAATCAGTTGTTGAGAAGTAGGGAGGTGAGATAAAGGATAGAACCATTGTGAACAGCTTTAGCTTTTAGATTACTATTTTTTAGTAGGTTAGCTTGTCAAATGGATTGCCAGCTAGCTTATATAGATTAGATTCTATTGAATTTGAAAGTTTAAAGTCAGAGGAGGAAGAATTCAGGACATTAGTTAAACTGAGACTTACTAAATTTGGGCCACTGTTACCCCTCATGGGAGTTAAGAATTTTATGGATGGTTTATTTTAAAGTAATATGTGTTCATTGTTTAAATAAATTATAAAACCTCTCTTAGCCCTTCTTAGTTCCACTCCAAAGAGGCAACAATTTGACAGTTTCTTGTATATCTTTCTGAACATTTTCTATGCATGTATACCTATAAATACTTTATTAATAGTGAGAATTAATTTTTTGCTTTTTAATTTATTAGTGAAAACTTAAGCAGTATTAGCTAGTAGGCACAAACCTACTTTCTAATGCTGAATACTAAATGGTTAATTATGGTAGCAGATTTCCTTTGATTGGAGGAATTGGGAAATGGTATTAGGTAAACTTCTGTATAGATAAACATTTAAAACACAAAATGTATTCTGTGGCATTAAGCCTCTGTGGTAGGCCTAGAGTTGAAGAATGCTGAACTCTGGGGTGAGGTTTTATATATGGGAAGTAAGTAAACTCAACAGGTATTTCATTTCCATCTGAGTTATAAGTACGTAGAATGCAAAGCTATTCATTAAAAGTAAGACATAGGGAGCAAGAGTCTTTCCTTTTGCTTTAGGTTATTCTTTGGTCTACAGTCTCTTCGTTCATTTCCCCAAATTCTTGTTCTATTACAACAATTGGTTCTCAATGATTTTTCCCTGCAGCATAGTAGAAGAGTATGTCATTCATTGCCTTATATTAGACTTACTCATTAGAACAATGATTTTTACCCTGCCACCTGTAAATTACCTGTGGGAATATCTGCCATAATCTGTGGGAATATGTGTAAATTGGAAAGAGTATTTCTCACAAGTGATTCTGATGGGCTCTTCAATGAAAATTGCTTTCTTAGCATTAAACTGCTATGGAATATATCATAACCAAAAATGAGGGTTTTTGTCTTTATTTTTTATTTATTTATTTTTTAATCAATATGTGTCCTGTTTAGGGAGAGACTCTGGAGAGTGATTTTTTTTTTTTTCTTTTGGTGGCTGTGCTGTAACTCATACCAGTCTTCTTGCTATAGAACCTGCTGTCTTTTTTTTTTTCTCCTAAACATCCTGAAACAGGTTTATCCAGTATTTAACCGGTGTTCAATTGTTAAAAAATTTCTCCATTCTAAATATACATTGCTTTGTTGAAATTAGCATTTCTTTTTTTAAAATAGAAGAGATTTCCTAGAAAATGAGCAAATTCTTTTGCTCTAGGGAAGACAATAATTTTTATTATTAACTTAGATTTTGTAAATGATTCTGTCGCTAAACCTCAGGAAATGGATAAGTGAGGTGTGTGTGCATATATATGCATATTTAGTATCTGTTTCATTGGGATTTAACTTGGTGAACCTAATTTGCAGTGGGTGAGGGGAAATACAAATATTTAACGTAGCGTTTCCCTCCTGGGATGATCTCCCCCAACAAGAGAACTGTGAGAATTACTCCTGTTGGTTTGTAAGGCCTAAGGGTCAAGAGTCATGTTGGGTTACTTTTTTGATGACTTTTCCTTGAACTATAGCATAATTTCACCTGTTCCTTTAAATCTTTATAACTGCCAATCCTAGATTTACTTCTTCTTATATGTGAAGGCCTCTCTACGAGGAGTTGAGCAGTGTTAAAGCATATCGGTGATGCAGTCCACGGGGTCACACCTCCCTTTTCATGTCTCCATATGCTTACTAGGACATCCCAGGCACTCTTTTATATTACCTAGTTGAGTTCTCTCCACTCTTTTATATTACCTAGTTGAGTTCTCTCCTGTTAGGTAGATACTATTATTATCCTCATTTACATGATAGAAGAATCGAGGCACAGAATGGTTGCTAACTTGCCCATGGGCTCAGGGCTAGTTAGTGACAGAGCTGTGGATAGGATGTTATCCTGAAGCTTAGCATCAGGATTCATTTACTTCACTGAGTCATGGTTGCTCACATTTGTGTGATGCTGTGAGTTCATATTTCTGAAAATTGGGATTTTGGGTTCAAAGTTTGAAGGCTTATGTACTTTACGATGATAACCTAGATTTTGGGGATTATATTAACTGATAGAAAAACAGAAGCCCACTGTAACACAAGTCATTAATGTTATAGCTGATACAATGTCCAGAACGAGAGTTAGCAGGAACAAATCCAGAAACAGAACTGGGAAGAAATATGGCACTGAGCTAGGACTGGCATTGACAGATTGTCAAAGTTGGCGGTTCTAGCTGCCACTTAGGCAATGTGGAAAGTTCTGCAAGTTGCCTACATCAGCATCAGTTTTTCCCTTCCTCCTAAATAACAGCCATTGATTTTTCACGAGCCTTTTTTGCAGCTGCTTCAGCCAATGAGCCATATTTAGTTGGATAGTATGTCTTAGGGTCTTTGGGTGCAATGAACTTAATGACTTTATGGAAATGTCATCTTACATTATTTCTCATGCTGTAGATTTCTTTGGAGGTCTGAGAATATTTGGGCAAAAGAGGACCTGTGGGGAAGGTTTTATTTGAAAGCTTACTATGAAGAGTTGGAACGTATTGTACTCCTGTATATAATAGTACAGTTGATAAGCCTAGTGTTTAAAATATTTCTAGAACTATGTGTTCCTATTCATGAGAGAACAGGGTCTGTTTTTGTGTTAATATTATAAAAATGGAATGCCCTCAAGGAAGACTATTAAAAAAAAAAGAATATTCAACATGAAAAGTTAATACCTTTTGCAGTAGAAATTTGGATTGCAGCTGAGGCTACCAGCTGAGGCTACACTAGTTACTATTGGTTATATGAGAAAAATACAGTTGTCTTGATTCAAATCAGCAGACTGATTAAGTTCATTTTTAAGGTAAAGATTGATGAGAATATAGTAATATCAAATTAGAACTTAGAGACTTGCATTAACAGGTAATTTTTCTTCTAATTAGGCACTCTGATTAAAATTTCCCTTTGGGAGTAATAGGATGTTACCATCTGGCATATGGACTTTGAAAGAATTTGAATGTTAAATAATAAAGTTCAGGTTTTTTCTTGTATTCAATGGGTTTCAGTTCTCAAATATAGTGACATCCCAGAAGGATAATGGTAATGGTTTAGGGCCAGGCACAAACCACTTGTAATATCCCAAAGCTGAAGGTTATCTGCCCCTTGTTTTCCTGGCTGAGTTTTACTAATTGTCCTGAAGGTGAAAATTATTCAGTTTAATGTTAAGTAGTAAGAGTCTATGGGTGGGCGCCTGGGTGGCTCACTCGTTAAGCATCTGCCTTCGGCTCAGGTCATGATCCCAGGGTCCTGGGATCAAGTCCCGCATCGGGCTCCCTGCTCAGCGGGAAGCCTGCTTCTCCCTTTCCCACTCCCCCTGCTTGTGTTCCTGTTCTCGCTGTCTCTCTCTGTCATATAAATAAATAAAATCTTTAAAAAAAAGAAAAAAAAGTCTATGGGTAAAAAATTATAGTCAAGCAGTTAAATTCTGCTACTACCTCCTTTTTGTAAATATGTTTTGGATCTTAGGAATTAGGTTCTTAAAGTCTTATATTTAAAGTTACATTACCAAGTCCATGAAATTGCTGGACAGGAGAATAATTTTTATAGAATTTTGCTTTGAGGCTAATGGAAAAATGTAGACTCTGGAGTCAGATTTGAAATTTAATCCTGATTTAATCCTGAAACCATTTTAGTGACTTTGGACAAGGTATTAAACTTCTCTGAACTTGAATTTCATCATCTGAAAAATGAACATTGTCCTATATCCCTCATTATAACTAACAGTTATTAATGTGGTCACACTGTTTAGACACTTGCTAAACATTCATGTTTTTGTTGTTTCTTTAATTCATCCAATAATCCTTACCTTCAAGCATTGGCTATGTTCTTAATGTAGTACTTGGTATATTCTAGGCACTCAGAACAGGTTACTTTCCTTTCTTTGAATTCATTGGGCCTAAACCCAGTTTCATTTGTGTATCATTGTGACAATAAACAACATAATGTGTTGCAACACTCACAGGGATATGTATGTCTGATTATTTTGACTTCAAAGTATATGCTAAGTTAAAACATACAAAATATTGCTTTTTGTCTATCTTCTATTCATGAGTATGTCTATTAAGAACACATTCCATGAGTGCTCATTTATTGATACTTAAAATACTACATACAAATATTTTAAAAATACTTCCAAATTATTAGAATGTGTATGATATATGGGCTTTGAATATATGATTTCATTTAAAAACAAAATAGTTACATAAATAAAAATGTATCATTTGAAAGGGAATTTCTCAATTTCGGGAATACTATCATGCGCTTATAGTTCCATAAATCAGCGTATGGAGAGAGGTTAGGCAAAGCACCTGGAGCTAATGATCTTTTGGTAAATAAAAAATAAAATAGTAGCAACCATTTTAAAAATACATCTCAGCAACAGATGGTGGGACCAGAAAAATATGCAAACCATAAATTTACACTCTTGTTTAATTTTTTAAAACTCCTCCTCCTCCTCCTCTTCCTCTTCTTGTTTTTAATAGTAGAAGACAAATAGACTGTAAGGAACCAAAATAGAGCTGATACAATTAACTGCTCTACAACCAATATATTTTGCAGTCTGTTGTCAGATAAACTTTGGCATTCTGTAGAGAAATAGGCAGTGAAGGAAAGCCAGGCTTAAAAGCACTTAATCAAAGTGCCTATGGATGACATCATTATCCTGGACAGAATTTTTAAAATGACCTCTTTTCTGCTTGCGCTTTTGCCCTGGATTTTGTCAAGCTGACCTCTATCATTTGTAAATCGAAGTACTTCAATTTATTTTTACATGTCATTATTGTAGATACATCTAAATTTATAACACAAACTTTCTATGGTCACTGGTGCTATATATATTGTGAATGTTTGCTAAATACTGACTCTTTAGTGTTAGGTGAAAACAAAACTCAATTTTCAGGCAGAATGTTTTCCAGTTTCTGCTTAACTATGCAAATTTGCATGCATTTCTGTAGAATCTGTTATGTTAGGGGACGTTTTTTCTTGGTATGTAAATAAGAGACAATTTAGAGTGAGAAAAGTATCTGAAGAAACTGAATGGGATCTTTACATGGTTTCCAAAATTCAAGCCTACTTTAAGATGTATTTATTTGAGAGAGAGAGAGAGAGAAAGAGAATGTGCATGCATGCGCACACGCACACAAGCAGGGGGCGGGGCAGAGGGAGAGGGAGAGAGAATCCTCCAGCAGATTCTGCGCTGATGCTCAAGATTGGGCTTGATCCCAGGACCCTGAGATCATGACCTGAGCTGAAACCAAGAGTCGGCCATTTAACCGACTGAGCCACGCAGGCACCCCCGAGCCTACTTTAAAGTGCAGCACTTATAATTTTTACCAAGGTTATTGCTGGCTTTTTTTTTTTTAAGTTGTATTTTTCATTTGTATGGAAGCTAATTATTTGATGATTATTTGGTAGCTATTATATGTATATGTGAATAATGACTAGTCCTAGTTTATTTCTATTATGGTCTCTGTGGAATAACGGTAAGTATCTTTTAAGAATTTTCTAGTGACTATTTTTTGTGTGATTTTCTTTTTCTCTCTCAAAACGAGCATAGTCAAGGATGGAATTAGTTTTGCTGTGAATGTGAATTTGTGAGGTACAGTGATTATTAGTGTAGTTACTGTTGCTCTATATTTACCAAGAAAGTTTATACATGTGGTTCTTTGCCATTTCTCATTTTCTCTTATTGAAGCCAAATTTTATTGAATGATTTATTGCTTAGGCATTTCTGATAACTGTTTGTGGAGTTGGTGCCTAGTTTCCTACTGTTTACTATTGCTTGGAAACCTTACCTTCCTACGACCGGTCAAGAAGTTTGCCATTAAGAATTTTGGAAAGTCAATATTTTTAACTTAAAAAAAAACAAACCAGAGTTCCAGGCCCAGGTAGGTAGAGTTAGCATATTGTTCACTGGGTATTCTATAAAACCACTACTGAATGCATGGAGCAGCTATTTGAGGACTCTGGAAAGTAAATACAGGCAGTCCTTGTGGCTTGGTTTTGATGTGCATGAGTTTCATTCCTCAGTTTGGCCAAATAACACCAGTCCCCAAACAACACAATTTGAATTTCAGTTAACAAAGTTTAGTAACTATGAGTAACTGCAAAAAGTACACACTTTGCTACTAGCTCTTCAGTTCACATATTACTATGTAAATAAGAGATGACTGCTTTTGAAGTCTGTTGCTGATTGCTCACAGATAGTAAAACATATAGTTGTGTTACTTTCTTGCCTTCTAATGATAAACTTGTGGTGTGCTCTTTTACAAAAATAAATAATAAGGGATCGGCTGATAGTAAAACAATAAAGTGAAAAGTGATAATGCTGGAAATGAAATGTGAATCATATTATGAAGGAGTTCTTTGTGGAGTTATAAAGAAATATCTGCTGTTAGTGGGAATATCGATACTGTTGCTATTCAAGAGTCCCTAAGTATACAGCCAGAGGAATTTAGTGAAATCATTTTTAGGGAATGACAAATTCTTCTGAAGAGTTTATCCAGAGTAAAAATCCCATTTTTTCATTCCATTTATTTTTTGCTCTTCTATGCATTGCCTACAGTCATCCTAGAAAAACTATATACTGAGCAAACTAATCTTCCCCAGGCACTGTTCTAATTATTTTACATACTGTCTTATTGTGCCCTCAAAAACAAAACAAAACAAACAAAAACAAAACAAAACAGAATTTTAGCTGCTATGGTGTGAACTATGTGGATAAGAACAGAAGCAGAAGCAAAAGTAGCACCTCTGAGGAAATCACTGCCCGGCTTCCCTCCGGTCTTTCTGAATCATGATGTTTTCAATGATCACACCTCTTATTTGGACTCCCCATTGACGCCTGGATGACTCCCTTTCATAGACTTGCTTTGCACTGTGGTCAGTCCTTTAGAGTTATATACTCTCTTTTCAGTTCATTAAATTTGACTTCTGTTTTGTCTCTAATTAGAGTCTTTCACATAGAGCCATCACAGAACTTTCAGAGCTCTGTGAGAATTTTAAGGTTTTATATTTTTATTTTATTTACTCATTCCTTTATTTTTAGAGATTTTATTTATTTATTTGACAGAGAGAGCACAGACAGGGGGAGCAGCAGAGGGAGAGGGAGAAGCAGGCTCCCGCTGAGCAGGGAGCCCAATGCGGGGCTCCATCTCAGGACCCCGGGATCATGACCTGAGCTGAAGGCAGACACTTGGAACTGACTGAGCCACCCAGGCGCCCTGATATTTTTATTTTAATGTTAGTCTAAAAGCTTATGTAGTTTTACACGATTTCATTTATCTGCTAGTTTCCAAAATAATGAGTTGGTTTCCTAGCATGCTCAGTAGTGACCAGTGGTTTTTTTTCTCCCTTGAAGATTTTTAACTCACAAATTTATGCACATTTGAAGTGTTTGAATCCATTGTAGGTAATATTTCCATTGATGCTCAAATTATTTCATCATTGCCTAGAGGGAGAGTTCTTTCTTTTTTTTTTTTTAGATTTTATTTATTCATTTGAAACACAGAGATACAGAGAGAGAGCATGAGCAGCGGGAGAGGCAGAGGGAGGGGGAGAAGCAGGCTCCCCGCCGAGCCAGGAGCCCGATGATCCCAGTTCCCTGGGATCATGACCTGAGCTGAAGGCAGACGTTTAATGACTGAGCCACCCAGGCGCCCCTGCCTAGAGGAGGACTTCTGGACTAGAAGCATAATATGCTTTTAAACTAGAATGCTAAAGTTTAAAAGCATGTCTTGACAATTTGGTTAAACTATTTTATAATTGCCATTCAGTTTCAGTGCCCAAGTTTTATTTGTATTCGTACCAGTACATAGTAGTAATGTCTCAATTATTTTAGTCTAACATCAAATGAATGGCGGTAAATGAATAGACCTAATATGTAAATAATACATTCATCTCAAGTTGAGGTGGAAAATATGGCATAACATATTCCATGATGCTGCCTTTCCAGTCTTTCACATGGGGACATAGGTGGAAAATGGAAGCATCATTTGGTACCTGCACAGGTAGCCACGCTAAGCTCTTAGAACCTGTACAACTGGAGTCGGCAGCACAGTCTTGTGTGGAGCATTGACTTAGCGATCAGCAAAACAACATCATCCGTCATCGTACATTAATCTTAAATTGAGTTTTATTAGTGTTGTGTTTTTTTTTCCCCCATTTAATTTCAAGTTTGATTTGCTTTGGCACCTAGTTAGGGGTTAAAATCCTGAAGAGTTTAAAACAGTTTTTATAATTTTATTATTTCTTTATCTCTTTGTTTTTATGTTTTAGGAGTTATCAGATTGGTTTCATATATCACAATTAGATTTTATGCAGTATCTCTTGTGTTATTGCTACTTTAAGTGTAGGGTTTTTTTTTTTTTTTTTAAAGATTTTACTTATTTGGGGCACCTGGGTGGCTCAGTTGGTTAAGCGACTGCCTTTGGCTCAGGTCATGATCCTGGAGTCCCGGGATCGAGTCCCGCATCGGGCTCCCTGCTCGGCGGGGAGTCTGCTTCTCCCTCTGACCCTCCCCTCTCTCATGCTCTCTGTCTCATTCTCTCTCTCAAATAAATAAATAAAATCTTAAAAAAAAAGATTTTACTTATTTGAGATAGAGCACAGGCGGCGGGCGGGGGGGGGGTGTTGTCAGAGGGAGAGGGACAAGCAGACACCCGCTGAGCAGGGAGCTGGACACTGGGTTTGATCCCAGGACCCAAGATCATCACCTGAGCCCAAGGCAGATGCTTAACCAACTGAGCCACCCAGGTGCCCCATGAAGTGTAGGTTTTAATTCAATTATATTTTCAGTTTTGTATCTTAGGAGGAGGACCTGTTTTTGCCATGATACTTGTAGGAGTAATTAAAAAATATTTGTCTCATTTACCTTTTACATTATAGTTTTTGGTCTTTATATATCAGCCTGTTCATCTATTCAGTGGTGTATGATAGATCTTTTTAGAATTTTAAAATGAGGTTGCCAGGTAGTTTATCTAACTTTTTATCTTATTTCTGAAATGATTAAATTTCCAACATTTGTTATTACTTCTAGATTTGGGGGTAATGGACCATTTCTCTTATTCTATAATATTTTCCATATGGTTCCATGATGGGTTTTTGTTGTTGTTGTTGTTGTTGTTGTTTTTATTAGTAGGGAGTGTGTGTGTGTGTGTGTGTGTGTAAATTCATTTTATTCATCAGCATTTAGCTACAGTTTAGGATTTGTTAGCAGTAAGCCCACATGAAAAGGATGATGGCAAGTTCTCCTTCTGGCATTGGTAGATAAGATTATTTTGGATAACCTCTCCTATTCAGAACAACTAGAAAGGCAAAAAAAAAAAAAAAGTATTATGAATCTATCAGAGAACAACCAAGAAAATGAGGGATTTTGTAGTCTAGATGTGGTAAAGATCTGTCAAAAATGGAAGTCCAGAAGGATGAGTTGTGCATTTGTGACTCTTCTTTGTGTAAGGCGGTCTCTGATTTCAAAAGAGATGGCTTAGAAGCAGAGAGGATAGGATCAAAGCTTTCCATAGACTGGAGAGGCAAGAGAGACCAAAACTGGAATTCAGGAATCTTCAGGCTTTCACTGGAGACACCAAAGAATGATAGCCTAGGAAAAATGATGAGCTGAAAATGAGAGAAGTGATGAACTGAAAATAGACCTGTTCTGATGGGGGCAGAAGCCCAGCTTTGAATCATCTTGGTTCCTAACTAGATTAAGGTTATTTGGGTTTCCTAGTGACCCTAGCCTGACTTGCTGCTAGAAGCAAAACCACATCCCTTCTGGAGGAAGATGTCATCATCCAGAGCTTTAAATAATCTCCACAATTTTTCATATACAATGTCTATTGCATGATAATCAGGCATAAGAAAATATAAGAGGTGACTGAAAATCAAGGGAAAAAACCAGACAATAGAAACATACATAAGAATATAAAAACAATTCTGATTAACCTGTTCAAGAAATTAAAAGACAAGATTGAGAATTTTGACAAAGAATTGGAAAATCCAAAAAAGAACCAAATGAAAATTACAGAAACTGAATAATATAACTAAAATAAGCAAATAAATAAACCAATTCTGTTAAAGTATGGATTAAATAGCAGTTGGTATTATACTGAAGAGAGAATTAATGAATTAGATAGGCCAGCATAAGATACCCAAAAAAGAAAAATGGACAAATGAAAGGATGAATAATATAGAAAAGAGCATAAATGACATATAGGATTTGGTAGAAAGATTACTTGAATATAACCAGATTTTCAGAAAGAGAGGGAGGAGAGAAAGGGCGGAAACAATGTTTGAAGAGATGATGGCTGAGAATTTATAACACAGGAAAGATATCAAGGTAGAGATTCCATGATCTCTATGGGTCAAAAATGGGATAGCTACATATAAAACTTCACATTGTTATATCACAGTAAGACCATTGACAGAGTCAAACAAAATCTTAATAATTAGAGCTAGAAAGGGCAGACTATCCACAAGAAAAGCAATAACAAGAAATGACCGCTTACTTTTGTTTCTAAAAAGATACTGTCATCAGGCCTCACTTGAAAGATGTGAATAATAAAGATAAACACAGAAAAAGTTAATAGAGCTGGTTCTGTCACTAACTTGTGTGATCTAAAGTCATTTTATATTTCTAATCCCTTTTTCATGTTACAGTTTAGATTTAAGCTTCTTAACATGGTTTAATTTTATTCAGAGCTTATCATAGGTTACTTACACACTATTTCATGTTCACTGTAAAATCGTTGGTCTACTTATATGTTAGATTTAATTTTATTTTACTTACGTATAAATGATTCTCAAGGTAGACCTTGTTTTCCTGGGCCTTCTCTTTGTATTTCTCTGGATTAATAGACTGGGTCCTATAGCCAGTGAATGCTCAGGCAGGATGGTATCTTGTATATCCCAAATTAGGGAAGCAGGGGACAGAGAGTGCAGAAATATTAGCCTCCCCCCCACCCCGCAGAAATGAGAGCAACATTAGAGGTGCATTCCTGAAATTTTATTTCTTTAATCCAGACATTTTATCCTTGGTTCTGCAGAAGAGCTAAATCCAAATAACCAAAATGAGAAAGGATTTGCTCATTTGTCATTCACATTCTGTTTCATCTGTGCTTTCTCTTCAACTGAGGTTACTTTTTTTCTGCACGGTTCCCCAAGGAAACCAAATTGTTCTCTCCATAAGTGGTCTTCTACTCTTTAATTCTGGCTGAATTTAGGAAACCCTGTCCTGTCAATCATTTGTTTTGACATTCTCTTTAAAGAGTTATGGGTGATTTGTTCTATGGATCTATGCATTATTTTTATTATTTTTTATTTATCCTTGGATAAGTTATCTAGACCTGAAGTTGCCCAGTAGTTCAGGGTATGTGGATTTCCCTCAGCTTTTCTCTCTGTTACCTTGGGTTTCAGTTGAATCCTCTTTTCAGGTCTGTAGCTGTGTATAGCTCTGGACATTATTCTTTGTATTTAGTGTCTTTTTATTTAATGCAGCTCTTTAGGTCTAAAAGTTGTCTTATATCCCCTGCTGGCTGACTCCTTAATAATCTGAAGAGAACATTTGGACAACTCTATTCTCTAGTATGTATTAACAGTTTGACATCTGACCACATAGTTTTCTGGTATTTGAAGTCTTTGAATGAATGAAAAAGATGTTCTGATATGCAGTTGGGCAATGTACATTATTTTAATAGCAGAAGTCACTGTGATAACTGGTTAGTTTCCTATTTGTTATAGACCTGGGGCTTCTGAAGGAATATTTAGAAGGAAGGAAGACTCTCTCTCTTCTTTCAGATATATGGCCTTGTTATGTTTCTAAGTATGGGTGGCACATCAATTAGACATTTAATCTGGTTTTGTAAGCCCTTAGGTAGTAGATCAGTTTTTCACATTCTGCTGATAGACGGAATGGGTAGCAACAGATGCCTTTTAAAACCAGATGTTAGAATTGGTTCTGAGAATATTTCTCTTTACTATGTTTATAGTTCTTAACATACCTTACTTCAAATTTTTTTCTGATATAAATTCTCTTTTGGAACTCAGATAATTTCAGAAATACCTTTAAAAATCTCTTGTCTGTTTGTATTTGGAATTGTTTATAGAGAATAACTTTTCCTTCATTATATTCTTTAATTTAGTTAAAAGAAAGCTTGGAACAATCAATAGGCCAACTGCGGAGTCAACGTTTATTGAGAAACTCAGGAGGGAGAAGTATTTCTGTTACAAGTCTGAGTGCAAGTGACCTCGATGGTGGCACTGTGACAGGTAAACTCTTCATATGTTTTGAAAACTCTTTTTGTTTTACAAATATTCCTGAAGTCCATTATTGGATACATTTAGTCTTTGGAGACATAGGACCCATATACAATATCATACAAATAAGGTTAAGAAGATGCAGTTGTCAGTAATTTTGTGGTGACTATTTTGAAATATGTTCAGTAGGACATTGTTATTCTATTACTTTTGTTCTCAGACTTGATAGACTACATAGAATTTTACTTGACAAAACTTGGATTTAATTGTCCCTAATCAAAACGAATACACAAATAGGATTTACTGTGTGGTGTACTTTCTAGATGAGAAGTCTTGTCCCGGCTTCATAGTTTTTCAAAGTCTGATTAAGAAATACCCTATGACATTTGTTAAGAACAGGTGAATTTTATCTTTGGTGCCAAGCTAGATTTCAACGGCTAGGTTAAAGATGTAACACTTGGTTTGCCTGTAGTAAATCTTAATACTTTTCTACAACACTGAGATCACATTTGAATGGAAAAGACTTAGAATAGAAAAGAACAGAGAAGTCTGCAGTGAAGAGAGGTGATTTACATAGAAGTGAACATTAGTAGCCCACATTGTTAATATTGCTGTTGATCATAATAAGGATTAAAAATTGGACACAATTAGCTATTTTTATGTAGTTTTTATTGATTTTTTTAAACAATGTTCAGATTTTAGATTAGTTTGAAAAATTGTTTAATTTATATTTTAGAAAGACATAAAAGTTATTTTTATTTGCCAATTTATTATTTTTAAATAAGGGAAATACTATATTACATCTTTGAAAAGTATAGCAAATTAAAACCTTTAATGTTTTCTATCTCCAAGTTATTTCTGTTGCTCATTTTATCGC
The DNA here is from genome assembly GCF_011800145.1 of Mirounga leonina. Taxonomy (NCBI): domain Eukaryota; kingdom Metazoa; phylum Chordata; class Mammalia; order Carnivora; family Phocidae; genus Mirounga; species Mirounga leonina. The sequence goes on from NW_023270825.1 coordinate 21,316,621, forward strand.
TTTAAGAGCAAGATTAGTGCTGATTTTGTGGCCCTAGCAAGATACTTGGGAAATAGTCTGTGTTAGGGCCTGTGTATATATATTTTCTGAACAAAATTTTAGATTGTTTCTTCTCCTGCTTGTTTTTATTCTCTTTTTTTTTCTTTTATCTCTAAAGAGAGCTACCGGTTTCCACCTACCTCACCCCTCAAGGACTATGGGGATCAACAGGGTACTAAGCGAATTAGGTCCAGAACTGGTGTCCGATTTGTTCGGGAGCCTGATGACATGGGCCAGGTACTTTGTATTATTCTGTAATCTCTATTTGATATATATATATTTTTAAACCAAGTAAACTATTTTATTTTCAATAAATAATTATCATTTACTTTGAATTTTGTAATGGAGGAGGATGTTTTGTGGAACATTTAAAGGTGAGTTAAGCTGGACATGTTTTGTTTCCTTGTTCGGGTGGCTCACTCTTCTGTAGCCCTGCTAAGTCAGCTACTTTGTTTCATATAAACAAGTTAGTCCTGTGTTGTTAACCTATTGATTTTTTTCATTAGTGTTTTTCTGATTGTTGAATCACTGATGGAGCTACTTAATAGAAGCAAGACCTTTTATACTTTTTTTGTGTATTTCATGTATTCACTGAAGATTTTGGATGTATTAGTTCTACAGATATATTTCTTTTTCTACTTTAAACTTCCCTACAAGAGCTGAAAAAATGTTTCTTGTTGCCTTGGGTAGCTAAATTAATTAGATAAGGGACTAGAGGATGTTGCTGACTTTGACATCTATGTTTTGGTTGTTTCGGGATTGCGGGCTCAAAGTTTGTCAGGATACTCACCTGTAGCTTTTACTTGTTATAGCTTAGGATAGAAGTAACAGAACCAAGTGCACAAGAAGATGCCTTGTAGAAACTTTTCCTTTACTGTGTTACTTATTTTTTTGGTAGGTGCAACTTGCTAGAGTGGATTATATAATGAAGCCTGGAGCAGAGAACAATATCCTAGCATGATTCATTTACTCTTTCATTCTGTTTATTTAGTGCTAGTGTTCTGGGACAGTGCTTGTGCTTGGAAACAGGAATAAGTAAAACTTGCCTTTTCCTGGAGCTTGTAATCTGGGTGTGTGTGTGGGGGGCTACTTATTAATCAAATAAGTACACAAATACACCCTTAACTGTGAGCTGAGTTGCAAGCTACAGCAGAAAGCATAGGCCATGGGAGTGTGTGGTAGAGGGACTTGCCCCAGTCAGGGAAGGTTTCCTGAAGAAAGGCTGATGGGCTGAGACCTGAAAGTTGAGTGAGTCATTTTAGGTAGAACAAATACTTTGGCAGAAGGAAGCTAACACCTATGAACAGCTTAAAGAAGGCCATGTGGCTGAAGACATATGAAGGGCTGAGACTGCACAGCCTTGTAAGGGGGTGACAGTTATTTTGAAAAGATCACTCCACCTCTAGTGTGGAAAAATGGAATCAGTGTGGGCAAACCAATTAAGAGGATATTGCTGTGTTGTGGGTGTGAGATGCTAGTTATTTGGATTAGGATAAATGGAGTTGGAGAGAATGGGGTTGGGGGTAGACTTAAAAGCTATCTGGTGGGTAAAATAAAAGGTCTTGAAGATCAGATGACCATTTGGGGAGGGTGGGAATGATTGAAAAGGAGGTGTCAAGGTTGAGTCCTAGGGTTCTGGTTTGCAAAACTGGAAAACCATGGCAAAACCCAAGTGAATGGTCTGCTCTTCATTTACTGTATTACCTCCACTCCTTTCTTTTTAACTGTTCTTCCTGACTTTAAGTCTCTTAAGATGACCTTTAGCTCCACATTGACTGTGTACTTTTTTTTTTTTTTTTTAAGATTTTATTTATTTATTTGACAGAGAGAGACACAGTGAGAGAGGGAACACAAGCAGGGGGAGTGGGAAAGGGAGAAGCAGGCTTCCTGCTGAGCAGGGAGTCTGATGCGGGGCTTATTCCCAGGACCCTGGGATCATGACCTGAGCCAAAGGCAGACGCTTAACGACTGAGCCACCCTGGAGCCCCGACTGTGTACTTTCTTAATGCCCTGCACATCATTTGTCATTTTGTTTGCATGTCTATCTCCCATGTTAAATTCTGAGCCCCTTGTTTCCTACCACAATTGCCGGCACTGATTAGTTGCTCAATGTGCATTTGTTGAAATGAATGAATTTGTTGTTTCTGCAAATCTCTATAACTTAATTTTTTGTTGTAAATTATAGTATACACATATATATGTGGTATACATATTTACAGTTAAAAGTACAATAATGTAAAGAAAAATTCATGTAACCACCACCCAGGCCAAGAATCAAAACATTATCATACCCCTAAAGGCTCTTTTACACTCTTCCCTTCCCCAAGGGCTGTCAACTATCCTGACTTTTATATTAATCATTCTCTTGCTTTAAAAATAAAACAAAACATTTGCACTACTTACATCTTGTTTAGTTTTCCCTTTGTTTAAACTTTATATAAGTGGAATAATACTGTATGTCTTCTTTTGCTTTTTTTCAATTGATGTTACATTTTTGACATTCAGCCTTACTAATGTGTAGGTAGGTTTGAGCATTTCATTTTTACTGCTATATTATACTCCACTGGGAGAATATATCATAATTTATTTATATCCATTTTGGTTTTTTTTTTAAAGATTTTATTTATTTATTTGACAGCACAAGCAGGGGGAATGGCAGGCAGAGGGAGAGGGAGAAGCAGGCTCTCTGCAGAGCAAGGGAAGCCTGATATGGGACTCAATCCCAGGACCCCGGGATCATGACCTGAGCTGAAGGCAGTTGCTTAACCAACTGAGCCACCCAGGCACCTTATCCATTCTGTTCTTTTTTCATTTTTCAAGATTGTGTTTATTTATTTGACAGAGAGAGAGACAGCGAGAGAGGGAACACAAGCAGGGGGAGTGGGAGAGGGAGAAGCAGGCTTCCCGCTGAGCAGGGAGCCCGATGCAGGGCTCGATCCCAGGACGCTGGGATCATGACCTGAACTGAAGGCAGACACTTAACGACTGAGCCACCCAGGCGCTCCTCCATTCTGTTCTTAATGGGCTTTTGGTTTATTTTCGGTGTTTTCATTATGAACAGTGTTGCTCCAAACATTATTGTACATGGCTCCTGGTGCACGTGGGTAAGAGTTTCTCTGCAGTGTGGATTGGCATACTATGGCATGTGGTCTAGTTGAATAGAGTTATTGTGTAACACAGCCATGCTCATTTGTTTATGGCTACTTCTGTGCTAAAATGGCAGCATTGAGTAATTTAGACAGTGATCATATAGCCTGAAAGCCTGAAATATTTGCTGTTGTACTCTTTACAGAAAAAGTTTGCTGACTTTTTTTTTTTTCTTTTAGGGTATCTAAAAGGCCCAGAATTACTGTACTATAAAGGATGTGATGGTTTATATATAAAAAGTTATATGTAACTTTTTAAAAATTGCTTTTCTTTGGAAAAGTATTTCTTTCAGAATAGACATGTATTTTATTATGTCTTAATAACATTATAAAATTTGGGCATTAGTGCAAAAAATAAGTTCTTACTAACCTTAGTGAATCTTCATGGAAGAATTAAACAGAATCCTAAATGGATAACTGTGTTTTGTCTTTACCAGCTTCATGCTTTTCATCAGTCCCTCCGAGACCTCAGCAGTGAACAAGTTCGGCTTGGAGATGATTTCAATCGGGAACTTGCCAGAAGAAGCCGGTAAAAACAGAATACGGTTTTTGTTGGAGGCATGAGTTATTAGAAGAACACAATAAGTTCTGTAATTGACATGTTTACATGAATTTAAAAAACAGTGCTGTTTTTATACCAGTATTTTAAAATTTATTAAAGGAACAGTTTAAAAATCCTTTGAATTTAGAATGTACTATGACTCCTTGTTAGCCAAATTAATTTCATATATATTTTTAAAGATTTTTACTTATTTATTTGAGAGTGAGAGAGAGCGTGCGCTCTCGTACATGAGCAGGCGGAGGAGCAGAGGGAGAGGGATAAGCTGACTCCCTTCTGAGCAGGGAGCCTTCATCAGGGCTTGATCCCAGGACCCTGAGATCATGACCTGAGCCGAAGGTAGATGCTTAACAGACTGAGCCACCCAGGTGCCCCTAATTTCATATTTTTAAAAACATTTTAACTTACTATACTGGAGTGCTGCCATTACAGAGGGATACATTGCGAGACCTTAGCAAAGAGGTCGATTTGCAAATACATTGGAGGGGGTGAGAGGCAGAGGCAGAGACCAATCTGATATTTTAGCTTTCAGTTGAAATCTTCAAAAGTGAGTGGTTTATATCTGACAAGTCTTTGCAGTTTTATCAATTCTGGGTAGTTCCCAACAAGTATCACTTTATTTAAAATTTCTTCACTGTCTTTTCATTTTCATCATCAGCAGTGACAGTTGTTTTTCATTTGGAGGCCATATTTTTACAAGAAACCAAACTTTTTATCCCTTCTCAAGAGTCACAATCTATAGACAACAGTGATGAGGGAACAACAAAGCTGAGTGGAAGTTTGTTTACCAAGTTCACTTGCTAACTCCCATTCCAGCTGACAAAATCATTCCACACACCAGCTTTGTGTTGCTATAGCAAAAATGGGGTCAAAGCTATAAATGTAAATCTGTGATTATCAACTGTAGTCTATATAACTTACCTGCCTTTAAATGAGGAAGGCAGGAAATTTAGTAATAAGAATTAAATACCTTACTATTACTCCTACTACTAGTAGTTAATATTATTGAACAGTTACTTCATGTCACATAGATTTAGGTTTAAATTTTACAACAACCCAAATTATTATTATTATCATTATTATTTTTTCCAATTTTTGGATATGGAAAGGGGCACAGAGAGATGAAGTAACTCAACTTGCTGGAGTTCAAATGGGGTTTGTGGTCTAGTCAGTATTCAGATGTAGGCATATGGCCCCAGAGTATTTGCTCTTTACCACTTATGGAACCACCTGTGGTTCAGGATCGTTTCTTGATATAGCTGGTATGAATAAAGAAATTAAGTTCCTGAATTTTGAGCTACATTGTTGAGCTATGTTTATTGTTAATCTTTTAAGCCAGTAAGGGTTAGTTAATTAAAAACTAGGTGTTTAGTTTTGACAAGTTAATAAAATTAGTAGAATGGTGTCAGCATTCTAATATAGTATGTTCTTGGATTGCTTTATTATGTAGCTTTTACACATTTGAAGAAAGGGTACAAATTAAGCACTAGGAACATGAATTTTAGAAATTTATCCTATAAGAAGACAAAGGGGAAGTTGTAGGGATGATTTATTTATTTAGTTTAAATGATCATTTGGATGTGCAGTGGTGGACTGGGAATCTTCTGATCCATGGGCTGGTATGGTCTGCTGATAGTTTGTATGACACAGAGGCATGTGTGAGGCAGAGAAACTTTACTTAAGCCAAATTAGAAGTCAAGTTTCTTGTGAAACCTGGTGACTTAACTTTGTGATTTTAGGATCCCATTCTGCTTACTTGTAACACAAGTGTCATTCCCAAATCAGCACCATCGGCATCAGCTAGGGATTTGTAGAAATGCATATTCTTGGGCACTATTGCAGATCTATTGATTCAGCGGTCCGTCTTAATAAGTCCTCCAGGTGTTTCATATGTTGGCTAATGTTTAAGAACCACTGCAGTAGAGTATTATGTAATAACTATTATGTTGTAAATTTAACTAATTGTGTATATTTTCTCAGCCAACTTAAAATATTTTTCTTTGCCTAGGTCGGATGCTGAAACAAAAAGAGCTTTGGAAGAATTGACAGAAAAACTTAATGAAGCCCAGAAACCAGATGTGGTAAGAACTCTCTGTTAATAAATAAATAAATAAATAAATAAATAAATAAATAAATAAATAAATAAATTCATATGCAGATGATAGTGTGGCTGGGCTCATCATAATCATAGTTAAGCTTAGTAGATTTTAACTTTTTGGGTGACATGTGCCATTTTGTCTAAAATATATTCTTGTACTTCTTATAAAATATTAATAAATTTGGGGTATTAAAGTTTTAAATGTTTATAGTGGTAATATATCAGAGATAGAGTTATTATTTAATATTTTAGAGTTTCCTTATGAATATTCAGAAGAGACCCAGTGATTCCATGGCTTGTGTTAAATGATGTTTGAAAAATACGGAATTTCTTGGTAGTGACTCTGTAGCACTCCTCATTAAGTATTTTCAGTATTTTTATTTCACATACATCTGTAATCAGAATTGCTGCAAAGACCTTGCTGTCTGTTGTTGTTGGACATAATGCCAATTGAAAATACCCCTAATTCTCAAGTTTTATTATCTCAAACTCAGACTGTTGACAGTCATTATTCAGTGGTTTCTTTTTATCAAATCACTGTCCTTGTGGAATTAAAGTGAAAAATGAAGTACATACAGTGTCTGTTTCTTTGCATCATCAGTTGTTTCTCTGTTTTTTTTAGGAGAAAAAAATCAATAGAAATTGTCAAACTTGGAAATTTACCAACTTCAGGAGCAATGTGTATTTATTCATATCCCACAGTACCTTTTGTTTTTTCAAGACCAGGAATCGTAGCAGACAGACTTTTTTTCTTAACATGTTTTATTCAAACTGAAAGTTTCTGAATATAGGCAGATATTTTTTTCTGCTGTTTTTATTGTGTTTACAGTTCTTTACATAGATATGTTGAGTTTATTTTGGAGTTTGAATTTATTGGCCACATATGCTAAGAGATGGATATGCTCTATTTTTAAAGAGATCAACTTAGTTACTCTTCTTGCAGTGAAATTTGCCCGTTTCAAAAATTTGAATAAACATCTGGCCACATAAAAGCACATTCCTCTTGTGCTTTTGGTGCTGATTTCCTCCCAAGTGCCCTGGAGAGGTGAAGATACAATGTCTGTCTTTTGTTGAAATAGACAAAATCTTTGCAGTTAGTGCCTGATGATATGTCAGGTGATGCTGATGTGTGATCAGGAAATGGGATACTTCCTTTTTTTTACATAAAGTCCTAGAGTTTTCAAAGCATACCAAAACCTTCAGTTTAAGTTGTGCCAGTCTAAAATACTTGAACTATCGTACTTCAAAAACAAAAGTATTTTCTGAGATTAACACATTGGAGCCTTTCTTAGTTAATTGCAGTGGTTCACACAGCAAGAAGTCTATGCCGTCGTCTGATTTACATACTATCTAAACAGGAACTGAACACATACTTTGAAGAATGTAGCTCCCAGACCTTTATAACTTACTAAATGATCTTCTGGCTCTTGTCATATATTCTAGAGTGGAACCTGTCAATTTATAGCAGAACCTGCTGAAGCTTTGTTTTTTGTTTTTTAATTTTTAATTTTCTAAATTTGGAGATAATTTACTTACAGAAAAGTGTATAACTCAGTGAATTATTACAAGGTGAACAGGCCCATGTAACCACCACCCAGATCTAGAAATAAAACATTACCAGTGCACGAGAAGCCTCCTCATTCCCTGTCCCAATCACTAATTACTCCTTCTTTTTCAGAGATGACTATTTTGACTTTTTACCCCATAGGTTAATTTTGACTGTTTTGAATTTTTACGTAAGTGGAATCCTATAGGGCAAGGTTTTTTGTGTCTGTTTTTTGCTAATCCTTAAGGTTATGATATTTCTGGGCGTTGTGTCAAGTACTTCCAGTTTGTTCATTTTTACTGCTCCTTGGTATTCCATTGTATAGATTTACTGCAATGTATTTTAACATGATATTTGAATTATTTCAAATTTTGGGCTATTACAAATAAGGCTGCTGTGAGTAATCTCATACATGATTTTAGTGCCTATGTACATGCATTTCTGTTGGTATGTAACATGTAGTGCAATTGATAGGTGCCTTCACATTTAGTAGATACTAATAAACCGGTTTCCAAAGTGGTTGCCTTAATTTGCACTACCACTGGCAATGCGGGAGAATTTATGTTGCTTTTCATCATTTCAAATACTTGGTATTATTAGACTTTCAATTATAGCCAGTATGTTAGGTGTTTATAGTGTCTCATCATGGTTGTAATTTGCATTTTCATCATTACTAGATGATGAACATTTTTCACATTTTGTCTTTTCTAGAGTTTCTCATCTTTTGGCCTGATATGGGCCTTATTTATCACATCATTGATATTTTTCCCCAGTTTCCTACTGAATTGTCTGTTACGAATCTACTCCATTCTTTTTGTTTGTTTTTGTTTCCTTTTTTGTTTTGTTTTTTTGTTTTGAATTTAAATTCTGTTAATTAACATATAGTGTATTATTAGATTCAGAGGTAGAGTTCAGTGGTTCATCAGTCCTATATAATACCCAGTGCTCATTACATCATGTGCCCTCCTTAATGTCCATCACCAATTACCCCTTCCCTCCATCCCCCTCCCCTCTGGCAACCCTCAGTTTGTTCCTATGATAAGAGTCTCTTATGGTTTGTCTCCCTCTCTGATTTCATCTTGTTTTATTTTTTCTTCCCTTCCCCTATGATACTCTGTCTCATTTCTCAAATTCCACATATGATAATTGTCTTTCTCTGGTTGACTTATTTCACTTAGCATAATACCCTCTCATTACATCCACATCATTACAAATGGCAAGATTTCATTTTTCGATGGCTGAGTAGTATTCCATTGTGTGTGTATATATACACACACACACACCACATCTTCTTTATTCATTCATCTGTCAGTGGACATCTGGGCACTTTCCACAGTTTGGCTGTTGTGGATATTGCTTCTTTAAACATTGGGGTGCAGGTGCCCCTTAGGATCACTACATTTGTATCTTTGGGATAAATACCCAGTAGTGTAATTGCTGGGTCATAGGGTAGCTCTATTTTCAACTTTTTGAGGAAGCTCCATACTGTTTTCCAGAGTGGCTGCACCAGCTTGCATTCCCACCAACAGTGTAGGAGGGTTCCCCTTTCTCCGCATCCCTGCCAACATCTGTCATTTCCTGACTTTAATTTTAGCCATTCTGACTGGTGTGAGGTGGTATCTCATTGTGGTTTTGATTTGTCTTTCCCTGATGCCAAGTAATGTTGAGCATTTTTTCATCTGTCTGTTGGCCACTTGTATGTCTTCTTTGGAGAAATACCTGTTCAGGAATTCTGCCCATTTTTGATTGGATTATCTGTTCTTTGGGTGTTGAGTTTGTTAAGTTCTTTATAGATTTTGGATATTAGCCCTTTCTCTGATATGTCATTTGCAAATATCTTCTCCCATTCTGTCGGTTGTCTTTTGGTTTTGTCAACTGTTTCTTTTGCTGTGCAAAAGCTTTTTATCTTGATGAAGTCCCAATAGTTCATTTTTGCCTTTGTTTCCCTTGCCTTTGGAAACGTGTCTAGCAAGAAGTTGCTGTGGCCGAGGTCAAAGAGGTTGCTGCCTGTGTTCTCCTCTAGGATTTTGATGGACTCCTGTCTCACATTTAGGTCTTTCACCCATTTTGAGTCTATTTTTGTGTATTGTATAAGAAAGTGGTTCAGGTTCATTATTCTGCATGTAGCTGTCCAATTTTCCCAACACCAGTTTTTGAAGAGACTGTCTTTTTTTTTTTTTTTTTCCATTGGATATTCTTTCCTGCTTTGTCGAAGTTTAGTTGACCATAGAGTTGAGGGTCCATTTCTGGGCTCTCTATTCTGTTCCATTGATCTGTGTGTCTGTTTTGTGCCAATACCCTACTGTCTTGGTGATTATAGCTTTGTAATATAGCTTGAAGTCTGGAATTGTGATGCCACCAGCTTTGATTTTCTTTTTCAAAGTAGGAATCCTCTCCATTCTTGTTAGTGACTATTGGCTATTTTCTTTTTTGAGATGCCAGTTTGCTTCTTTTGCCCACTTTTTTTTTTTTTTTAATTGGGTTGCTTGTCTTTTCATTACTGATTTGTGGGAGGTCTTTATTTTGTATATGAGCACTCTGTAAGTTATATGTATTGCAGTGTTGTCTCTAATTGTCTAGAGTTGTTTTGTCTCCTTCTTAAAACTCTTAATGGGGTCTTCTGTTGAAATTTAATCTAGTTCAGTTTTCTATCTCTTCTTTTGTGGTTAGTGCTTTTTTGACCTGTTTAAGAAATTGTTCCCTGTCCTCAGATCATGAAAATATTTTCTTATGTAATATTCTAAAAGCTTATTGTTTTACCTTTTACATTAAGATCTAATATCTACTTGGAATTTATGTTTAAGGTATGAAGTAGGGATCATACAGTTTAGATAAATATCTAATTGATTCAGTTTCATTTATTGAAAGAACCACCCCTTTGTTATTACTTTACAGTCCTGTCTTGGTTATAAGTCAAATGTTCATATATGCAGACATCTGTATCTGGACTTATTCAATCCTCTGGTTCATTTGTCTATTCCAGTGCCCATATCACATTGTCTTGATTACTGTTGTTTTATGATAAGTTGTGAGATGGTAGTGTAAATCCTTCCATTTTGTTCTTCAGGTTTATCCTGTGTATTCTTTACTCTGCATTTCTGCATAATACATTTTAGAATCAACATGTGAAATTATTAAAAACCTAGGATCTTTGTTAGATTACATTGTATGTATAGGCCAACATGGAGAGAATTGACATTTTTATAATGTTGAATTTTCCTATTCATGAACAGAGCAAATTCTTCCATTAATATTTTATAGTTTTTTTATTTAGAGATCTTATGTGTTATACATTAATTTTAAGATTTATTTTGGACTTTGATACTTTTATGCCATAGAGTATCACTTAACATTAAAAAAATTAACAATCTTTGTCTTTTTTAATTTTTAAATTTTTTTTGGCGGGGGGAGGGGCAGAGAACAAGGGGGAGAGAGAATCTTAAGCAGGCTCCACGCTAGGCATGGAGCCTGATCACAACCCTGAGATCATGACCTGAGCCGAAATCAAGAGTTGGATGCTTAACTGACTGAGCCACCCAGGTGTCCCATCTTCAGCTTTCATTTCTTTCCATGTCTCATTCCTTTTTGCATCCTGAGATTCCTCATCTGCCTTAAGAACATACTTTGAAATTTTCTTCAGAGTGAATCTGCATATGCCTGAATGGATCCCATTTAGAATTTCACTTGGAGTGGGTTCTTTGGTGACAGATCCTCTCTTTATTTGTCTGAAAATGTCTTTATTTCACTTTCTTTGTTGGAAGAGATTTTCACTGGATATAAAATTCTAGATACGGGATCGAGTCCCGCATCGGGCTCCCTGCTCGGCAGGGAGTCTGCTTCTCCCTCTCCCACTCCCCGTTTGTGTTCCCTCTCTCGCTGTGTCTTTCTCTGTCAAATAAATAAATAAAATCTTTAAAAAAAAAAAAAAAATTCTAGATAGTCCTTTTTTTTTCCCCCTAGTCTGTATTTTGAAGATATTTCATCATTTTCTTAGTTCCATTGTTTCTGTTGAGAAGTTGGCTGTTAGTCTTGTTGGTGCTTTTTGTATGGTAATATATATTTTTCTCTAATTTGCTTTTGAGTTTTTCCCTCTTACTCTGGTTTTCTTCAGTTTTACTATGATGAGCTTAGTTGTGTTCTTTTGATTTGTGCCTATTCCCTTTGTCTCTTATGTTCATTTTTATAAGTATTAATTCATTGTTTTTTATTCCTTATTTTGACTATTTTCTTTTGACCTTTTATTTAATTACCTGTTCTTTCTTCAACTGAATCAACTCTATTAACCCACCCACTGATTTTTGTATTCTCAGTTATCACATATTTCACTTTAGAATTTGGATTTCATTGTTTTTAACTTTGTAGTTCTTTGCCCAAATCCTCAGTCTGTGTATCTGTGTGTCATAACTTCATTGTCTAGATCTTATAAAGGTCTGTTTCTATTTCTGTTATCTCTTATTTTTCTTGGATTTTGATCACATTGTTTTTGCCTACTGTTTATTTTTGATTATCTGGTTACTTTTGTTTGACAGAAAATATATTGCATTCTTATTTGATAAGGATAAGTAATTTGATAATATGTATTAGAATATATATTTACTTTTTATTATAGATTAAGGGCCATAGCAATCATGGATTACCTTATTATTTTTGTTGAGCTATTTCAATGTTAAAACTTCAATGCTGGGTTTCAACTATTTCTAGTTCACCTTATTGCTAGTGGATGACTCTTCAGGAATCTAGCCCAAAGGCTGGGGGTGGGGTTGGGGAAGTTTAACTAGGCACCCCCTTCCTTGGAAAGGCTCTCAACTCTGGTTTTTCCCTCTGTAGCCCCACACGTCTGTTAAAAATTCTGTTTAGCTTCTCAGTATCACAATTGCTTTTTCAGAAGTGGGCTGATATTTCAGGGAGAAAAGATGGACTAACATCTCTAATTTATTTCTTCTCTTTCATCTTGGTCTCCTATATCTTTCCAGGGCTTTAAAACTGCTTTTTATTTAAAATTTCTAGTTTTTTGAATTATTTTTAGTGGAAGGTTTGGTCTGACTTATCTAGAATGTCATTTTTCAAAATGGAACTCCCTGAATGTTTTCATATATATATGGTTCTATTACTATATTTGATATTTCTAATGCTATTTCTAACAGGGTTTTGCTATTTTATATCCACTGTATGAGGTTCCTTTAACTTGGTACATAGCTATACAACTTGTGAGCATGCTTTTAACAAAGGCTTTGCTCCAAACTCAGATATGCTCAATGTTCTGCTGAGATTTTTGTAGTTTTGAGTAAGCTGTGGACAGTTGTACTGTCATGCTGTTTCTTGATGATGTTAGTTGGGATAGTTTGAGTTTGGAGTTTGAAAATACTAATTTGCATAGTGTGCTTTGCATTTGTTAATGTTTTACCTTTCACTGCTTACAAAGAACCCTTAATGAGTTATTTCATTTTTATTTCTTTTATATAGCAAATAAAACTGGTATGTACCATCTACAGTCAAGAGTGTTAATGGGGGTCTGAAACATAATTACTGAACTTAAAGTTAGCAGCTGAATTCAAAGAAAGTCCAACTTCTTTTATCCTTATTACCATGTATCAAGAATTATTCCACATCAGATAGAGCTGTGATTGCACAACTGGATGTTACACCTCACTAGTGCTCAGCTCATTGGTATAATTGGTGTATACAATTCACCAGTTTACCTAGCTGTCCAGTGTGCCCAGCTCCTCAGGATGTATCCTTTTATATTGTCTAAATCTGGAAAATTATACATGCTTAATTGTGCTCTTGGTTGAGTTGTTCAACTGCTAGTTTCTCCCATCAGGTTGTGTTGCTATGGTTTGTTTTGTGTTTTGTGTAACTTGCTTTCAAAGTAGGGGTGTCTCCTAATTGAGGGCATCTCATACCTCATGTGTGTGTATGTAATCCTGATTAAGAAACAATTGTCTAATGCAAAACTTAAATATTTTTGAATTTTAGAAGGTCTTCTGAAGGCCACATGATATTTGCTTCCAATTTATACAAGGCTTAATATAGGTTTTCTGACTCACTTATTCCAGTTGAAGTCAACATTTACATTTTATAACTGACATATTGTGTTGTATTTGTGAATTCATGATAGCATGCTGTCAGAGAATATGCAGTTTTGTTATTTGAACATTAAAGTTCTCAGAGGCTGCAGCTGTTTCCCCCTTCCAGATTTAAGTTTGAAATAAAATTACCAAAGTGATGCACGTTCACTGTGGAAAACTTAAAAAATGTTGTACAAATATATAAAGAAAAATGAACGACTGCCACTGTCTCTCACCAATTTTGGTTTCTGTTGGTACCCACTGTTATTCACATTTATTGTGCAATATTCTGAGGCTACAGTTGTTTATCATGCATTTTCTCAGTAACTAAAATATATCTTGAAAGTTTATAGGACACAGTTTTCTTTGAGAGGCAAGAAGTGTTGGTTTCTATCAGACATGCCAAGATTTGATTTGTTAATCCTTTGTGATTCATAGACTTTTGTTTGTTTGGTTTCTTTTATACTTCCCATTAGAAGGGCATAGTTATTATTTATAACATGTTCTGGAAAATATTTTCTGTTAAGACTTAATTTTGGTAATAAACAGTCAATATTGCATGGGCCTCATACCACAGGGGAAATTTCAGTTCATTAGCTGTCTAGATTCTACCCATCTGAGTGTGATATGAGTACTTACTAAGTTTGATTATTCATGAAGGAAAAGTCATTTTTATTTTAGTTTTTTATAAGCGGGTCACTGTAAGCATGGATCCAGCTGTTTCTGGAAGAGTTGGTCATTAATTGAACTCTGAGACTTCTGTCAACACTGCATTTAGGATAACATAGTTATTGCATAGGTTACAGCAACAGAATATACAACATATTTACTGAAACAGATTTTAAACCAGCAGATATTGTTCAAGGTATGAGGAATCAACATATTCAACAACATAATCAGCAACACCATAATACAATCCCAGAAACAGAATGCTTTCGCCTTATTTTGCCTTCTTTCATTAAATGCTAACATTAAAAGCTATTTTAATTTGCATTTTGCTATTTTGCTATTTTTATAACTATAGAGATTTAGGACTTTTTCCTATCTTAGTAGTAAATGTAATTGAATCAAATCAATTAACTAACATGGTTAATATTTTTCCTTTAGGTCTCAGAAATGGAAAAAAAAAGTGAGGAGGCATTAATAATTGTAGTCTTTAATTCTTATTGGGAATTATCTTATTCAAAAGTTATCAATATATGCTGTGTCATTAGGTATAGAGTCCATGCCCTTCCATTTAGAACTATTTTTACTTGCTCTTTCTTTGGTCTTCCTCATGTCAGGAAATGGCATCACAGCCATCCAGTGGTCATCTAGTATTCACTGTAGATCTTTTCTTCATACCACAGTTCCAACCCATTATAAAAATCTTGTCCTTTTTATTACTGAAGTCCTGCTCAGTTCCTTCTACTTCTGTCTAATACTTCTGTCCAGGCCACTGTCATTTATGCTGACTGTGGTGGCCTGCATTGAACTTGTTCTCTTTCTCTTTACACTTTCCCCATTTGTGCTTCTCACAGTAGCCAAGTGATATTTATTTATTTATCTATTCATTCATTTTAAAATTCCAGTAGAGTTAAAATGCAGTGTTATATTAGTTTCAGGTGTATAATACAGTGATTCAACAATTCTGTACATTACTCAGTGCTCATCATGTTAAGTTTACTCTTCATCTCCTTTACCTATTTCACCCATCCCGCCACCCACCTCCCCTCTGGCAACCATCAGTTTGTTCTCTATAGTCAAGAGTTTCTGTTTTGGTTTGTCCTTTTTTTTAAATTTTTTTTTAATTCTTAAATTCCACATATGAGTGAAATAATATGGTATTTGTCTTTCTCTGACTTATTTCACTTAGCATTTTGTCTTCTTGATCCATCTATATTGTTGCAAATGGCAAGATTTCATTCTTTTTTATGGATGAATAATATTTCATTGTGTATTTATACCACATTTTCTTTATCCATTCATCTATCGATAGACACTGGGTTGCTTGCATAATTTGGTAATTTGGCTATTGTAAATAATGTTGCAATAAACATAGGGTGCATATATCTTTTTGAATTAGTGTTTTTATATTTGACTTGACTAAAATAGAGGAAGTATATTGTGATTTACCCATGTTCTGATGGTTGTATAAGGCAGTAGTTGTACTTGCTTAGTGTTTTGTAGTTCATTAAGTGCTTCTATCAGTTGAGTTTCAGTCATAAATAACAGAAAGCCTCAAATAACAGTGACTTACAAAAGACAAAAGTTATTTCTCTCTTATGGGAAAATCTTAAGTAGAAAGTTCAGGGTTCTGTGTGGTGCTCCCTACAATGTGTAAGGGATTCTGGCTCTTTCTGTCATGTTTTTGTTGTTGTTTTTTCCTGTTATGGCCTCAAATTCATGATCTAAGATGGCAGCATGTGTGTACATTAGTTATCTATGGCTGTGTAACAATTATCCCTGAACTTACTGGGTTAAAACATTTATTATTTGATAGTTTCTCTGGGTTAGCAACCTAAGTGTGGCTTAGCTGGGTCCTTTGGCTTAGGATCTCTCACAGGTTATAGTCATCTCAAGGCTTGACTAGTTGATCTGCTTCCTAGCTCCTTCAGTTCCTTGTAGGTTATTGGATTGAAGTGTCAGTTCATCATGATCTGTTGGTCAGAGACTTCTTTGATTTACTTGACATGTGGCCTCTCCATAGAGCATTTACAACATGGCAGCTTGCTTCATCAGAGCAAGCAAGAGAGAGGGCTAGCAAGAGAGAATGTGCTGCCAAGAATGGAAATCACTGTTTTTTGTAACCTAATTATGGAAGTGGTATCTCATAACTTTTGCCATATTGTATTCATTAGAAGGAAGTCACTAGGACCAGCCCACACTCAAGGGGAAGAAATTATGCAGGTAGATGAATACCAGGAAGCAGAAACCATTGAAACCATGTCAGAAGCTACCTAACACAAATATTAATTTTAAAAAAGAATCCTCCCAATAGGGTAACTCGACATCATCACATGTACTAGCTATGGTGGTGAAGTAGCTAATGGCTAAATAATTTTGGATTTTTTTTTTTTTTTTTTTTTACTAGAAGTTTGTACCCTTTAATCCCCCTCCCCTGTTTCATCCCCCCCTCCCCCCCGGCAACCACCAGATTGTTCTCTGTATCACTGAGTCTGTTTTGTTTTGTATTTTTTTAGATTCCATGTATAAGTGAAATCACAGTATTTATCTTTCTCCGTCTGACTTATTTCACTTAGCATAATACCCTTTAGAATTGTCCATGTTTTCACAAATGGCAAGATTCCATTCTTTTTTGTGTATGTATACATCTTTATCCCTTCATCGATTGATGGACATAGGTTGCTTCCATATCTTGGCATTATAAATAACACTACAATGGACATAGGAGTGTATATATCGTTTTGAATTAGTGGTTTCATTTTCTTTGGATAAATACCTAGAAGTGGAATTGTTGTAACGTATGGTAGTTCTATATTTAATTTTTTGAGGAACCTTCATACTCTTTTCCAGAGTGGTTGAACCATTTTGCATTCCCACCAACAGGGCACAAGGGTTCCTTTTCTCCATATGCTTGCCAACACTTGTTATTTCATGTCTTTTTGAGCACACCTATTCTAATGGGTGTGAGGTGATATCTCTTTGTGGTTTTGGTTTGTGTTTCCCTGAGGATTAGTGATATTGAGTATCATTTCATGTGTCTGTTGGCCATTTTATGTCTTCTTTGGAGAAATGTCTATTTAGTCCCTTTGCCCATTTTTAAATTGGATTTTTTGGTATTGAATTAGGTGAGTTCTTTATACATTTTTGATATTAACCCCTTATTTGTTATATCTTTTGCAGATTATCTTCTCCCATTCAGTAGGTTGCCTTTTTATTTTGTTGATGGTTCCCTTTGCTCTGCAAGAGTTTTTTAAAGATTTTTATTTATTTATTTAACAGAGATAGCACAAGTAGGCAGAGCGGCAGACAGAGGGAGAAGCAGCCTCCCCGCCGAGCAGGGAGCCCGATGCGGGGCTCAATCCCAGGACCCTGGGACCATGACCCGAGCCGAAGGCAGCCGCCCAACTGACTGAGCCACCCAGGCGCCCCTGCAAAAGCTTTTTAGTTTGGTCTAGTTACATTTATTTATTTTTACTTTTGTTGCCCTTGCCTGAGGAGACTGATACAAAAAATATATATTGCACAGACTAATTTCCAAGAGCTTACTGCCCATGTTTTCTTCTAGTTTCATGGTTTCCAGTCTTCCATTTAAGTCTTTCATCCATTTTGAGTTTACTTTTGTATATGGTGTAAGAAAATGGTCCAAAAAAAAAAAAGTGTTTCAGTTTAATTCTTTTGTGTATAGTTGCCCAGTTTTCCCAATACCATTTATTGAAGAAACTGTCTTAATAATTTTGGGCTTTTATTTCAGTATTTGGATTTTGCTAAAAAGCACAGCCTTCCTTCCTGAAATACAGAAGTCATTCAACTCATTGAATTTAATGAGAGAAATTCTAACTGCTCATTCAGTATCAGTCTTCAGTAGCAAGCTCTTTGAAGGCAGGGTATGGATACAACAATGTATTGCTATATTCCTACCTACTACAACAACTGGAACAAATGAGTGTCCATGTTTATTGAATGAATGCATGAAAATGGACCTGAGGCTTTTAAAATATTGCTGGAGGGCGCCTGGGTGGCTCAGTTGGTTAAG
The DNA here is from genome assembly GCF_011800145.1 of Mirounga leonina. NCBI lineage: Eukaryota > Metazoa > Chordata > Mammalia > Carnivora > Phocidae > Mirounga > Mirounga leonina. The sequence continues at coordinate 21,334,776 of NW_023270825.1, forward strand.
CGACTGCCTTCGGCTCAGGTCATGATCCTGGAGTCCCGGGATCGAGTCCCGCATCGGGCTCCCTGCTCGGCAGGGAGCCTGCTTCTGCCTCTGACCCTCCCCTCTCTCATGTGCGCTCTCTCTCTCATTCTCTCTGTCTCAAATAAATAAATAAATAAAAATCTTTAAAAAAAAAAATATTGCTGGAAAGTATTAGGCTTATTTTTCTCACTGATTAGTTGTGTGACCCCTGGTTAGTAACTTCATCTCCTCAGTCTTCTTTTAGAGTAAAAGATTTGGATAAAAATCCAAAATACTTCCAAGTTTTATTTTATTTCATGTTTTATTTTTTTGTAAGTGATTCATACCTTTTGGTTCAACAGTTCCACTTAAAGATTGTATCTTGAATTTACAAAAATTACATAGGAATATTTGTCATAGCATACAGTAAAAATAAATAATTGTTATCCCATTATCAGTAGGGAATTATTTTAATCAATTATGGAGAACTATGCATTTGTTAAGAAAAAGGATATAGATTTATTTGTTGTCATGGAAAGTTGCCCATGATAAGTCAACTGCAAAAAATTTATTTCATTTTTATTTGAAGAAGTGAAATGGATATGTGTTTGACTCGTCATGCACATATGCATAGAAAAATTTCTGAAAGTATACAACAATATACTTATCAGTGTTTTTCTCTTCATGGATGGTATTAGCAGATTATATTTATTTCTTTTTATTCTTTTTTATTTTTAATTGTGGTAAAATATAAAATTTACCATCATATCACTTTTTAAAGATTTTATTGATTTATTTGAGAGAGAGAGAGAGACAGAGCACGGAGTCGGGGAGGGGCCAAGGGAGAAGGAGAAGCAGACTCCCCACTGAGCAGGGAGCCAGACCCCAGGGCTTGATCCCAGGACTCTGGGATTGTGACCTGAATTGAAAGCAGATGCTTAACTGACTGAGCCACCCAGGTAATCCTCACTTTTTTTTTTTTTAAAGATTTATTTTATTTTTAAGCTTTAGTTTAAGAGAGAGAGGGGAGGGAGTGCACACGGGTTGGGGGGGGGAATGAGAGAGAAGGAGAGTGAGTCTTAAGTATACTCCGCACTGAGCACAAGGCCCAACGTGGGGCGCGATCTCACGACCCATGAGATCAGGACCTGAGCCAAGACAAGAGTCTGATGCTTAACTGACTGCACCACCCAGGGACCCTATCATTGTATCACTTTTAAATGTTTAGTAGTGTTCTGCACATTCACCATTTTAGAACTCTTTTTATCTTGCAAAACTGGAACTGTACCCATTAAGCAACAACTCTCCATGCTACCCCTTTTCCAGTCCCTGGACATCACCTTTCAATTTTCTGTCTCTATGAATTTGACTACTCCAGGTACCTCATATAAGTGGAATGATACAGTATTTGTCTATTTGTGATTGGCTTATTTTACTTAGCATAATGTCTCCAAAGTTTATCCATGTTGTAGCATGGGTAAGAAGTTTCTTCCTTTTTAAGACTGGATAATACTCCATTGTATTTGTAACCACATTTGGTTGATCCATTTATCTGTCTATGGACACTTGGGTTGCTTCCATCTCTTGGCTATTGTGAATAATGCTGCTATAAACATGGGTCTACAAATATCTCTTTAAAACCCTCTTTCAATTCTTTTGGGTATATACCTAGAAATGGAATTGCTGGTAACTCTTTTTAATTTTTTTAAGGAGCCAACATATTGTTTTCCATAGGATCTGTACAATTTTATACTCCCACTGACAGTGTACCAGGGTTCCACTTTCTCTCCAACACTTGTTATTTTCTGGTTTTTTGGTTTTGTTTGTTTTTGATAGTAGCCACCCTAATGAGTTTGAGATGATTCTGTATTATTTTTTTTTCTGATGAATTTTGCTATTAATTACTTTTTACACTAAGAGTGAACTACAAAGGTATTTCCATTTTGTAAAAATTGCATGAATTAACAACCTTTTATTTTTTAGTATTTATCCAGTATTGTTTTCTATTACAGCAGGTACTACGTTTATGTCAGATGCAGTAGTAAATTATTATTATTATTATTTTTAAAGATTTTATTTATTTGAGAGAGAGAATGAGATAGAGCATGAGAAGGGGGAGGGTCAGAGGGAGAAGCAGACTCCCCGCTGAGCAGGGAGCCCTATGCGGGACTCGATCCCAGGACTCCAGGATCATGACCTGAGCCGAAGGCAGTCGCTTAACCAACTGAGCCACCCAGGCGCCCACAGTAGTAAATTATTTATTGGGATATTAGGGTTGATTACTACGATAAATTAGAAGCTTGATGCTGAAGGGTGTTTTGAGTTTTTAGTAAAGCACTGTGAGTATCATAGTAAATATCTTAAAATTGTTTTTAAGCAGTAAAAAGTGGAAAACCAAGAATTTTTATTCTTAGTAAATATTAACTGCTAATTTTTTTGATAGAATATTTTTGCTCAGCTTTTATTGACTAAACTTATGTTTACCAGTGTCATTTTAAAAAACAATTTAATCTATAATTTATCATAAAATTAATCTGCTTTATGTGCACAACTCAATGATTTTTAGTAAATGTACTGAGTTGTGCAGCCATCATCATAATCCAGTTTAGAACATTTCTATCGCCCCAGTAAGATTCCTTGTTACCAGAACCCTTCTGGCTATATAGAATTGTTAACAAAAGATTTCTTATAACAGGCTATATTTATTGCTGCTCTTAAATGAATCCAAATGTCTTTTATCCCCCATAGCCTCCTGCATGAAATATATACATCATCAAATAGGTAAATTTTATTTAGGGGACTATATGATTATACACATGAAATGTATTTAAATTTGTACAACTTTTAGGAAGGAAAATCTTGCATCAGAGAAAAAAAATTCTTTCGTGTTTATTTTAGAGAGTCCCAATTAAACATTTTTCTGTTTGACTTTAGTTTTTGATCTTTTACAGCTGGTTTATTTTCAGTAGATCACAGTAGAAAAGATTGACAAGCTAATGAAAAACCTTTTAATTATTTGCTGCTCATAGACATCAAAACCTTTCTAGGCAAGTCATGTTTATAGATAATTAAAATGAAAAAGAACTAAATAGAACAGTTTATCATTAATAGAGTAATAAATGCAGTCATTGGCAAACTTGGTATTTTCCTTCTACTTCACCAGAGGGCACTCTTTTCTAGTCTATTTTAACTCTGATCTATTGAATTATTATACTTTGAAAGATTTAAGTCCTTTATTGGGATCCAGGTTTTGATTATTTAAAGACTAATGATTGTTTTCTTTTGTAACTTTCAGTCCTTTTTTTGCAATCTGTTGTATAATAGTATTAAAAAGGATACTATAAACAAGCCATTCTTAAATGCTGAAGGTGGTAGTGTATCTGGCATAAAATATCTCTTCAATATGTTCTCTTTTTGCCTAACAGCTCTGTAATGTCACCATTTCTGTCCATGTTAAGGTTTCAGATCGGGTGGAACGACGGCTTCAGGAAATAGAAAGAGAGATGCGCACAGAAAGAGAGCTGGTGGAGAAACGTCAGGATCAGCTGGGACTTATTTCTTTACAGCTACAGGAGGTTTGTGAAAAATACCTTCCAGAATGTAAATCTTGAGTTCGGATAGTTCAGATAGTTATTTAGCCATTGTTAAAATGGTTAGAGTTCCTTGGTTGTTGCATATATATTTCAGTCCGTCTGAGAAGTATAGCGTATAGGTTATCTAGTTCAGTGTGTGAAGACAGCCCTACCTAGATCAAACCCAAAGTCTACTGCTTGCTGGCTGTGTGACCTTGGGCAAGTTCCTTTGCTTTTCTAGGCCCATTTCCTCTGTGAAAAACAGAAATAGTATTTACCTAATCATGTTAGTGTGAGGATAAATGAGTTAATGCTTATAAACCACTAAATACAGTATCTGGCATGTGCTCAAAAATGTTAACTGAAAGTGTGATTACTCTGATCAATTTTCCTTGGCATGAACTAGACCAGAGGTCAACAAACTATGGCCACTGGGCCAAATGTGGCCCATTGCCTATTTTTGTAAATAAAGTTTTATTGGAACATAGCCATTCCATTCATTTACTGTTTGTGGGTGGTTTTTTGAAACTGGCAGCATTGAGAAGTTGTAAAAGAGACCGTATGACCCACAAAGCCTGTCTGGCTCTTTTAGAGAAAGTTTGCCAACCCCTGGACTAGACTATGGTCATACCATTCCAAAATTGAGATCACTTACCTTTTAGGTACCTTTTTTATTTTGAAATTTCAGACTCAGGAGGAAGTTGAAAAATTAGAATAAAGGATTTCTGTATGCCCTTTACCTAGATTCCTCCAATATTCACATTTTATATCTATATAATAATAATAATAATAATGTATAACAGTTATTATATATTACATATATATAATTTTTTTTGAGCTAGTTGCAGACGTGATATAAATACTTTTACACCTAAATAATATGGTGTGTATGTTCTCTTCCATAATCACAGGAAATTAACATTGGATCAGTACTATGATATAATCTATAGTTTTTATTCACATTTTGTCACTAACATCCTTTTCTGGTCCAAGATATAATACAGGGTCACATATTGCATTTGACCATCACGTCTCTTTAGTCTCCTTTGATCTGGAACAGTTTTTCAGCAGAATACTGGCCAGTTATTTTGTAGAAATCTTGCATTTTGGTTTGTTGATGTTGTCTCATGACTAAATTTACATTATAGACTTTTGGCAGGAAACCCAGAGAATTGGTGTTGCATTCTTCCCCAGATATCTTATTAGGAGGACTATCTTATTAGGAGCCATTTGTCCCATTACTGGTGAAAACTGAACATTTGGTTAGGGTGTTGTCTGCCAGGTTTCTCCACTGTAAATTTTACTATTATGCTTTTTTAAATATTTATTTTATGTGGAGATTCTTTGACGCTTGAAAATAGCTTATTATTGTATTTTCATCCACAGATTTTAGCATGCATTAATATTCTTTCATGAAACAATTATTACTATAGGTGATGCTAAATCGTGATTTTTTTTTTTTACACATTCCATCACTTCTGCATTTATTAATTAGATTCCTACTGTGAGGAAAGACTTTGCTTTTTCCTTTAATTAATTAATGTTGGTGTAGATTTGTGAATTTCATTGTGTTACATTAGTTATATTTTATTACTATCATTATAGAAAATTAATTTGTTGAATTTCCCTTTAAATGTCTTAGATTTATACATAAAGTATAAAAATTAAAAAGATTTTAAAAAGGATTTCTTTTTCTTTTACAAAATGATTTTCTCTAAAAGTGGTGCTCTAAAAATGCACTTATGTGTGCTTGAAGATCATTGACCCTTATAAATTGATGGATTAAAATTTTTTTTTCATTATTAGACACTGCCAATTGAAAATTAGAAAAAATGGCAACCCTGAAATTATAATGTAAGCAATAGAAAATCTACTTTTGTTTTCTAAAATTCCATTTTCCTCCATTTCACAAAAGGAGGCATACCCTTGTTAGTTGGTAATTACTTTGAAGGGGATACTTTGTTGAATAATTAGATATAGCATGTGGGTAGCCTTTTTTTTTTTTCTTTAAACCTTGATTTTTATACATTTGTTCTCAAAGCAAATTGCATCTGGTGAGCATAAGAATAGACAATTGTTCTTTTTTGCAAGAGAAAATTAGAGAAATTTTCCGTACTTATTTTCTTCTTTGCAGAATGCACAAAATTACAAAGAGGGAGAGGAAGATTGCTTCCCACCCCTATTATTGAGAAACCAGAGCCTGAATATTTGCATTGTAATTGTCAATTTGACTAAAAGCTTGAGCTGTGATTTGGAATTCCATCTCTGACAATACAGTAGAGGATCACTATTGATAAGAAATGTTTAATTTCATATTTTGTCACTTTAATGTAAGTGGTGACCTATACGCTTTTAAAAGGTGGTTTTTGGATTAAACAGTGCAGTGGAAGCTGGAAAGGATTAATTTAGGCTGTTATGTTTTCCTACTCCCAAGTTAAGTGGCTTAGGCTGTTCTGGAAAGGTCATGTTTAAGGAGAGGAAACACTTTGCTTTCTTTTCAATATTAAAAAATACTTTTGCAAAGACCTATACTGTATGATGATAGTAATTGATATATTTTGTTTCTGGCTATGGTGAGGAAAATGAATCTATAGGTGAGTAAGGAGATCTGGACTTTCAGCCACTGTGCTCCTCTGCCTCCCTAAAATGTATAATTCAATGTTAGTGAAAATTACGACATTTAAAAATTGTTAAGAGATTAGGAGTATTCATTAAAAATTCCAATGTCAGATTTCTAGGTATAATGTCATGGGGAGGCAATATGTACTTTTGACTAAAACCTGCTTTTTTTTAGTGATCTAATGAGGTCCTTAGGTCCTTGGAGCTTTATCTGTTCCCATTTAATGAAAAACACAGTATTAATCATTGGAAATTGGTTGAAGAACAGCCACTCTCCTCTTCTTGTTTAGAGGTCTTAAGGAATTGTTCACTCTTTAATGTGTTTGTGTTTTTTCCCCCCTCTTGGTCTAAGCAGGAGGGCTGTAGATGCTCTGGAATCTGCTTCCTTTATTGAGTCTCAACTATTCATGTGCTACTGATAAATGCTGGATGCATATTTGTATATGCCTTTCAGAACATTGCATAGCATATTAAAGTGCTAGTTCTCCCACTTACCCCCACAAAAAAATATTCCATGCTTGCCAGTGATCTAGGGTGAATCAGGTGCTTCAAGGTTTAAAAGAACTTCATGGAGAAGTCTATGGGGAAGGTGAAGAATGGAATCTTAATTGAAGATGGTGAAGATTAGTGGGTAATTGTTAAGTGTAAGATGGGAGCTCAGCTCAGTGGTTTTCAGTCTGTACATCTATGAGAAACCAGATTATGTGAGCCTCATCAATAATGTTAAAGCCTATACAGAAAAGTTAAAGTGATTGATAGATGTTTTTTCCTATATTTTTCTTCCATCTTTTGGCATCTGTACCAATTGCGAAAAACCTAATGAAGAAATAGCTATTTGTTCCTTCCCAGAAATGTCACTGTGGCTCCAGAGATGCTGAGTAATATGGATACTTCACCTAAGAAAAGCCTTGGGTACAGTTTATAAATGTATTTAGTTTGGACTCATTAAGGGAGAAGCTTCTAAGGAAGCCAAGAATGTTTTCCTAATGTCCTCTTAATAGCTTTAGCATCTCCCTTGAAATTTCTGTGTCAATTCAGAGGAGAATCTAGTCAGGCAAATGTTCTAAGGTGACCTCATTAACCCCTTCCTGTTAAGACTCTCCTACTTGGTTTGGATTGACAAGGAGACCTTTCTGAGGCTGGTACATTTTTGGACTTCACTTACTTTTCCAAGGCTGAATTGTATAACTTTTGCTTGGCACTTTACCCTCCTGTTTCCATAGTCAGTGCCCCGACATTGTCACATATTTATTTCATAGTACGACATTTTCACATATTTATTTCATAGTACAAGCATCCTCTTCCCCACTGATGTTACTTGATGCCTTTTATATAAATGCCCATTAAATCACTCTGACATTGACCAGCCCAACAGCTTCCCTGGGCTTTGAGAAAGACCAGTAGAATATACAAGTCAATGGGAGTTTAAAATACAAGCTCCATGGAAAGCATGAGGAAGGCCCAGAAGATGCACCTTATTTTCCCAATCCTTGGGACATGAGCTCTAGAATGCGGTTCTTTTCAGGCCCAGGTGACCAGGTGGGATGTAGTAAGCACCGAGTAACACAGTAAGGGTGACAGGCAGGACCCTCAGACTACCAACAGCCTGAAAGCAGAGTATCACAACAGGACAATTACACATATACTATTTTGTAGGAAAATGTGTGTAGCTGGGGAAAATCCTAGAACTCCTGCTCTAGTGTTTATTCTTCATGGGGTGGAGCTATATGTGTAGGGTAAGTCTGAGCCTTATTTTAAGTCCTGGTTTTTATTTTTTTAATAAACCCTAATCCCATTGACTATTTTTCTCCTTTTGCAGCGATGGCTTTTTTTCTCCTCACTATTCTGTTTCTAGTGATCTATTTTACATGAGGTTTTTGTGCCAGGTTATTACTAATTACTATTTCCTGATATTTAATTGTACTCATTTTGAGCATTTTGCATTTTTAACGTTTGACATAGTATGCACTTAATAAATATTTGTCAAATGCATTAAGTAGTGACCATATTCATACACTGTTTTGATCCACTGTTTTAGTTTATTTCTCACATAATTCTTTTAACATTTTTATTATTTAGTATGAAAAGTATTTAATCATATATAATTTAAATAAATGTATAACTAAATAATGTGATCATATCATAAATGTTCATTCATTCTCTTTTTAATTCAGCTTTTGTTTATTTGCTTGGCCCATTTTTTCCCCCGCTTATGTATTCTCTGATCATCAACCATTAACCCCACTCTCTAAGAAAAAGGAGCCAGTGTGAACAGCCTGGGAGAGATCCCTTTATATTTTCCTTAATTATTACTCTTAATTATCCTAGACAGATGTATATGGACCATATATACCTTTGCATATATAGGACTTTTTTGGTATGTTTCATTTTAATAAAATGGGATCATATTTTATACACACACACATACACACACACATTTCTGCTTTTTGGTTTTTCCTCTCACCAGTACTTTCTGGAAATTCCTTGAACTAGCTGATATGGTTCAAACTTAATCTTTTATTCCCATGGATGGATTTTTATTATAATAGAGGCTATCAGATTATCTTTACCAAAAGGTTCTAACCTTTTACAGTTCTGTTAGTAAAATGGTTGGAAATGGCCCTTTGCCCTACATTCTCTTTAATTTTTGCCAGGCTCACGGGTATAAAGTGTTAACTCATTTTTATATTTATTTGCATTTCTCTATTAGTGAATTTGAACATCTTTTCACATATTTTTTTGGCAGTTTGCATTTGTGCTGGTACAGTAGCTTGTTTATCATTTGCTCATTTGAAAATATTGGATTATTGTGTTTTCCCTCAGGAATTTTACTTTTTTAATGGCATGAGGAAGGAATCTGTTTTTTTTTATGTGACTAATGAGTTGCCTCAGCATCATTTTTGAATAATTTGTTCTTTCCCCTCTGATTTAAATGCCACTTCTGTTTTATATCTAGTTTCCCATGTTATCTCTCTGGTTCTATATGCTTTTCTATTGATCTGTTTGTCTACCCCTGAACTGATATCATTTTATCTCCATTATTATAGCTTTCATTATATTTTGGTAAATGATAATGAAAATCTCTTGTCATGTTCCTTGAAAAATCCTGCTGGCATTTTGATTATAATTGCACTGACTACATAGATTAATTTGAAGAGAGATGGTTTCTAATGTTCTTCAATAATGTTTTGTACTTGTATATAAAGGTCTTAACAGCTTTTGTTAGACTTATTCCTAGGTATCTTAGAGTTTTTCTTTCTATTGTGAATGGAATATTTTCTTCTATTACATCTCTGATTGGTTATCTGTAGTATATAGGAGTGCAGTTGGTTTTATATGTGGCTCTTGTATGCAACAATTTTGCTTAATGATCTTATTTTATAATTTAGCAGCTTTCATGTATTACTGTCATGTACTATACACTGTGTAGATAATCATATATGAAATGAAAGGCAATTTAGTCTCTAACTTTATAATTCTTTGTTGTTGCTTTACTGCACTGGCTAGAAACTTAAGTGCAATGTTGAATAGAAACAAAGATAGCAAGAATTCTTGCTTTATTTCTGTTTTTATAGGGATGCTTCTAAAGTGTTAATCTTGTTGCATATTGTTTGCTACTGGTTTTTTCAGTGCTGTCTTTTTTCAGATTAAGAACATTGCCTTCTATCCTAGGTTTCCAAGATTTTACTCTAGTTTATTTTTTTAGTTTTAGTTTCACTCTATTTTGTGACTGGTTTCATGGATATGAATTAATTACTTCTTGGTCAATTATTTTTTAATCTGTAGTGTTCCTCTTGATATTAGCATTCTTTGAGTTACTGTTTTCTTGACATGATTTTTCTGTTATATTTTAATCCTTCCTTTGTAACTTATTTTTGTATGTTTCTTATAAACACCTTATAGCTGGACTTTAAAAATCTCATTTGATAAATTATGTCTTTTAATGGCTGGGTTAGTCGGTTTATACTTAAAATTATTGATGCATTTGGAAATGTTTTTATCCTTTTATTTGTTTTTTTAACATCTCTTCTTTTTTTGTTGTTGGTTCCCCCCCCTTTTTTTTTGTTTTGTACTGGATTAAAATTTGTTATATATTCATTTTTATACTTCTGACTTTGATTAGATTTCCATTTTTTAGATGGTTATTCTCAAATTTAAAAATTGCATCTATACAAATTCTTCTAAGAAATCTGTGCTCTAAGCACAGTGATTTCCTTTCCATGTCTTATTAGAACACTTCTGACCCTCAGCAAACTTACATCTTCTCATCCTTCAGGTTTAATTGTTGCCACCTCTTCAGAGAGAACTGCCCTGCCCCTCCCTTTTCTAAAATAGCTCTTTTCGGGCAACCCTGTTGGGACGCCTCTCACTCTTAAGAGCTTTTTCTGTATCTTCACTTAATAAACTTTTATCTCTATACTCACACACAAAAAAATAGCTCTTTTCTGGAATGCCTGGTGGCTCATTTGGTTGAGCCTTTGACTCTTGATTTTGGCTCAGGTCGTAATCTCAAGGTTCTGAGATCAAGCACTGAGTGGAGCTCCATGCTCACCAGGGAGTCTGCTTGAAATTTTCTCCCTCTGTCCCCCTCTCCCCCAAATAAATAAATAAATCTTTAAAGAATAAAGTAGCTCTTTTCTGCCGCATTGTTTTCTGTCATGTCATATTTATCTTTTCATAGCACTTAACACCATCTATAATTGTATATTTGTTTGTTATTGTATGTCTTCCCCACTAAAATGGGAACTCTGTTGGCAGGAACTTTGTCCATCACACCTGTTTTGTGGGGCATGTAATGCAGTGTTTATCTCCCACGGCAGACAGTCTGTGAATAGTTCTTGAAGGAATGACCATTGTTTTCACATGTGAGTGACCATTTGGCTGCATGCAACACTCTTGGTTAAAAAAACAAACTTTTTTCTTTCTCAAAGGTTTGTCTCTGTTGTATTATCCTACTGCTCTTATTCCTGCAGAGAAGAAAGTGAATGTTAACAAATTTGTTCAACTTTGAAGTTGAGTATGTAGCAGTTGGAATGATTTAACTGAAATCCCACAAGCATTCTTCAAGAATTAAGACAATCACAATTAAATTTTAACTTTTTAGAAAGAATATTTTGATATGGTACTTTACTGTTTTTCATATTATGTTGGGAATTTAGGACAGCTAAATTTCTGATTTCTTGGTGCCTAACAGATGAAGTTAGAAAAAAATTTAGAACTGCTCAGATATATGAATTCTGAAACTAAGATCTCTTTAAGATATTAATTATGGATTTCTGAAACTGTTAATTCAACTGTGGGGTTGTGAATGAACCAACACCTCATGAGGTTCCCATTATGGGTCAATATCAAAGGCTGATTGACTTTGGTTTGGAGACATAGCAAATAATGGACAGAAAAGACTTAAGAGATAGTTTTTCGTTTTTAATTTTCAGAATGTTTGAAAATTCTTTTAATATATGTTTTTCACATGATTAACACTACCTGTTTCAAATTTAGGTAAAAGTCTTAGAATACTTGGAAATAGGGAATGACTACATGTTTTTGACCACTAGTCGTCAGTATTGAACCATCAATTGTGACCCAGCAGGCATCCTTCATTAAAGTTGCTAAACTTTCTTGGAAAATGATGATAATATATATACCTCAACTATTAGGGCTCCCTGAAAGTGTACTTGGCACAAACATTGCAACTGAAAAAGAATATAATTAACTATTGCTATTTGGAAATTTAAATTTGAAACAGTGTTGCTTTCTACAGTTGAAAAATAAAATATGACACTTTGAGTATTATATATTAAGAGGATCTGTTATATTTAACACTAAAACTATCATTTTTATGCATTTTTGCCGGAGTTTCTTTTATGCTTCCTATTTAGGGTTACAGTTCTTCCTCCTTCCCTCCCTCCCTCTGTGGAAAAAATCTTTTTACATATAGTAAAACAATTAGAGACTGTAATTTGATATGAGAGTTTATGTCACTGGAATCATGTATTCCCATGCCCTAGTCTATGGTTCATGTATCTAATCTATACAGGAATGTCCCAAAGATACTTTCTCTACATTTTTATCTTATATAGATCCAAACTCTTTCTCCTAATTATCGTTTTCTTTTCCTTGATCATCACTGCCTTTGTACCTTGTTGTCTACTCAACCCAGTTACAGTCATTTGCCACTGGTGTTCTAATGTTGTTTGATTTTCCTTTGTGTGATCTTGTTTGTGTTTCTTTCACCTGATACAAAAGCATTTTTTATAGCTGTATGACTCCTTGCATTTCTAGTTAATTTACATTTTTATTCAGTACCCTAGATTTTTGTGTGTGTGTGTGTGTATGTGTAAATACTGAAGCTGTGGTATTATTACTCAAGAAATGAGAAATTGTTTAGATTTTTCTATCTTTTATGGTCAAGTTAGAACACTGTTTACACCTATAACCTTATGTTGTCAGTCCATGGGCTTATTTGGCAGTGAGAAAAAGTTGTCCAGTTTCCTATTTTTCATCTGAGATCGAGAACCTGAAGCATTGTTAGGCAATATCAGACTTGGATGGGAATCAAGTTAGAGTGGTGCTGTGATTTAAAGCCACAAAGCCTGGGCAGACTTGGGTTGCTGGAGCTCCATTTCCTGTTCTTTCCCCTCCTGACCTGGGAACTTGAATAGAAGGTACTAAATTGTGGGTTTTTTTGTGTGGTTCAGCCTAGTAAGTAGCTCCTATGATTTATTTCTTCTAAAAGGATGGATACTCGTCTTGATGACAAAAGCAATGTTAACTTTATAGTAAAAAATTTTTATGTGGTTCCTGTATGTTCTCGCCTTTACCATTTCTCTCATCCTTCACATCCTGTCCATCATTAACTCTGTCATCTCTATTTATTTTTAAAGATTTTGTTCACTTTAGAGAATAGATGGAGGGAGAGAGAAAGATAGAGAGGACAAGCAGGAGGAAGAGTAGAGGAAGAGGGGCAAGCAGACTCCGTGCTGAGCGGACACAGGGCTTGATCCCATGATCCTGACATCATGACATGAGCCAAAATCAAGAGTCAGACGCTTAATGGACTGAGCCACCCAGGCACCACATCAGTAATATTTAATAAATATTTTCTGAATTGATCACTCCTCATCCCCTCCATCACTACTACTCTCATCTATCCTCTTGTCTCTATTTTCTCCTGCTTGGGCTGGTGCAGTAGCCAGCCCCCTTGCTCCGATTCTTACCTTCCTACAGTCTTTTCCCCACAGAACCAGATAGTGCCACATCATTCTTCAGAACTCTTCAGTGGTTTCTTTATGATATTCAGAATGAAATATAAAGTCCTCTGCCTACAAGACCCATCTTAGGGTTCCTGCATGCCCACTCCCCTAATTCTCTGTCGTTCTTCTTGTCCACTCTAGGCCAACTACACTTGCCGCCTTGCTTTTCCTGAGACATGCCGGGCACCCTCCTGCTTTTGGACATTTGCACTTTCCATTTCCAGAGCCAGGAATTTTCAACTCTGGAAACAGTTGCATTGCTGTTTACCCTCATGTCATTCAGAGCCCTACTTCAGCAAGACCTTATTAACTATCCTAGATAAACCCATTCTTCACTCCTGAGCCTCTTAAACTGCCATATTTTTTTTTATTAGTGCTTTTTGTTGTCATCTGTCCGCCCCCTGACCAGAATGCAGGCTTTATGAAGGCAGGCACTTTGTTCACTGCTGTATCTACAGTACCTAGAGCTATGGCTGGCATGGAATAAGGGCCCAATAAGTGTTTCTTGGAGGAAGTGATGAATAAATATTGTCTACTATATAGTCAGAACTATACATAGTAAAATATTCAGCCTATACCTTCACGTAGTTAGTATATGCCAGGTACTGTGCTGCAGACTAGAGATTTAATGGTACTTAAAGCATTGTTTTGACTTTGACAGACCCCCAGTTTAGCTGAGAAAGAAATGTTAATAATCTCTCTAATTCACTAAGCGTGTTATTTCAGTTTTGAAATAGGCTTCAGAGGAGCCCAGAGGGGAAATAGTTATCTCTTCTTTTTTCAACTTTTTTTTTTATTATGTTACGTTAATCACCGTACATTACATCATTAGTTTTTGATGTAGTGTTCCATGATTCATTGTTTGTGTATAACACCCAGTGCTTCATGCAGTACATGCCCCTCTTTAATACCCATCACCAGGCTAACCCATCCCCCCAACCCCCTCCCCTCTAGAACCAATAGTTATCTTTTCTTAACCCTCTGGGAAAATTTGGGTGGAAGAAGTGGCATTTTTGCTGAGACTTTGTGTTTTCAAATCATTTTAGGTATTTCTTTTATGAATGTGATTCTATCCCATTGCTTATTGCTACATGATAAGCACTTTACCAATCCATGGCCGAAATACGTATTTAAATTCTGATTCAATATAGTTTTGATTTACAATATTGTTCTTTGTCTTACTATTTTATACCATGTTATTTTCTCTTCTCTTCTGTGTTTGTTACCTGTGAATTACTTATTTTTTTGCAAAGATAAACACTTTTCTGTAAGGTTGTGAAAGAACCATTAATGTTACCATGCTGATAAAAAGGAAATAGATGGAAAAGAATGATTTTCTATTTTAGGATTTGTCTTTCAAAGCCGGTTGAACACTATTTGGCATAGCTTGAAACGTGCAGGTCCAAGACATCATGTTCTCCAGTCTTCTTCCTTAGTCTTTTTCTTGATTACCTCTTTGCCTCCTGCCCCTTCCCCTGCTGACTTAATACCTGTAAGTCTGTTTTATTAGGCTTTGATCATTTCAGATGACAATAAAACCCTTTTAATATTTTTTTCTGTAGAAAATATCATTTTCCCCAGAACTCCTTGTAGAAGAGAAGCTGGAAGAGATCTTGTATGTTGTCTCTTTCAACCTTGTACTCACTCAGTACTTGAATTTCCATTCACAGAGCATAATTCCCATGTGGTTCATGCATATTATAGACAGTTTCCACAAGCCATGTTCCCTCTTTCTTTTATTGGGTAGTATTGATAGTAATAGCTGGTTGGATTAAAGAATATTCCAGATCATATATTTCAGGAGCCTGCTATTTAATATTGATAAAACAAAAGTTGAAAGTATAGAACTGTATCCTACATCATAAGAGAAGTAAAATGCCAAGTGTTAGGATGCTAGGGAAGGTTTTTGGGTTCCTTTGAAGGGTGCAGTTTTATGAGATGATGTGTAGATGTCAGTTGTCCTGAGATTCTTAAAATCTCATTTCTGTATAATTAACACCTATGTCATCTCTTCTTAGACTTTTTACTTTATTAAGAAAATATTATCTAAGGATGTTAATTATTAATTATTAAATGTTTGCAGTGTACTTTCTATCCCCTTTCACCTCTCCATTTCAACATTTCTCCAAAATCCTCCAATGTATGTAACTATTTATTTTATTTTTTATTGTGTTAATTACCATACATCATTAGTTTTTGAAGTAGTGTTCCATGATTCATTGTTTGTGTGTAACACCCAGTGCTCCATTCAGTATGTGCTCTCTTTAATACCATCACCAGGCTAACCCATCCCCCCACCTCCCTCCCCTCTAGAACCCTCAGTTTGTTTCTCAGAGTCCATAGTCTCTCATGGTTGATCTCCCCCTCTGATTTCCCCCCTTCATTTTTCCTTTCCTATTATCTTCTTTTTTTTTTTTTTAACATATAATGTATTATTTGTATGTAACTATTTATTATTATTCAAATGTTTTTGAATAAGCTGTGTTTTTCAGGTTATCTTCCTGGGTTGATCAGTTTGCTTGTAGCTTCTTTGTTCCTATCCTCATTGAAGTTAGTCCTCATACAGTTTTTTTGTTTTACTTTCTTTTCTTTTTTTTCCTGATCATTTGCTCTCTAGGTTCTTGAAGAGTCATTTCTTATTTTCTCCAAAATGACCATTATGGCCTCTGACTCCTTTCTTTATTTCACCTATTCTTTAAGCATGTGTATAGATGTTCTTGTAAAGAACCTCAGAATCTGTTTGGAAATAGTTGAGGTTTGCATTATGAATAAATACTCTTATTGCTGTTGTGAGTTGCAATCAAGTCTGACACATTTTATGTTCATACCATATATGACGAGATCTTAAAGTATTGTTTAATCACATTTATTTTGCTGTGTGTACTTACTTGTTCTTGCTAATATTGTCATTGTAAACTATAACAAATAAGGCTAGCATGAATCTGTGCGAGTCCCTTTGTGTAGCAACATATGCAAATAGACATTTAATGCTGCTAATGTTATGATGATGGTGAAAAATATCTGTGCTCTTGTTGACTGAACAGCTGCCTGACAATAGCCTGAGATTTTCTGAGTGCAGGATTTGTTTAATTTCTACTTTGTGCTTTTCTTGAAGAGTGTAATGTTTCTATCTACATTTTCAGTGAATTTATCCTAGACCATCTGTTTATAAAGCTCTTTTCCATCATTATCAATTAATATTTATTGGGCAACTACTGAGTGCATAGTAATGTTGTGTAAACAAAGACCACTCTGCTACAGATAGACTTACTCATTGACTTGGTACTGTTTTATTTTGATTAGAAAATAGTAAAAAAAAAATTCAAAGGATAAAATAACATCCTCTAACTCTAAGCAATGAAAGGTGTTATATATTTACAGGGCATTCTGCTCAAATACATATAAAACTTGAGAAATTTTATTTTAATATTTTTTAAACTTGAGAAATTTAAAATTTTTGTAATTATTTATGATCTTCTGTTTGTCAACAATTCTAACTCAGTGGTCCTGTATTTAGAAAGTCAAATGAAGTATCATATTGCTCTGGGGTTTCTAATAAAACTCTGAGTGTCCTTTTTCAAAGAGGAAACTACTCAGATAAAAACAGACCCTCCACTAAGAGCCTTTGCTTTTTGATTTTGAAGGAAATCCTGGAAAGTGCACTTGTTGGGCTCGCATTTAACTTTACTTGCAAGATTATTCGTAAGTGAAAGATTGCATAAAAATAAAATCCGTTCCAGTAAAAGCAGTGGCATTTTAGGGAATAATACTCATTACCATTGTTGCTTTTGAATTAAAGAAGGCAAAAGACTTGTATGTCTTTTTAGCAAACCAACTTTGTAGGCAGTAATTAAGGTTTTGTTTTGCAGATTGGCAAATTTAATAACATTTAAAGAATGAAATCCTGACAGTAGTCAATAGGGATTTTACTTTTAAGTTATTTTTATAGTTCTGGTAGATCTTGCTGATTCATCCAGGGTCTCTGGCCTAGTTAGTCTTCCATGTGGCCTTTGGCTAAGGTTTAGGGTAAGGACTATGACCATGGAACAGAGCAAAGGGAATTGGCTCTCATGGTGATTGAACCCATGACCTTGGTTGGCTTCGTTGGCAAAGGATGCCCCAGCCAGTCACAGACTCCATAAATATGGACATAGTAGAAACAGGAAGTTTCCTATTCATTGGGGAAAATAGGTCAGTAATAAGTGACCATATATCCTACCAAAATCATTTCTATAAAAGCTCTTCAGATTCCTGAAAAAATAAACACCTTATCATAAGAAGACAAAAAAGAAAAAAAAATAGACATCTGGGCCATTCTCAAAGAGAAGCTTTGAGTTTTATGTTTCAAGACCTCAGGTATCTTTAAAGAACATCATTAAGGATTAGAGTTACCATCAGAAGTAACTACTGATAAATCTCACCTAACTGCATGATACTTGATATTACTCTGCCTTTTGAAAAACAGGAATGGTTGTATCTTGTGACTCCACACACAATGTGCTTACCACTTCCATCTGGAAAATACACATAATTCAACTGGCAGCAGGTTTTTAGAAATTCTCCCTCTGATATCCCAAAAATCTGTATGGTGTTATAATAGTAATGATCACAACTGGGTTCTCTTTGGACTTTATCATGCAGGTCTACTTTAACTTACTAAACTTTTTCTTTTTTTTTTTTAGTGGTAGTTTGTATAGAATTTTTGTTCCTTGGTTATGGCTGAAAAATAAATTTCTTTGAACAATTTAAGTAAAATCTAGCTATTTTTGAGTTAAATATTGGTTCAGGGATTTAGAATATGAATGCATTGTTTTCTGTCTTGAAAAGAAATTTTTTTTTTTTGTTTGGTTTTTGTTGGCACAGATAATCCCCAACTGGATGAATTTAAAGGCTAAAATTTTCCATGACTTTAGCTAGTTCTCATGTGGGAGGAATCTCTAACTTGATTTAGGAAAAAACAAAATTTAGAAATTCACAGAGCTTGACAGAAATAAAATCTATGTTAATTTAAGTGAGTAGTAGTAGTCCTGAGCGATAAAATCCTGCTGCATTATGCATATATATTCCTTTTCAAAATATGTATTATTCTATTGATATTTGATGGTTTTTAGAGTTGTGATTTAGGTTTTCAAAAGAGAATTTTGGAAATAGACACCAGATTTCCAAATCTTTTAAAAAAATCTCAATTAAATATGTTTCTTATTACAGTATTTTATACATATTAAGTACTTAATGTTTTTTCTTGATTTGAAATATAACAAATGTTCTTAAAGCTATTTAAAATTTTCAATATACATTAATATAAACTTTTAACTTTATAGTTCATGTGGTCTACTTTGGATCAGAATTACATTATATTGTGAAGCTTAAAATATTTGCTAACTTTTATTTTGTACCTACATGAAGAATTTAATTATAAAAATATATTCAAATGAGCTATGAAACAATGAAAAGACATAGAGGAACTTTAAAGGCATATTATTAAGTGAAAGAATAATCTGAAAAGACTACATACTGTATGATTCCAACTATATGACATTCTGGGAAAGAAAAACCATGGAGTCAGTAAAGAGATCAGTAGTTGCCAGAATTTGGGAGATAAGGGATGAATAGGTAGAGCACAGGATTTTTAGTGAAAATACACTATGAAAATACACTATGATACTGTAATGATGGATACCTGTCATTATATATTTGTTCAAATGCATAGAGTGTACAGCACCAAAAATGAACCCTAATGTAAATTGTGAGTGATTATAATGTGTTAGTGTAGGTTCATCACTTGTAACAATGTACTACTTTGTTGAAGATGTTGATAATGGGGAAGTTATGCATGTATGAGGACACTGGTGTATATGGGAACTCCATTTCCCTCTCAGTTTTGCTATGAACCTAAAAGTGCTATTAAAAAAAAAAAAGTCTTTAATAATACATAGTAAGAGCAGTAGTTTTCTAATTCTCAGTGACATGACCTCATTCTTTGTTACTGGGGAAAAAAATCTGACTTGGAAGTTTGTACCTTTTAAAGGGTAATGTTACTGACCTATTGTTCCATGTGAGCAGATTTGTTTTTCTATAGTTTTTGTTGGTTTACCAGTGAGTCATCTGCATGTTCTTGTCCTTGTGACCAAAGTCATGCACTTGGAGCACTGCTGACTGGTTAGGATGAGACAGGATAGTTTATGTTCATCATTTTTTGTTTGTTTGTTTTTGTTTAAATTTCCGTGGCCTGTGTGGGAGTTAACATAGGACCTACCTCTGTTTCATTCCAGCTCCATTCTTACCCAAGCGGGCTGGTCCCTTTTCAGTAGACAAAGGGCCTTTAATTCCCTATTCTTTATTTTTTGAGTGTGTTATTTTTTAGAGCCTCTTGATAAATATGCCTCCTGTCAAAGTTGTGGGAGTTTTTATGGTCAGATGAGATGTCTACAAACATCTTCCTTTTCTCCTTTCCTTTACTTTCTAAAGGAAAAGGCTGCTTTTTTTAAAAAAATATATGTAACCATGAGAATTCAGAATCCTCTACCTCTAAAGAACTACAGTAGTATAATACTCAGTATGTTAGTCTTTTTAATGGAAATAGGCACACTTAAGGAAAAGAAGAAAAATTGTTGTTATTAAAGATTTAAATGTGCTCCAGGGACGCACTATTAAGGCTCAGTGTTGTTGCCGTAATCTTAAATGTGTAAAAGACAATCTGAATCCTGGAGCAGGGCACATGATAGCTTTATAGCTAAACTGCTTTTAGGGGAAAAAAAAAACCCACACTTTAAAAAGCAAAATAACATAATAATAGAAATTCATTGGCATGTGATTTTTTTTCTCTTTTTATAACTGCTTCTACTGGGTCAGTTTTAATATAATTCTCATTGCTTGATCTAAGGCAAATGGAAAAGAAATATAGTGCAGCCTCATACACTTAAAAAGATAGTAGATTAAAGTTTATTATTAAGGTTTAAAGAAATAGCTTGTGATTTTGGGGATTCAGTTTTTAAAGTCTTTCTCCTTGAGTGTTATTCGTGTTTTCAGAAGTTAAAAGTGCATTAATATGTTTTTACTAGGTCTTAAGAGTTAGATTTTCTTTGTCTTTCATTTTAAACTAGCTAATGTAGAAAATATGTTCAGTATTCTGGGCTAGATATTGCATGTGTGTTTACTTGTTTACTGACCGATGGTCTGTAGGAAGCAGAAATAATGCTCAAACTTAATGACATTTCTAGATGATATGGTGGATATAGAGTAATTTGCTTTGGGTTGCTCCTTTAGACCTCACTTTGGCTCCTCTACTGAAAACAATAGAATTTAAGTTCTCATCGACTAAATTTTTCTAAGACTTATATATCCTTAGAGTAAAAGGAGAAAAAAAAAAAGGGGGGTATTAAATAAGATTTTGGGCACCAAAGTACAACTATAGTAGAAAAGTATATTATTTGGAAAAGCGATATTATAAATAACTGGTCAGATGTTGAAGGTAGAAAGTAATGAGGAAAGGACATTTTTTTTTTTTGCAGATTTCTAGGTATCCAAAAGAATTAGAGGTTCTTTTATTCAACTAGCTCATATATGGAAATTAGGATTTTAAAAAAAAGTTGACTTTCTGAAGAATTATGTTATTGTAAGGTATAATTCCATGTTCTAAAACACAATTTGTTTAATTAAAGTTCAGCTTATTGATTTCTATTTCTTTAACATCAAGTAAAATTATTAATATTTATACTAATTATAAAAAATGAAGATTAAATATCTATTAGTATGAGCATAAAAATAATTTCTCACATTGCCCTTTTGGGGGGAATGAATTCTGGTAACTGATAAGTCTTCACAGGGTCAGGGAAGTAGGGGTGTTGGGTGTGTTTACAAGCATAACTGTTCAAAATTGAATACTGGAATAGAGGCAAACTGCTCTGCAGAACCTGGAGAGGGAGTTTTAGAAGGTTGTGGGGAAGGTCCAGAAGGTGCAAAGAAAGTAAACAATGAGGATGGACAAGATGTAAGGGGACAGGGAGGTAGCCCAAGAGAATTAAGAGAACAGCCAGTGTTTGGTGGGGCTTTGAGGAGTGTATTCCATCGATCTATAATAGTTTTATATAAATTCCAGATCACTTATTAGTGTTTTGGGGGTAAGCAAGTTATCTTGGGGTAAATGCAGAGAGTTTTAGCGTTCCACGTACTGGTAGGAACTGACCTCTGAGTTAATTTACTAGGAATCTGGGTGGCATTAGATTACAAGGTTTGGTGGGGGAACATTTTGTAGACTAAAAAAGGCCTGATAGTGTTATCTTTGCTCTGGCTTTGAACTAAAATTGGTAGGTGAAACTTTAAGGATATTTGTATAGTCTCAAAGTATCTACCAAAATAAGTGTTAATTACTTTAGTGGTTTTTAACATAGCACCACACGTTTTTTGATATTTTCCCTCCACAGGGAAGTGGAGCTTAATTTTCCTTTTGAATTGGAGTGGCTTCTGCTCAGGAGTTTGAATCCAGAATCAGAGGCTATTTATAGTTTAATTAAACTTACCAGCTGCCAGAGGAAGTCTTCCTTGTAATAACCCCCCACCCCCACCATGGAAAAAGCCCAGGCTGGTTTTTAGCTCAATGAAAAAATATTGAAAAGATAACCAATTAAGTTTAACTCATTTAAAACAAAATGGGGCTAGGTTGAAATGATGATGTTGAGAAGTGAAATAGTTGAAAACTTTATGAAATGATTAAAAAATGTAGCAACAACATCTTTTATCTTTTCATTCTCTTACACACGCATGTTGGCTGGGGAAAGCGTCATGGAAAGAATAAAGATGCCTGCAGTCAGTTTCAGGTTTCTAGGGTAATTTAGTGCAGGCAAAATTTATAAACACATCCTTGAATAGATTATGCATATAGAATTAAATATTATTACAAATTCCACTTACCCTACAAGAAAGGACAAATACCAAACATCAAAATCATTTGATAACTACCTGAAAAGCAGTACGATTCAACTACTTGTACCCCACTTTCCCTCTTAATAAAATTGGCTTAATAATAACTTATGGATTTATAAATGATGTGGTTTGAAATGTTGGGGTTCAGAGCTGACGGCCAAGAAAGAATTCTTGAGATCTCTTTGGTGCAAAAGGGTTTTTTTTTTTTTTTTTTAAGATTTTATTTATTTATTTGATAGAGCACAGGCAGGCAGAGGAGTGGCAGGCAGAGGGAAAGGGAGAAGCATGCTCCCTGCAGGGCAAGGAGCCCGTTGCGGGCCAATCCCAGGACCCTGGGATCATGACCGGAGCTGAAGGCCGTTGCCCAACCGAGCCACGCAGGTCCCCCATAAGGGTGGCTTTATTGAAGCACAGGGACAGGACCCATGGGCGGAAAGAACTGCACAGGGATCATGAGGAGTGGCCAATTATATACTTTCAAATTGGGAGGGGGTTAGGGATGGCACAAACCTCTGAGGTATTTTGGAGGCAGATTTCCAGGGCCTTGATGAGGGGACTACTGTTAGGAAAAGGTCATTTATTTATTTATTTATTTATTTATTTTTGGGAAAGGTCATTTATTACTGTTTAGTAAAAACTCAGTCATGAGACCCTTCAGATGTATATCGATGGGTCGTATGCTTGGAAGATGATTGCTAACATATATCTTGGGGGCTAGAGATAAAGGAAGTTTTCAAAGGAATTTTTATATGTTAAAGTAGACTTAGAGGATCTTGGGGGTGAGGATAATGTTAAGCTAAGATTGCATTTTGCCCTTAGCAAACCATTAACATCGAGGCAGCTGAGTTCCTAGAGGAATGTCACTCTGCCTGTTACAAGGACTTGTCAGTGGGCTGTAGGTAGTAAGCAAATCTAATATTTTCTTTTGCCTTTGTTTCCCACATAATAAAGATTAAGTGTATATGTTCAATATATATAATGTATTTAATATGTAAGAAGAAGAACGCCTGGATATAGTGAATGCTGTAAGTGTTGTAATATTATTACTATACTCAAACCAAAATTATTTTTCATTTTGATGATGCCTCTCTGACTTTTTACTCAATTCCTTTTTATTAGAGTTGGAGCCATGGCAGAGGGAGCTGTAATTTCCTGACAGGGGGCCATGGTTATTTTATATGCATGTATATTAGTATCCCCAGCATGGTGCCTGACACATAGTAAATGCACTTAGGAGTTATTTGTTGGATATGTAAGTTAAGGAAGTTGAATATGATCGATTATATTTACATCAAAACAATTTTTTTTAAAGATTTATTTATTTTAGAGAACATGCGCGGGGGGGGGCAGAGGAAGAGGGGGAGAGAGAGAATCTGTAGCAGACTCCCTGCTGAACACAGAGATCCAAGGTAGAGCTGGATCTCACCATCCTGAGGTCATGACTTGAGCCAAAATCAAGAGTCAAATGCTTAACCGACTGAGCCACCCAGGTGCCCCTGCATCAAAATAGTTTTTAACATGTTTTGCTGTTTGTCTAAAAATTGTTTTTCTGTTGAGCACCATAGATCTTGTTGGAGACCTCTGGCATTTGGCTTTTCTCAGTTTGGATGTCCTCTGCACATATACCTTGCTAAGTCTAAATGCTAGAATTATCAAAATTTTTCTTAAATAGAATGCCTTTTAAATGTCATGAAAGATTGCTCCAAGTATATATATTTTTTCTTAAGTTTAATTTTGTTTCACTGTAGAGCAAACCAAAACACACATTTTTCTAGTTACCTTTTGAAATTCAAATTTTCTTTAAGTTCCTTTTTTCCATTTTATTAAAGAGAGACAAATGTAGAAAAGAATGCTTTCTTTTCTCTTTGTTGAAGAATGGTTTGAAGGGCCAGTTCTGTGTAGTGATAAAACATCATACATGTAATAATGATGCAACAAGCATGTTTCTATCTTAAGATATTTTTTCAGAATTTGAAAAATTAGTGAGCTAATTTTTATTATTATGTCTAAATGGTTGAACAGATAATGATTTTTATACTATTATTTCACCGGGCAGTAAGCTTTGTTTCCAAGAGAACTGTTAGCTGTCTACACTCCCTAAATGTGTAACAAAATACCCAAAGATGGGAAAAAGTGAAACTAAGTGGAAATTGATTAGGAAGATCAAGAAGTTTTTTATATTTGATACAAAAATATATATCACTGCTGAAGTGTTCTTAGGACTTCACTGAATGAGAGGGTTGTAATTCCTTTGTGTATGTTGTACAACTCATAATCCTCTT
The DNA here is from genome assembly GCF_011800145.1 of Mirounga leonina. Lineage (NCBI taxonomy): Eukaryota > Metazoa > Chordata > Mammalia > Carnivora > Phocidae > Mirounga > Mirounga leonina. The sequence goes on from NW_023270825.1 coordinate 21,359,424, forward strand.
CTTCCCCCCTTTTCATTAATAAATCCTAATAGTGTCTTTCAGTTCTGTATGTATTTTGGAATAATACATATTTTTTCGTATCTTTCATTCTAGGCATTGAAGAAACAAGAAGCTAAAGCAGATGAAAATGAGGGAGTCATGAAAAACAAGCTAAAACAGACCGAAACTGAGAAGAGTCAAGTAAGATTTTGAAAGTTATCTTTCAAAGAGTAATGCTCTTTGAAATGGGGCCGGTGATACTTGTTGAGTGCCTTGAAAATTGTCCCTGAGATCATTTGTTAGAACACAGTGAAGCCTTTATGTTTTGATGTGGAGTCGCTTGGTTTGATAGCTCTGCTATTCCTGCAGCTTGCTCTGGGAAACATGTACAGGTCATTTGCTACCTTGTCACCTGGCTACTTACTCCCTTTCTAGAGGCCAGTTGAACTTTATCGTTCCTTGCTGGGAAACACTTAGGAAGCTTGACGTTGTTGCAGGGTTATTTAGGAAAGACCTGTTCTTTAAAGGGTGGGTTTTTTGAATATATTCATTTTCATCATAGAAAATCGGTGTAGGCGCATTAAATATTAAGGACTTTTGACCTATATTCATGTCTGTGAATCTATAGAGCCTGTTAGCATGTTAGGCATTTAGAGGACAGCCAACTCTCCTCAGTTTGCAAATGAATAAATTTAAGCATGAGCCCAAGGTAATGAATGATAAAATGAAAATTTGCCCCTGATGTGATGTTCTCTCCTCTGTATCACTCTGTAAATCTACCATTACCTCTTTGATTTTTATTTCACCAACCTATGTCGAGTTAAATGATGCATCCATGCTCCCATTACGGTGAGCAAGTCGTGTCAGGCCATTGTGCTTGCTCTTAAGGAGTTGAGGCTGCTGGTATTATCCAGGGAGCATAACCAGTATGGGCCTTGGTAGATTTTGAAAACATTTTGACTGAAGTGTGATTCCTTCCCTCTTGATTTCCCCAGAGAAACCAGAGGACAAGTGAGATAATATTTTGTGTGGATTCTGTGATTCTATATATAGTTTACTTTTTTTTTAGAATATGATACTTTCGTCTACGGCCATACCACCCTGAACGCGCCCGATCTCGTCAGAATATGATACTTTCTTGGCCACATGTATAATTTTTTTAAAAAACTTATATAACCAAATTTAAAAAGTATTTTGAAATAGTTATAGATTCAGAAGGTGTTGCAAGACAAAATGTAGAGAGAGGTCACATGTGCCCTTCACCCACTTTCCCTCAGCGGTAACATTTTGCATAATTGTCCTTCCATATCCAAACTGAAAAATTGATTTTGGTGCAATCCATAGAATTTATGCAGATTGCACGAACATTATGTGCACTCATTCACGTATGTGGTTCTATGAAGTTGTATCATGTATAGATTCACATTACTGTCACCACAGTGAAGATACAGAACTACAGTGCCCCTTTATGTTACTCCTTGATAGCCATACCTACCCCATGGACAATATTTAAAGGACTAATATATAGGTAGTAGTTTGGTCAAGTGAAATGATAACTTAGGATAACTATCACAAATCTAAGCACTAAATAATATCTTAATATAAATTTGTGGTTTCACAAAACAGCCTGTTACAAAATGGAAACATGTCTAGCATGTGTAATCTCAGGAATGTTAACAAACATGTGTCCCACCTGTAGGGGTGAAAAAGTAATTTTCCCTTTACTCTTCTAGGTTCTTTGGCTGATCTAATAATTAAGTTGACCTAAAATAGATTAACAGGAGAAAAACAAATCTGATATTGTATTTATAGGAGCTGCATAAAAATATGAGCTCAAAGGCAGCCAGGCAGTTGAGGCTTATATACTATCCTGAGCTGAGGAAATGGGATAGAGGTCTTGGGCTTCAAAGGGGAGAAAGACAATTCAGAGGAAGAGGAGAGGAGCAAATGTTTCATAAACAAATGTTTGCCTCGTCTTACAGATAAGTCTTTCATATATAAAAACTTATCTGTGGTAATAGCTCTCTTCCTGGTACAGACTCCCTCTCTAAATTCTTTAATGTAATTCAGGGAGAGGTAAAAAGCTTTTCCTGAGTCTGTTGGGTCTTGATTCCCTTCAGCTCAAAAAATCCTTATGCCAAAGAGGCATATTTTGGGCAGGGCGGGGAGGGTGGTGGCATATTCCTCTCCCCTTCACATCCTTTTATATTTTCAACTTGTAGTAAGCTAGACACATTCAAACTTTTTAGGTATTTTGTCATCTAATTAGCACATTTTCTGTGAATATTTATCTTATGATTATATTATTAAGGAAATTTTAAGTGTCTTATTCTGAAATTAGGTATTTTTAAATTTTAGGAATGTTATGAATATTGGGAAATATTAGGAATGTTGGAATATTAAGAATATACAAAATCACCAATTGGATGAAATATACTTTAGTCATTGGGTCCTTCAAGTTTTTATTCTAATTCAGTTCAATATGACATTACATGTACTAAAGGAAAAAATTGCTTTGGAATTTAGATTACAATGATTTAGAACTGGAGGAATCTCGGAGTTTGTCTAATATAAAGGCCTTATTTTAGAGATGACAGAAAGGAGACCTAGGAAAAGAGTGTCATAGTTGAGATGGGAACTGAACCCCTGAGGTCTGGGCTGGTTCACTTTTTGTTATCCAAATAACATTATTTTCATGGAGGCATTGATATGTTTTGATAGCAAGATCTTTTTTCATATTAGCTGTAAATATCTTCTGAAAAGTTCTCGAGTTTTCTCCTCTTAAACTATGCCCATAATAATTTAGTTATTTTCTGCCCCACTGGACATTTTTCTTTATCCTTTGTTGAAACTCTAGCTTGAACAGGAATTAGAGGTATCCCGAAGGTTACTGAATCAGTCAGAAAGCAGCAGAGAAACACTTCTGCATCAGGTAAGTCTACGCAAGCTAAGATAATCTACTTTTAAATTAAATCAGAATTGAGTCCCCTTTTCTATTAAATGTCTTTGCGAAAGGAAGAAAAAACCCACCTAGGTCTAGAATTTTTTTCCCCTAAGGAATGTATATTAAAACACATAAGCAAAAGATGAAATCCTTTCAGGAAGAGTCAGAGAAAGCTGGTACAAAACCCTGGACCAAGTTCCCACTGTGATGGTGTGTCTTGCTGATTGCTGCTCCAGTTTAGAATTTATCTCTCTTAGCATAACCGGTGTAAAAATGAGAGTGGATGTGTAAGATAAAATTTTCCCAGGGGCTTAATTTTATTCAAGGAGGCACTGGGGAGTGAAGGAAGAAGTAAAATACATGAAACAGACCTTTACATATTCAGGTTACTTTGCATTGTCTTATATTTACGTTTTCAAGTTGCTACCTGCCCCTTTTAACCAAAGATAAAGCTTAATTTTAAAGCATAACATTTTGCAACCCATTAGCCTGTAATGAGAGTTTGGTGCTTCTGCTGTTTAAAGTTCAGCAACTTGAAATAGTCATCTTACATACATTGGATAAGGGCATATAGATTTTTTTTTTTATTTTTAAAATTTTTTATTATTATGTTAATCACCATACATCATTAGTTTTTGATGCAGTGTTCCATGATTCATTATTTGCGTACAACACCCAGTGCTCCATGCAGAACATGCCCTCCTCAACACCCATCACCAGGCCAATCCATCCTCCCACCCCCCTCCCCTCTAGAACCCCCAGTTTGTTCCTTAGAGTCCATCATCTCTCATGGTTCATCTCCCCCTCCGATTTCCCCCCCTTCATTCTTCCCTTCCTGCTATCTTCTTCTTCTTCTTTTTTTTTTAACATATAATGTATTATTTGTTTCAGAGGTACAGATCTGTGATTCAACAATCTGACACAATTCACAGCGCTCACCATAGCACATACCCTAACTGCCTCTCTGCCTGTGTTTGATATAAACTGCACTCGTACCTTTCTGTTTTGAGTTGTGGCTTACATAAGTTGCTATGTAGTCTGCTAGGTAGGTGAAGATGTCAGGCATCATAGATGCTTAAGCATTTTGACAATTAGTGCTGAAAATACACCATGACACCTATTTTACAAAACCTTTAAAAATGTTCACTGGTTTTGTTCTGCAACCATTCTTAAAACGGAATTAATGTTGGCAGAGTTCAGACCTTTTTTTTTTTCCCTGAGCTCTGACTTGTGATTTCTGATCTCATCTTTTGAAGTAAGAGATTACTGTGTTCAGGTTGTCATTGTGACTTTAACTGAGTCTTTTTGAGACTCCTATTTTGTTTAATGATTACTGGGGACATATCTGAAATGTGCTAGGCAATTTGCTAGTCTTTAGAAATGATGAATAACATAGTCCCTGACCTCAAGGAGTTTCTAGTTTATTCAGCAGCATTTATTTCTTATTTTGAACAGTACTTTGATATTAAAATATGCTAAATTGTGATCTTTTCACTTCAGGTTATCAATCAGTAGACCATATTCATATAAAAGAGGAGGAGTGAAAAGTATAAAAACAGTTATGGGGGTGCTTGGGTTAATAGTAGTAGAGTGGACTGAGTTCACAATAAAGGATTTTTTTTTGCGTGTGTGTGTGTGTGTGTCAAATTCTTTGTCCCAGTAGACACAGAGAAGGGGAAAAGACATTCTTTGTGGAAGGAATGGGAGGAGTAAAGAAATAGAGCAAGAGACTATTCCACTGTGCTTGGCATAACAAGGAGGTTAACTTGGCTTCAACTTGTGCTGACAGTAGTCCATTAGAAGTAATATTTTTCCCTAGAAAAATAATTTGAAATAATTTGTAAGTTCAATTATTCTTTTCCTGCATTTAAAACTGATAAAAGTGTCATTTTTGACAATATGTATGTAGGTAGAAGAGCTCCGTACACAACTTATGAAAGCAGAAGGTGATCGAAAGGGTTTACAACATCAAGTATCTCAGATGTCCAAGCAACAGGATGAACAAGGAGATGACTGGAGGTTTAGGAGAGGTATAATTCTGATTTGTAAATGTGTGGGGTTTTTGTTTTTTTTTGATCTTTCTTAAATACTTCCCATTTTCAGAAATGCATTTCATACATTGTGCTCTTGTCATCTTATTTCTTGATCTACTACAAGGTTTTTCAATAAGCTAATCCTAATTTAGCATCAATATTTTATCAGACTTTATTTTTTAGTTTTGTGTTTACAGCAATATTGAGCAGAAGGTACAGAGATTATTCTGTATGCTCCCTGTTCCCACACATGCATAGCCTCCCCCACGATCAACTTCCCCTCACTGGAAATGTGTTTGTTATAACTGACGTACCTACCTTGACACATCGTTGTCATTTAAAGTCCGTGGTTTGCATTAGGATTCACTCTTGGTGTTGTGTATTCTATGGGATTGGACAATGTATAAGTGACAGTTAGGCACCATTACAGTATCATAGAGTAATTTCCCTGTCTTAAAAATCCCTTGTGCTCCACCTTTTCATCCCCCTCTCTGCTCTAACCACTGGCAACCAGATCTTTTTACTGACCCTATACTTTACTTTTTCCAGAATCTAATATAGTTGAATCATACAGCATTTCAGATTAGCTTCTTTCATTTAGTAATATACCTTTATGTTTCCTCCATGTCTTTTCATGGCTTGGTAGTGCTCTCTCTCTCTCTCTCTCTCGCTTGCTCTTTTTTTTTTTTTAGCATTGTCTGAATGTACCACAGTTTATTTATCTATTCCCCTACTGAAGGTCATTTGGTTGCTTTCAAATTAGGCAATTATGAGTAAAGCTGTTATACACCAAACATCTGTATATAGGTTTTTGTATGGACATAAGTTTTCATTTACTTTGGATAAATACCAAAGAATATGATTGCTGGATTGTATGGTAAGAGTATATTTAGTTTTGTAAGAATCCTCCAAACTGTCTTTCAAAGTGGCTGTATCATTTCTTCATTCCCACCAGCAATGAATGAGAGTTCCTGTTGTTCCACATTCTTGTCAGTATTTGCAGTTGTCAAGTGTTCTGGATTTTGGCTATTCTAATAGGTTTGTAATGGTATCTTGTTTTTTTTTTTTTATTTTTTTATTTTTTATTTTTTTTTTTTTAAGATTTTATTTATTTGCGAGAGAGAGAATGAGAGACAGAGAGCATGAGAGGGAGGAGGGTCAGAGGGAGAAGCAGACTCCCTGCTGAGCAGGGAGCCTGACGTGGGACTCGATCCCGGGACTCCGGGATCATGACCTGAGCCGAAGGCAGTCGCTTAACCAACTGAGCCACCCAGGCGCCCCATGTAATGGTATCTTGTTTTAATTTACATTTCCCTGATAACATATGATGTGGAGCATCTTTTATTATGCATATTTTCCACCTGTATATCTTTGATGAGATATTTATTAAGGTCTTTGGCCCATTTTTTAGGCAGGTTGGTTGGCTTCTTGTTGAAGTTTGAGTCCTCTTGATATTTTTTATTTCTTTTTAAAGATTTTATTTATTTATTTGACAGAGAGAAACACAGCAAGAGAGAGAACACAGGCAGGGGGAATGGGAGTGGGAGAAGCAGGTTTCCCTTGGAGCAGGGAGCCCAACAAGGAGCTCGATTCAGGGCCCTGGGATCATGACCTGAGCCAAAGGCAGAGGCTTAACGACTGAGCCACCCAGGTGCCCCTCTCTTGATATTTTAGATAACACTCCTTTATCACCTGTCTTTGCAAATAATTTCTCAGTCTGTAGCTTTTCTTTTCATTCTCTGGACGGTGTCTTTTGCAGACTGAAAAGTTTTAATTTTAATGAAGTCCAGCTTATCAGTTATTTCTTTCATGGATCATGATGCTGCTCTTCTACCTAAAAAGTCATCATCAAACCCAAGGTCATCCACAATTTCTCCAGTCTTCTAAATTTTTGTAATTTTGTGTTTTATATTTGGGTCTGTGATCCATTTTGAATTAACTCCTGTAAAAGGAATTCTTATTTCCATGCCTAAAAGTCTGTATCTAGATTCATTTTTTTGCATGTGGGTGTCCAGTTGTTCAGCACTACACTATTTTTTTTTTTTTAATTTTATTTATTTATTTGACAGAGAGAGACACAGCGAGAGAGGGAACACAAGCAGGGGGAGCGGGAGAGGGAGAAGCAGGCTTCCCGCTGAGCAGGGAGCCTGATGAGGGGCTCTATCCCAGGACCCCGGGATCATGACCCGAGCTGAAGGCAGACGCCCAACGACTGAGCCACCCAGGCACCCAGCGCTACACTATTTGTTGAAAACAACCTTTTCTCCACTGTATTGTCTTTGCTTCTTTGTCAGAGATCAGTTGGCTATTTTGATGTGGGTTTATTTCTGGGCCTCTGTTCTGTTTCATTGATGTATTTGTCTTTTTTTTTTTTTTTCCTAGTACCATACTCTTGATTATTGTAGCTTTATGGTGTGTCTTGAAGTTGGATAGTGTTAGTCTTCCAGCTTTGTTCTTCTCCTTCAATATTGCATTGGCTGTTCTGGATCCTTTGCCTCTCCATATATTTTTAGGATTAGTTTGTTGATATTTACAAAATAACTTGCTGGGATTTTGATTGGGATTGCATTGAATATGTAGATCAGGTTGGGAAGAACTGACATTTGGCAGTATTGCATCTTCCTACCCATGAACATGAACTTTCTCTCCATTTATTTCATTCAACTATGATTTCTTTAATCAGAGTTTTGTAGTTTTCCTCATATAGATTTTGTTAGATTTATATTTAAGTATTTGGATGCAAATTTAAATGGTATTATTTTTAATTTCAAATTTCACTTGTTCATTGCTGATATTAGCATCTAATTTTAATCTCTCCTCTGCTTTATTTTTAAACCCATTTCAGACATGCATATCTCATGGGGCTTTCTCCTAGAAAGAGCCAACAAAGCTAGTAGTGGAATTTTTTCCAGCTTCTTATTTCCATGCCTAAATGTGTGTGTGTACTTGTCCTTGTACTTAAATTGGCAATACCCCTATGTTTTCATTTTCTTTTATCCCAATTTGAAATTATGTACAAACAATTAAAATTGAGATCCTATCTTTTTTGTGATTGAGATCCATGACAAAAATTAATCATCTGGCAGAAGTGGTCATGAACCGTATGACTGGCTTTTTTTATGTAGATTAGGAATACTTTGTGTCTGAGAAATGTTAGAATACCTTTTTAGTGGTGATGTTGATTTAGGTTGTGGAATTTAATGAGTCTGGATGTATTTCTTTTTGGAAGTTTACTTGTAACAGAAATGGTAACATTGAAATTTTATAATGGTTTCTAATAGACTAATCCAGATTGTTGAGCTTGTAAATTATTTCAGTAATGAGGCTTCCTACTCAAATGCCTAAATTATTGGAGAAACTCTTGTAAGCATTTGGTGTACTATCAAATTCAGGGAAGATAAATATTTTCCCAGATTCCCTACACATAACTCAGTATGTTGCCTAAGTTAGAATTTCCACATTGCCAGAAAATCTTCACTAGGCAAATGCTGACATACCTATCCTAACATAATTGCATGCCATTAAGTTCACCTAAGTTTCATGTGATGTTATAATTGAAATATATTTTGACATCAAATATTTTAAAATTTATTTTTAAAAGTAAAATCCTAAGGTTTTTGATTATTCATCAAATTTGCATAAAGATGCACATAAGAACTCTTATTTTGTTTGGAAAAAGACTGTGGTACATTTGTTACATGTTTTCTCACCTTATAAAAAATCTAGTTATTCTTGGTGTAAGTCTTTGAGGACTAGAAGAATGTCACTTTTCTTAACTACTTACCAGGTTTAAAAAAAATCTGAAAGTTCTAATATCAATGTCATAATGAACTTCTTCACCTTCTCTTAATGGTTCTAAAATTTTCATCTTTATAGAATAATTGTATTATTTTTAAAAAAAAATCTGCCCAAGAATTCACATTCATAGTCACACACTGTTGCTGTTCATTCCTCCATCCATTGCAAAATAACGTCCACATCTGCTTTTAAAATCCACTTTGCTGGGGTGCCTGGGTGGCTCAGTCGGTTAAGCATCTGCCTTCGGCTAAGGTCATGATCTCAAGGTCTGGGATCCCGCCCCACATCTGGCTCTCTGCTCTGCGGGGAGTCTGCTTCTCCCTCTGCCACTCCCCCTGCTTGTGCTCTCTCTTTCTCCGTCAAATAAATAAATCTTTAAAAACATAAAAAATGAAATTGACTTTGCTTTACTTTACTAGTAGTCTTCTCAGTCAAATTCAAAGGAATCATGGTATTACTTTTCTTACTTGACCCCTGTTTTTCCCTCTTCCTTCTTGGAACTCTTCACTGACTTCTGTGTTTCTACTCTTTCCTGGTTCTTCTGAGTTCCTTGTTTTCATTCTTTTCATTTGAATCTTTTCCCTTTGTTCACAGCTTGTCTTTTAAATGCCGGGTGTTGTCTAGAATCCTCTTTATGGGGTTTCTCACTTAATAGTTCTCCCTAGAGGTTGTTATTTAAATCTTACGCTTTAGCTATCACCTGTAATGATGATCCCTAAATCTTAAGTCCACTAATCTTCAGTCCCCCAGTTGGAGCCTCTCATTGGACATCTTCATGTGCTATTCCACAGAATGCCCCAGTCAACAGATTTACAGCTGAGTTCATCCTTTCCTCAAAACCTGTTTTTATTTCCTGTTTCAATTGATGCCACCATCTTTTATCCAAATAGCCAAGGCTAAAATACAAAGAACATCTGAAATTATTCCTTCTCTCCTCCATCTGCTTTGTCCCTCTCTATTTATAGATCTTGGTATTTCTTGAATTTGGCCCATCTTCTTTATTCCCACTATCCCAGTTTAGGCATGCTTTGTCTCATTTGTATTACCGTCTTAACTTATTCTATTCCTCTGTGATCTGTCTTCTATACTGCTGCTACTAAAGGGATGCTTTCTAAGCCACAAACCATTCATGTTACTCTTGCTTAAAAGTTTTGTTATATGTTATTGAGTTCTTACTACACATGAGGCATTTTGCTACATATTTTATGTTATCTCCTTTAGTTCTTATAACTATACTATAAGAAGGGTACTAGTCTTATTTCCATTTGAATAAGGAAAAAAAAAAAAGACTGAAGAATAAAGAGATTGCCTAAGGTCATATTTGTGGGAAGTAACAGACCTGAATCTCTTTCTCCCCAAACCTGAACTCCTCAAACTCTTAACTGCTATGCTGTACTGACCCATCGTGTTTGTAGCAAGTGGCAAGTGTTCTTCAAAGTGGAACATATGAGACAATCCCCTGGGTATGAGAGGAGAGTGTTCGTAACACGATTTACATTTTATACCTTATGTTTTAAGTATTTTAATTTTGCTAAACATTTTGTTATATATATGTATGTATGTGTACCTAGGTATATATTTATATATCCATATTATTTTATATGTGTCTAGATTATGAAACTTATCAAATTATTATGTTTCCACATTAAATATATGTTTCACAAATTATGTATATGTATTAATACATGTATTCATATGTATTAATATCTCCATATTTTATATAATATATATTCCTGTTACTTTGTATGTATAATAATATATATCCTGAAATGTATGCCTATATATTAAGATAGACACTCTAGAGATAGGTTATATGCACACACATATGCATATTTATACCTATCTAAATATAAAATTTAAAATATATATTTGTAAAATGAATACATACTTTTACACATAAACAAATATGCATATTTTCAGGTTGGAAATCTAGCAGGGCTGCGCAAAGTATGGCCCAAGGGGCAAATCCAGACTTTTGTAAATAAGCTTTATTGGAATATAGCTATTCCCATTCATTTATTCACTGTCTAGGTTACTTTTGCAATACAATGGCAGAGTTGAGTAGTTGTGACAGAGATCATAAGCCTAAAATATTTACTCTCTGACCCTTTACAGAAAATGTTTGCTAATTCCTCATCTATAGGATAATTTCTAAGCTCCCTAGCAATGTATAAACACCCTGCTGACTCTCCTTCTTCCTTCCCTCTTATGTGGTAGCTATGTGGAAGTACTGTGTGCAGCTACCTGAATATTAAATCCAGTATTGTACCTCTGTGCTTTATGTCTCTTCCTTTCTCTGAATTATCACCCCAACTCCCCATCTCTTTTGCTTGGTGAGAGTCTATATTCATTCTTTAACTTAGTTTCTGTTTCTTCCTACCTGAGTTTTTCATCAAGATAGAGTTAATCACTCTCTCCTTTGTACTATTTCTGTATGATAACTGTATCTGTAAAATATCTGTATAGTGTCTGTCATTGCCTTTGTCATGCTATTAAGATGCCTATGTATCTTCTTCCATCCATGTACATACAAGATGTACAATTTTGAACACTTTGATATCTCTTAAGTTCAGATGTGTCTTATGAATGATGTATAAATTTAATTTGCTAGCATTTCCTTCCTTTCCTTTCCTGGAAAGGAAACTACCAGAAAAATAGTTAAATTGGTAATATATGTTCCAATTTTTGGCATCTTAGACTCAAGGAAGTATTTTATATGTCTTGTTTCTATTCTTGGAGTTTAAGGTAATTGAGAAAAGGTTTTTGTGTTATTTATGTTTGAAGAAGGTGGTGTTACAGTGTCCTGGCGTCACAGACCAAGTATGTTGAATTAAATACTAAGTCTGTCTATATTGTTCAGTGATATAATTTCAGGTGGTAGTCTCCAGAATTAGTTAGTTAATGATCATACACAGAGATTTAACAGTATCATTTGTTTATTTTGCAAGAAAGAATTATTTTGTGTGTCAACTTCAGTAACTTTCAGTTAATGTATAACTCAGTTGAAAATTCTTTCAGTATTTCTGTGTTAGAGTTTGGAGGTAGAGATGTAAGGAAAGTTAAAGAAAAAATATGTAGGATTTCCCTGAGTTCAGTTGTACTAGAAATCTGCTAACATTTCAAGTTTTAGTATCAAAATGGAATAATATTGGATAACACATCAGTGTATATATTTTAGAATACTGAGTGAGACTTGAAACAATAGGCTGGCAAATTCTGAAAAGTCTATTGAGTGTTAATAGTGGGTTATGTTAGCTGGAATATTAGAACACCAAGGCTTTGTACCATTTCAAAGTACATTCTCCTGTGAATAAAGAACAACTGTCAAGCCTTACATTTTCTCTTTCAAGGGGTTGAGCAGGAAAAAGAGAATCTGGAGAAGCAGATGTCAGATTTGAGGGTGCAGCTGAACTTCAGTGCAATGGCATCTGAGTTAGAGGAAGCGAAGCGGTGCATGGAGCGAAAAGACAAGGAGAAAGCACAGTTTGCAGCACATATAGAGGTGACTTTGCTATTTTTAAGTTGTATTCAAAGGACTTTAGTTCTGTTTCAGAGAATTGCTTAATGAAGTTTTAATAGAAATTTTGTAGTATTTTATGAACTCTAGTTTGAGTATATGTAATGTAAAGTTATGTAGATGACTACTTTAATTACACATAGAGATGTCTATGGATTCATTTCTCTTTCATTTGGACCTTAAAGTCAGGAACCTATTAAACTTGAAAACATTTTTGTTATAGTGGCAGTTGAGCCCTTCCTTCAGAGAGATGGGGCCTTTCTTTGAAGGAATGGTGAGTTATCATTTATTTTGGGGTGAAACTGGCAGAAGGCACAGCAAAAAAAGGTACCATAAAGGTTTTTAAATCTCTCACGGCTCTACATGAGGCAGAATTGGGGTAATTATCCAAAAATATTAAAAATCAAAAGAAAGAACTTCATAAAAAGGAGATGTCTTAATTCTAATATAATTATATAAATTATATCAAACATGGATGACAGATTTGGAAATAGATATGTATCAGTCCTCTTCTATATCTGTTTTTATTAGTGAAGTTGTATTCTAATTGTAATAAGGTGCCACATTTGAAGAATTTTCTAAATTATAATGAAAGGTAGAAAATTGGTGTTAAAGATACCTAACTTTAAAAATTTTTTTTTTTTTTTAAGATTTTATTTATTTGCGAGAGAGAGAATGAGACACAGAGAATGAGAGGGAGGAGGGTCAGAGGGAGAAGCAGACTCCCTGCTGAGCAGGGTGAGCCTGATGCGGGACTCGATCCCGGGACTCCGGGATCATGACCTGAGCCGAAGGCAGTTGCTTAACCAACTGAGCCACCCAGGCGCCCCAAAGATACCTAACTTTATATAATACAAAGGAAATATTTAATGTTACTGCAGTCTGAGTTTCTCTTTCATCTTGTCAGTGCATCAGTGGAAAATGTATTTTAGATTTGGATCAAATTCCTTTTGGAGGATGAAAGATTTTTTTCCCAGTTGCCATTAAAAAGGTATTACAAAGACATTCTTTATTCTGGAAGAAATTCCCATTAACTAGTTTTATTTTCCCCCCGACTTTATTTTTAACAATAAAATAATTAATTAAATTTTATATCCATTGTTTTAGATTTTGTGACACTTCTGATTATAGCTTATTTTTCATACCTTGTGAAGGCCCTTTGAACATCACCAAGCTGTTCTCAAAATGACATCTAGCGTAGACTTTGTGATGGTATCGGTCATGGATCACTCAATGTGACTTCTGTTGGGTATTTGATTGAAATTTAATTGACAAGCATTTAGTTTCTGCTTTAGTTTTCAAAAGTATTTGGTGTTGGGGTCACCTGGGTGGCTGTTGGTTAAGTGTCGACTCTTGGTTTAGTCTCGGGTCATGATCTCAGGGTCGTGAGATCAAGCCCTACGTTGGGCTCCACGCTGGGCATGGAGCCTGCTTAAGATTCTCTCCCTCTGCCCTACTTGCGCTTGCTCTCTCTCTCTAAAAAAAAAAATTGGTGTTGCCTTAGACATTCTATAATGAAGTTTAATCTTCTTTAATTGCTTTTTAGAAACCAAATATAAATAAGAAAACATGCACAAAATGTGACTAATTGGTCAGGCCCCAAAACATTTGCCATAATACTCTTTCTTGTGGTTTGTTCAATCACTAGTCTCTTTCTCTTTAACTTCCTAACACCTTTCCTACAAAACCTTATACCCAGTCTTGTCAACTCATTTTTTCTTTTTTTTTTTAAATATGGAACGCTTCACGAATTTGTGTGTCATCCTTGTGCAGGGGCCATGCTAATCTTCTCTGTATTGTTCCAATTTTAGTATATGTGCTGCCGAAGTGAGCACTTAACTCATTTTTTCTTAAACTCCTACTCATTTCCATTTTTTTGACTTTATTCCCGTTGTTCACTGATTCTATAAGGTCCTCTTTTTGTGGAAATCCTAAGCCTTTTCCTTCCTGAAGCCTTCTTTGGCTATAGCTTCTACATGTGATAATCCTTCCTTCTATACCCCATCCTTTCACTCACATCACTAATATTCTTATGGCACCTTTCTCACACTGCCTTAAAGTATATAGGTATATGTCTTTAAAATTTCAAAATGAATTGAAATGAAGGAGATAGGGGACTGCAGAAGAAAGCTGCCCTGTCACTAAGACAAATCTGACCTCGATGTCCTTACCTTGGTGAAGACCTTGTGTTTCAGTCTTGTCTTCACATCTGGAAACTTGAATTTTCTGTGTCCTAGAATTAATGTGGCCCAGGAGACATTCATACTAACAATGAAACCCATCAGAGAACAGTATATAAAAGAATGCCAGCTCATTGATGTACCCTGTGGGGGCTCTATATGGATATTTAAACAGTTGTATGCAGAGCATCAAGTCACCCAATTTTCTATACCTAGGTTTTAGAAAGGTGAATTAGTAACCAAGAAGTTGCTTGGTGAACACAGTCAGAGAATACTGATGTGTAAAGGACTGTTTGTTCCTGGCTATGGTAAGGCTCTCCCACCCTCTACCTCTCTTTAACAGAGTCCTTGTAACCAGGGATCTATTTATTTCACCAGATTCTGTTTTTATTTTTGGAGTGTGTTGAACTGACTTCTTTTGTCTTTCTAACAATCTTCTCTGCTTCCACTCTGATGCTCAACCTTCTGTTTGCATTTTCTTTTAATATGTTGCTATGCACAGATTTTGCTCTGGGTCGTTTACCAGTACACGATGATGTTGTAAATCAAACTTGTGGCATTCTGGAAGCCACTTATGAATTAAATACGTATATCTTTCTTCAAATCATAAATGAGTATGGGTTAAGAACCAGGTCTTATCTCTGTATTTCTTTGTGCCCCGATAGTGTCTTACCCATATTAGTATTTGTTGACTGAAATAGTGAATTGTAGAACACTTTTATGGTTAGTTTTCAAAGCTAACATTTGTTGTCTGGTCATTCTTTAAAAGCACATTAATTTCTGGGAGAGTTGTCGGTCAGTATTCAAGGGGACCCTTGCTCTTTCTCACTAATTGCATTAGTTTTTGTTGATCCAGAGTATATGTTTTAAGCAGTTGTTTTACACTGGAGAAAAACAGTGAAAATAGCTTGTAAAAAACCAGAATGAAAGCTGAGTTTGGGTTTGCATAATTTACCTTTCAAATTGTACCTAAAACCCTAAATCTGTATATGCATAGAAAATACTAAGTACATTTTTTTTCTTCTTCTAAACTTGAGTTGAACCTCATTAACCTTGATAGGCTATTTGTATTCATAAGAATTCCAAGTATCCTTGATCAATGATTCTCCCTGATTTAATCTCAGCCTCCAACTTCCATCAACTTAGTTTTCTTGAAGAAAAAAATTTGACTTTTAAATTCAACAAGGAACTTCAAAGAAAGAAAAAAAACACAAGGTGCTGTACATAATTTAGATTAAATGTTGAAAGTGATAATTGAGTGACAACTGACATGATTATTCATTAGCGGAAACTTAGAACTGTAATGCCATAATTTACTTTTAAAAAGAGGGTAGTGGAAAACAAATGATAATCAATAATAACTTTTCTTTTTGATGATGAGTACATTTGGAACAGAAGGAAGGTTGTTCCTTTTAATATGCTTTTAAGATAAACTTTTGATTCTTGCATTTCTTATATATAAAGCTGGCTACTTTGCTATCTAATAATGCCCCCTTCAATTCAATACTACTTTATTTTTTTAATTTTTTAATTTTTTTTTTTTTAAAGATTTTATTTATTTATTTGACAGAGAGAGAGGCAGCGAGAGAGGGAACACAAGCAAGGGGAGTGTGAGAGGGAGAAGCAGGCTTCCCGCGGAGCAGGGAGCCCGACGTGGGGCTCGATCCCAGGACCCCGGGATCACGACCTGAGCCGAAGGCAGACGCTTAACGACTGAGCCACCCAGGCACCCCTATTTTTTTTTTTATTTTTTTATTTTTTAAAATATTTTATTTATTTATTTGACAGAGAGACAGGGAGAGAGAGGGAACACAAGTGAGGGGAGTGGGAGAGGGAGAAGCAGGCCTCCCGCGGAGCAGGGAGCCCGAAGTGGGGCTCGATGTGGGGCTCGATCCCAGGACTCTGGGATCATGACCTGAGTCAAAGGCAGACGCTTAACGACTGAGCCACCCAGGCACCCCAATTCAATACTACTTTAAAGCCCTTCTTAGAGACCTACATTGTCCTATCTGTAATTTTCTATTCTTTTTTTTTTATCTTAATAATTTCTTCCTTATCCAAGTGCTTGTTGTAAAATAAGGTACTGAGTACTAAGTAATTTTTAGTACACAGATTATAAAGAAAACAAATACTGGCAGCAAAACTTTATAGACAGGCTATAATTGTCGAACCTAGTGCAGATGAGGTCTGCCTCTGTTATTAACCACATTAACTGACATTGAAGCAGATTGCTAAGTCCACAAATGCTCTATTCTCCGAGTTCTTCATGAAGATGACTACTGGCAGAGATGCCCTACAAGTAAAAACTCCAAAACTAAGTGAACTTTTACACTTTGAAGATGATTTAGTTTAATTCTTAAATCTTTCATCTATGGAAAAATCGGAGTTGTGAAGAAAGGCAGCTCTTCTGTTTTCTGTAACTCACAGTTGCATAGTATTTCTATCAAGCCAGAAAGTAGAAGTGGATCAAATATTTTAAATTTTCCTTTGAGACATCACCAATATTTACTATTTAGTAGGGTCAGTAAAGAAATAATTTAGGAATAAAAGTGTCAATTTTCAAGTTCTTTATTTTCTGAAGTCATGATAATTTCTGCCTCATGTGTTTTATGTATAAGTTGAATGTGTAGGCCTTTGTGTATGTCTCTGTGATGTGTGTGCACGTGTATGTGGACACATGCATGAGGGGGTGGGGGGAGGGAGAAACTTACACTCCCCACATAACAATGAAGTATTGATAATTTATATTAATTATAGATAGATTTGACGTTAAAAGCAAGTATAAAGATAATATATACCTTTGGGAATAATTATCAAAGGACTTGTTATGGAAAAATAGGTGATATGTAACAAATGAGGTAATATTTTTTGCAGAATCTTAGTAATTGATAGTTCATTTCTTGACCACTACAAACGCTATTAAAGGGATATAGAGTAGACTTTATAATAAGCATATCTTAATTGTTTATGCATTATTCCCGAAGTCGTTATAGTTAACCTTTAGAGTGATTTTAATTTGATAGCGTTATCATTTTAAGTGGAGACTTAAATTGTGTTTTAGAAGTTTGTTTTCAGGCAGCTTTCTACCAGGAGAAATGAGACTATACTCAGCCTTAAACAATGAAAACAGTGGGCCTGTTGTACTCTTAAATGTTGGAATGGTATAAATTATCTTTGCAAAAAAACGTTTTTAATAAGTAACACATGGCTAACATAAGCAAAGGTCAGTGTTAGCAGTTTTTTCAAATGTATTAAACGTATTTAATTTCTAGTACTTTACTTGCATGAAGTATGAGTTTATGTGATACAGTGCTTATTTGGGGGGAACCTATAATGGTGTTAGGCTATAGTTTGCTCTTCCTCAGTGAAGATTAACAAATTAGGTAAACTTTTGGCAATTCTGATTAGAGAACAGTTTCTGCCTTTGTTAATGGTGGATTAGCTTGTTGCAGAACAGACTTCTTACTGAGAAAAACTAGAAAAGCTGGGTAAGACATATATTTTTAAAAATATGTTTGAAGTTATCAGAGAGTTATCTGGGTATCAGGACAGGAGGAATCATGTATTCTGTTGAGGAGTGGAATGCAGAGTGATGAATCTGATACTTGGCACCACTTTTCCCCTGAAAAGTTTAAGTCACAAACTGAACAAAGCTTACAGTAGAACTTAGGCCCATTAAAGAAGAAGGACGCTGCTAATCATCCCACTCTTTCAGTTGGGATACCCCAAGGGCTAAACCCTAGAGTCTGGGTAAGCTGGAAATGCACCAACAGTCACAAAGACTGTAACATAGCTTTGAATCTGCTGTGATGTTATCTGTCCCTACCCTAACTGCTCATCTAAACAAAAGTAGATCTTTCGAGGAGGAAGGCATTATTCAGAGCCCTCATATTATTTCTATAATTTGTTATATAGTGTTTAGCATTTGATCAAAACTTAGCAGTCATATCAAGAAATAAAACCACATTACTAAAAAACAAGATATAAGTGAGAAATAGAAATAGGCATATAGACTGTTCAGATACTGGAGTTGACAGAAATCAATTTTAAAACATTGGTTATTGGGGCACCTGGGTGGCTCAGTCGTTAAGCGTCTGCCTTCGGCTCGGGTCATGATACCAGGGTCCTGGGATCAAGCCCCCCATTGGGCTCCCTTCTCTGAGGGAGGCCTGCTTCTCCCTCTCCCACTCCCCCTGCTTGTGTTCCAGGCTCACTGTGTCTCTCTCTGTCAAATAAATAGATAAAATCTTTAAAAAAAAACAAAACAAAACATTGGTTATTAATATGTTAAGAAATTAGATCATAAGATAGTTCTAGTAGAGAACAGGACATTATAAAAAGAATATAAATCTTGTTGAATCACAGATCTGTACCTCTGAAACAAATAATACAATATATGTTTAAAAAAAAGAAGAAAATAGCAGGAGGGGAAGAATGAAGGGAGAGAAATCGGAGGGGGAGATGAACCATGAGAGACGATGGACTCTGAAAAACAAACTGAGGGTTCTAGAGGGAGGGGGGTGGGAGAATGGGTTAGCCAGGTGATGGGTATTAAAGAGGGCACGTATTGCATGGAGCACTGGGTGTTATACACAAACAATGAATCATGGAACACTACATCAAAAACTAATGATGTAATGTGTGATGATTAACATAAGAGCTGGATAGATAGGTAGGGTTTAACCAAATATTAGATTCATTTTTTTTCTTATTCCTCTGAAGAATTTTATGAGACTTCCATCCATATGCATGCTTAGGTTATATAATTTATTATGTGGTTTGGTTTCTGGTTTTATGATCTGTTTTTCTATCTTCTAACTGGCAAAGAACCCCAATTTATTCAGTCTTTTGTTCAGTAAATTTTGATTAAGAGTATTAGGTATTGAGTCTAGTGGTAGAATTTGGGGGCACACAAATGAAAACAACATTCATTGCCCTCTGTAAAGTCACAATCATTGAACTCACATTTAGCACTGAAGTTTCACTTCACTAGGAAAGCCAGGCCCCCTTCAATATGGATGGGCAGAATCATAGTGAGATTTAAAATGAGGAACAAAGGTATGGGGAGTCTGAACCTTAGGAGTTGGGCATGAGGAGTACCCATCCTTACCGTACCAAGATGGCCCCCATCCTCCGAGGACAGAACAATAAATGTAAAAGCAAAGAGTCATCAGAATACAAAAAACAGCGGAAATATCTTCAAATAGAAATTGGTAATTGGTGATTGAAAATCTGAACAATGGTTTTATAGTTTTACAGGCTTATTATGCCACATTATCCAGTTATATTTGTTTGTTCCTTCTAGGCTACAGGAAACTGGGAAACACTCAAATGGGGGTTTAATGTAGGGAGGCAAGAAACTATCTTGACAGCTGCCCCCCTGGGCTTCATGGAGAAACAGTGCTGTCATTGAGACTCTTTAGATTGCAAAGATAAGAAAACTTGAGCCATCGCTGTTTTGGGTTTAGCATTAGTTCATTGGTACAGTCGTCTGTGACCATGGTGGTGGAGTCACTGGACTCTGTTGGCCCTCTTTTTTTGTATGTGTGGATTTGAATTACTGTTGAGTATCAATTGCTTTCAACCTGAAAAACTTCCTTGAATATTTCTTGTAGGCTGGCTTACTAGCAACACATTTTCTCATTTTTTGTTTATCTGAGAATGTCTTTATTGCACCTCATTTTTATTTTTTTTTAAATTTTATTTATTTATTTGACAGAGAGAGAGATACAGCAAGAGAGGGAACACAAGTAGGAGGAGTAGGAGAGGGAGAAACAGGCTTCCTGCTGAGCAGGGAGCCCGATGCGGGGCTCGATCCCAGGACCCTGGGATCATGACCTGAGCCGAAGGCAGACGCTTAACGACTGAGCCACCCAGGCGCCCCTATTACACCTCATTTTGCTGGATATAAGATTTTAGTTGACTGTCTTTTAGCACTTTGAATATGCCAGCCCACTGGTTTTTGTTCTTCCTTGTTTCTCATGATAAGTTTTGATCCTATTGCATTCTTCATTCATGATGAGTCACTTTTCTTTAGCTGTTTTCCAGATTTTCTCATTGTCTTTGCCTTCAGTGTTTGACTCTATTTGTCTATCTGGGGGATGATGGCCCCTCTATAGGTCTTTGATTCTTAATGAAGTGTGTTATAAAATTACTAATCTACTTTATATGTTAATAAGTGAAGGATGCATATAGTAACCTTTAGGGTAACTACTAAAAGAAGAGTAATCAGTATATAACTAATACAGAGGAAGAAAGTGAAACAGTTAAAAGAATTACTTCCAAGGGGTGCCGCGGGTGGCTCAGTCATTAAGCGTCTGCCTTCGACTCAGGTCATGATCCCAGAGTGCTGGGATCGAGCCCTACATCAGGCTCCCTGATCAGTGGGGAGCCTGCTTCTCCCTCTCCCACTCCCCCTGCATGTGTTCCCTCTTTCGCTATCTCTCTCTGTCAAATAAATAAATAAATAAAATTAGAAAAAAAAATTACTTCCAGGGGCACCTGGCTGGCTCATTCAGTAGAACATATGACTCTTGATCTCAGGGTCACGAGTTCAAGCCCCTCATTTGGCGTGGAGCTTACTTAAAAAAACAAACAAAAAAACTTCCAAAAAAAAGTCTTATTGACTTACTGTGTACTTACTATGTACTTACTATGACTGTACTATGACTTCCAACACTGGATAAACAAAGATTTTTTACTAGGACACCAAAAGCATGAATCATAAACGAAACTAACTATAAATCGGACTTGAACAAAATTAAAAATTTCTTCCTTATACTTGGCTGTATTAGGAAAATGAAAAGAACAAGCCACCCTGGGGGAAGATATTCACAGATCCTATATGGAACAAAAGACTGGTATCATGTTTATATATCATTCCTATATATTTGGTTCATGATAGCAATGCCTGGTTGTTTTAACACTTGTAATCAGTATAAGAGAAAATCATATTAGTGTCTCAAAGAATAGAGATAAAGCATTTATGAAAGTTCAACATCCATTAATTAGGGAAACTTTTAGTAAAAAGGAAGAGAGGGAAACTTCCTGATACTGAAGGGGTATCTACTAAAAACCTATAGCGCACACTGTACTTAATAGTGAAATACTGATTGGAAATGAAGCCAGCACTTCCCTTCTATTCACCAATGTAATAGGGCTAATAGTCCAGGCAGTAATTAAGGGAGAAGGAAAGGTATCTGTTTAAAGGAATTAATAATGCTGTCTTTATTTCCAATTGATATTTTAAAAAATCCAGACACTCTATAAGAAAATTATTAACACTAACAAGTCAGGTTATGTATTTCAGCTAAGACAATAATTAAAACCAAATACCAAACTAAAACGAACTTTGGTCAGATCTAAACTAAAAACAAGCCACTGAATCGTGTTCAATCACATTGTTTCCACAAAACATATTGTCCTAAGTATTGATTTTTGAGAACAAATAGAATTTTTTTCCACTCTTAGGTAAAATTTATGCAATTTATTTTTTTTTAAAGAGTATATACATAATCAACATTAAGAACAGGAAAGGATCTCTACCTATACATACAAAGGAGGAGAAAAATTATAAAGAATATCAAGTCATGTTGGTATGAATCAGTGGTTGCCTTAGATTAGCATTGCCCAGTAGCATTTTCAACAATGATGGAGATGTTTTATAGCTGTGCTGTTCAGTTTGTTAGCCATATGTACTCTTAGAGCACTTGAAATGAGGTCAGTGTGACTTGAGTTTTTAATTAATAATTTTACTTAACCGGGGCGCCTGGGTGGCTCAGTTGGTTAAGCGGCTGCCTTCGGCTCAGGTCATGATCCTCGAGTCCCGGGATCGAGTCCTGCATCGGGCTCCCTGCTCAGCAGGGAGTCTGCTTCTCCCTCTGACTCTCCCCCTCTCATGCTCTCTATCACTATCTTTCTCAATAAATAAATAAAAATCTTTAAAAAAAAAAATTTTACTTAACCATAGGTGGAACTTAACAGGTGGGAATGTGATTGGATGGTATGAAATTGGATTAGGAGCCATGTCTTGAATTCCTTTTGATATAGATGGCACACTGATTTTACTTTCCCTGAATATGACATGGCTGTATGGTGGGAGCGTGGTAGTCTTGGATTTTATTGAGAGCTGATTAAAGAAACATCCCTCATAGCCAGCCCTTCCTAGAAAATCAACTGGAGTCAAGAAAGGGTTTATTATTTTTCTTTTTTTTTGTGGTAAAATGTACAAATCATAAAATTACCATCTTAACCATTTTTAAATATACAGTTTAGTGGTATTAAATAAATTCACATTGTTGTACAACCATCCATCCTCATCCCCACTGAAACTCTCTATTAAATAATAACTCCCACTCCCCATCCTAACCAACCTCCCTCCCACCAACTTTCTGGCAACCAGCATTATAACTATTATACTTTGTCTTTATGAGATTGACTGCTCTGAGTACCTCATATAAGTGGAATCATACAGTATTTGTCTTTTTGTGCTTGGCTTACTTCACTTAACATAATGTCCTCAAAGTTCATCTATGTTGTAGCATATTGCAGAATTTCCTTCCTTTTCAAGGCTGAATAATATTCCATTCTATCTATATACCGCATTTTGCTTATCCATGCGTCAGTTGATGGATACCTGAGTTCCTTCCACATGTTAGCTATTATAATTAATGCTGTTATGAACATGAGTGTACAAATATCTCTTTGAGACCCTGCTTCCAATTTTTGGGGTACATATCCAAAAATAAAATTACTAGATCACGAGGTAATTCTGTGTTTAATCTTTTGAAGAACCACCATACTTTTTTCCACAGTGGCTATACCATTTTCTATTCCTACCAGCAGTGCACAAAGGGTTCTAGGTTCTCCACATCCTCATCACTTGTTCTGCCTTTTTTTTTTTTCCCCTGTTGTTGTTGTTTGTTTTTGGTTTTTTTAATAGTAGCCATCCTAATGGGTGTGAGGTGGTATCTCAAGTGATCATTATTTTTGTTTGAAACAGTATTTACTTAAAAAAATAGGGGGGCGCCTGGGTGGCTCAGTTGGTTAAGCAACTGCCTTCGGCTCAGGTCATGATCCTGGAGTCCCGGGATTGAGTCCCACATCGGGCTCCCTGCTCAGCGAGGAGCCTGCTTCTCCCTCTGACCCTCCCCCCTCTCATGTACTCTCTCATTTTAGCTCTCTCAAATAAATAAATCTTTAAAAAAAAAAAAAGGGCTCTTTTTATCTCATTTAGCCTCCTTAGCTTTGATTTGTCTCAAGAAATAAAAATTGAGAAATCAAGAAAAGTTGATTTCTCTCAAGTGCACAGCGCTATTGTATCATGTAAGATAATGTGTCTGATCTCTGTGCTCTATAATGATGTAGAGCAATAATATTAAGTGTTAGGTTACATTTAAGTTCTCCTCTTTGCTATATATAATGTAATTAGGGATGACATATTTCTTTAGTTGAACTATGAACTTTATCTTGGTCCTCTGAGCTGCCACATCGATACTGGTGAGACACAGGTGTCTGTCTTGTATTGATACGTGCTTTGTCCTATTGCATTTCATAACAAATGTGTTAATCAGAGGCAGTTCCACCTCAATCAAAAGCAGTCCCAAATACCAATCTGCTTTGGTTTTATCTTATCTGTATTCAAATTTTCTTCTCCCAAAGTGCCTACTTTAGTTAAACATCAGAGTTGCAGAGTTACAATTATCAGTCTAATAGAGTGTGAGAAAAATGAAGAAAACACAAATATACTTGAGATATGTGTGCCAGGGTCAGAATTCCCCCAGTGTGTTGCTGGGGCCTAGATTTTAATTATATGTGCCCTTGTGTAATAAGTTGAATACTCTGAAGAAATGTGTATTTAAAATGTTCCATGTAGTGAACATCATGGCTAATGAAACAGAAGTTAATATTTTATTTCTTCACAAAGAGATGAATGTATTTAATTAATTGAAC
Source organism: Mirounga leonina (assembly GCF_011800145.1). NCBI lineage: Eukaryota > Metazoa > Chordata > Mammalia > Carnivora > Phocidae > Mirounga > Mirounga leonina. The sequence goes on from NW_023270825.1 coordinate 21,383,826, forward strand.
ATTATTTTCTGTACTTTGCTTAAGCTTAGTATCATGTTTCATTAAAAAGTACAAGGAAACTGTAGTTGTATGAAGCAGATATGTTCTCATAGGATTTGTGGAGAAATAATTATTTTAAATCACTGAGAAAGACCGAGGAACCTGTTATTTGGGATTAATGTCCTTTTCTGTGTCTCTGCTTCATTTGGCAAAAAGAAAATGGTAATAGTATATGTAGACAAATTAGGATAGAAAAGACAGAAGGTTTTATTTGTAAAGGAAGAATTATTTGTGACATTGTTATTATAGTGGCCCCTGATATTTTATGTAGCTGATCCCTAACTAATAAAAGGGTTTGAATCAGTTATTAAAGATTATTAATATGTATTTTGCTTGAGTTAAGAAAAATTGACTCACAGATTTTAAGTATATATTCTACTTTCTACCAATCATGACTTTAACAAGTTTTAAATAGTGAGATCCCAATGAGTGATGGCCTGATTTAGCTTCCTGTAGCTATATTTCTGGGCTACCATACTTGTTTTGCTTGGTTTAAGTTCTTTTATTCAGAGACTTCCCTTAGTTCTCCTGACTGTGGAAAATTGATTAGTTGTCCTCTCACTATCAGTTCATAAAACACCTAGATTATACAGAAATGAATGAGTTTATCAAGACATGCAAGAGTATGTCAGGCTAATTTCCCAGTAGAGGTGAGTGGGGCATGGCTTAATTGAGAAGCCGAGAATTTCAGGTGAAATCCTATTAAATCTGTTCTTTTGTTTATACAGTAAAAGCAAAACTTTATAACATCAGTTAGGGGTTAGTGTGGGAAATGGAACTGCTCTAGGTATTTTATGCAATAGTTGTTTATAATAATACTGGCAGATGTGGCCTTGCTTAGGCTTCTAAGAAGGGATAGCACAAAGGGGGATATTCACTATGGAACAAAATAAATTATATCTTTAAGACCTTGCTGGCCAGTAGCAAAAAGCCAAATTAGCAAGTATATTGTCTCTACCTCATTTCCACATTCTAATTCTCTCTATATTGAATTTAATTTGCCCCCCGCCCCCAACCTAGCTTAAGAGAGTCTGAACATTGAGTTTTGTAGCCTCTGTGGAATATAAGAATATATTGGAAGGAGGTAGAGATGGGGCTGACTGCTGTCGGTCAGGTCATAAACCACAGTGCCCTTAACCAGGTTTTCTTTTAGCTGAGCAACATGACTTGCCTTGTATTTTTCATAGCCCTTGAGGCTAGCTTTGTGTCCATAGTTGGCACTCTGAGAATGCTGGTTGAATTCATGTTAATCCTAATGTCACATTTACAAATACGTATCCATACATTAGTAATGTTATATTCAATGTGTAGTTTGGGTTTTTTTTAAAGATTTATTTATTTGAGAGAGTGAGAGAGCCCGTGAGCGTGGGGGGGAGGGGCAGAGGGAGAGAGAGTCTTACGCAGACTCTGTGCTGACCATAGAGCCCAACATGGGGCTCAATCTCATGATCCTGAGATTGCTACCTGAGCCGAAACTAAGTCAGACACTTAACCGACTGCAGCACCCAGGCACCCCTCAATGTGTAGTTTCTTTGCAGGTTTTTGTTTTTAAAGCTTCCTGTCCATTTTAGGTTAGTTAAAACTAAATCATCTATACATGCAATTAACTGGTCATGTGGAACCTAAAATGTTCCAACATGCTGGAAAAGAGTTTAATTTCAATAAATACAAAAAATACTTATTTTTTCCTGTGCTTGAATCAGTCCTCTTTCTCACTGAGATATTTACATCTCATTTTGGATATAATATCCATATTCAGTCAGTGTTTTCATCTTGTGTCTGCTTTAAGGAAGTCATATTTTGGGCTGGGATTAGTCTTTGTTCACAGAGTCAGTATTAAGATAATTAATTGAATTCTGTTTCGAATGGTGTTCTACTTGAGGCTTGTTTGTTACTTACTAACTTTGTCGCCATTTTTGTCCTGATAAAGAATTGAGCTTTATATTTGCCTATACTTTAAATATCATATTTGTTTCAATGTATCATTTTGATAAGGCAGTTGCTACTTTTCACTGTGCTGGGTTTCTAGACACTGTATTGTAAAACAGATCATTCTCTTGTGGTTTGTGTTTATATGAGAAATTTTATAATTAAGAATGGTGCTTCCAACCAAGGAGACTTGGGAACCAGAACATTTATGCTTAAGATGACCTTGTCATCAATGCCAAGATATAAAAACTCTTAATCTTTATAATAATTTAAATTTGTTTTTTTAAATTTTTGATAAAGTGAGTATAATACAAACACGTAAGTTTACAGTATACATGTTTAGTGTACTAAAAAGTATGTGATGTGTACGTCTGTGTATCTATAACTGTTGTACCATATATTTGACATATCTAAAACTCAAAGGCTAGCAATTATAAAAATTAAAAGAAAAATTTATAGTAATTTTTTGTCCTAGAATTTAGAAGAGGCTTTTATCAAACTCTTTGGGAAAATTGACCAAGTGGCTTTTTCTCTCCACTAATTTTTCATTTGTAAATAAAGCCTTTACAAGTGACTGTATTTCCATTTGGCTTGCCCCTAATTTGAGATCATTCTTTTTCAAATATTATAGAATCAAGTTATTTTGAATTCTTACAGAAGACTTTTTGGGAGAGGTGTCTAGTTGATCAGATTCTCTTGTTAATCTTTTCCTTCTTCCCCGTTCTCCTCTCAACCACATTTCCCCTGCCCACACCCACGTTATGAGCACTTTCATCATGGAAGAAGGCACCAAAGGGAAACAGAACAGGAATGCTATGCACACTCTTGCCCTAGTGGTGTTGGCTTCTGAGATTGGCTGGCATGGGCATTCATTTTCTCTCTAGCCATGTTTCTGCCTCTTTCTTCCCCCTGCCTCCCTTTTTTTGCTCTTTGTCTTTATTACTTTCACTAGCAACTGCAAATTATCTTCTTTTGGTTCCCTTAGCTATCACCTAATGGTGTTAGCTCAGGGCTCTTTTCTGACAAAGAATCATTGTTAGAAAACATAAAGATAAGGACAGATGAAGACACTGAAGAATGAAATGTAAGTATAGATTAGGTAGCATAAATTGGGAAGAGAGGCTGAATTTGAAATACAGAAGAAAAAATTGCTCATATATATCACATTTATTAAAAATAACTGTTACGTGTCTGCTGCCTAACCACGCTGTATGGTTCTCTGTAGCAGTAGAATGTGGAACCATGCCGTCTTGTTCGTCTTTGTGTCTCAGCAGCTTGGCTATTGCTGAGTGCAGTTAATGTTTATTGGATTGAATGGAAACATACCTATATTTTCTTCAGAAAGACGGAGACTGATAAGTGGTGTTTTCTTTTTTTCCCCCTAGTCTCTTGAATGCCATAGATCTATTATAAGCCAGCTCGATTGAATTTGATTGCTGAAAATGGAATTCAGATGAGAAAAAAGTTGGTTCTAAAAGTCCATTCCTGCTTTAAAAGGATGATCTTCAATTATTTTTAATGTTGCTATGATATTTTAATATCCTAATGTTAGCATAATGTCCTTTGGTGATTAATCTTTCTCAAGCACATATCTGATCACGTTATTCCCTTGCTGAAAAACTTTCGCAAGCTTAAACTGGATCAGCATTCTCCCACCCTGGTTTCTGACCTTACTTTTTAATCTCTTTTTAGCCCTCTTGAACTTTTACTCCTCATGAACAGCCCTGATGATGGCCCAGTCTGTGGCTCTTGCCCATGCTACTGTTGGTCTTAAATGCCTGTCCTTTATCAGTGACCCAGTCTTTTCTCTTCTTCACACTTGAGTTTGCTCATTGTCTCCTTATTATATGTACCTTTCTTTATGAATTCTTGCTGATCAGAGCAGTTTCTCTTGAATTTACTAACTTAAATTCTGTTTCTACTAGCTAACATTGATGTCACTTCCTTCCTGCTTGATCATATTTGTCCCAATCAATGTTTCTCATACAGTACTTTCCTCAGTGTCTAGCCGGTGTCTTGAACATAGAAGGAGATAAGTAGTCTATACCTGATTTTGTTTTAACCAAGTCAACTCTATTCTGTGATTTTTTTTTTTTCCTCTCAGTTTTATGACGGTTGACAGAATGTTGCAGAAACATCCTGCATCAGAGATTGTATAATTCCTATTTAATATTTCCTCCTATCTCAGGAAAGAACATGGTAACTTACTTAATTATTTAACAGGTTTTTTGGCTAGTATCCAAGTCAGTAATACAGTGAAGTGGAATTAATGTTAGTTTGAATATTAGGGTCCTGTGGCTAGTTCTTTCTCTGCTGTAAACTACTTCCCTTATCTTGGATTGATTGCTTTATCTCCTTGTCTCTCAATTTCCTCATCTTTAAAATATAGACGTTGGATTACCTCTCCAATTTTTTTTTTTAAAAATTTTACTTATTTGAGAGAGAGAAAGCATGCACAAGCAGTGGGGAGGGGCAGAGGGAGACAGAGAAGCAGACTCCCACTGGGCGGGGAGCCCAATGCAGGGCTTGATCTCAGGATACTGGATCATGACCTGAGCTGAAGGCAGACACTTAACTGCTTAACCAACTGAGCCACCAGGTGCCTATCTCTCTAATTTTAATGCTGTTTCTAGTTAGTAATAAACCTTTGCCATTGTTGAGTTCCTAAAATGTGCCAGTCAGTCTTCCAGATGTTTATCTAATTGATTTTGTGTAGGTCATCATTCTTCTGATATGTAGATATTATTGAGTCCTCTTTATAAATTTAGTTACCTTGGCTCACAGATGGTAAGCACTTCTCCTAAGGTTATAGAGTGACAGAGCTGGGATTTGATCTCAAGTCTGTGACTCATGTTCTTTCCATGATATGCTACTGTTTCCCTGGGATGTTGTTTTTGAGTCATTAAAATGTAGCTGTTTTCTCATTACCCTTACAAGTCTCACACAAAGTACATAATACTGTAGATGAAAAATGTTTATTTAAAATAAAGAAAGCTGAATCGTGGATCACTACATCAAAAACTAATAATGTATGGTGACTAACATAACATAATAAAATAAAATTTAAAAAAATCCACATGAGAGACTATGGACTCTGAGAAACAAACTGAGGGTTCTAGAGGGGAGGGGGTAGGGGGATGGGTTAGCCTGGTGATGGGTATTAAAGAGGGCACGTACTGCATGGAGCACTGGGTGTTACACGTAAACAATGAATCATGGAACACTACATCAAAAACTAATGATGTAATGTATGGTGATTAACATAACATAATAAAAAAAAAACATGGGAAAATTAAAAAAAAACACACACACACACAAAATAATAAAAATATTCCAAGTAACCTGGCTTATTTGGGGTCAAGTTTTCATTTTTAAATATCCACTAAGGTGCCCAGTCCTTTGTATGCACTGACTATCAAATAAGAGTAGAGGAGAAATTGTGTTATATTTTAGTGATATCAGTGAACAAATAATCATTGTTGTCACCTCCATAGTAGTCTACTTTTTGTCCTTTAATGGAAACTGTTTCAATGTAGGCTTAGTAATTCTTCATGAATATGAGAAATAGCAAGAAGGCAGGTAGGAAGATTCTCGTATACTAGACGGAACTGGTTTCTTTATTCTGTAAATTTACTCCATTATTCTCCTACCTAGTCCAATTTTTCCACTTTTGTAATTTCAAGTTGGTAAATATTTTTTTTTGTAATCCACATATGTGAAATTATGATCATAGATGTGTGAACAGTTAAAGCTAGAATTTATGTTGGATCCTATCCGTACTACTTTTTTAAAAAAGAATATCTTTTTCATTTTCTATTTTCATTTTAATGCCTTATTCATCTGCCTTATTCATATGAGTAGGCTGTCTGTAGTTATAATTTGAATACAACCACTGCAGTAATTAAAAAGGGATCTAATGGTAGCCAAAGCCAATCAATCTTAAAGGAAGAGAGTTCTTTTCTACCATCTTCTAAATGCATTGTTATAGTGCATTCTTTAAGACATTCTTTTCCTTTCTGTCTATTCTTTGGCCATTTTACTACTGTGAAGAAAGGAGTTAACATAGTAGACCAGAGACCATTTCCTTAGGTCTGCTTCCAAAATAGGCCTTGTTTGGCATCTGGGAACTTTAATGATAATCAAATAAGAAACTTTCCTTGAATGATAAGATGTAGCTCACGGTACCTAGACCTTTTGTACAAAGAATGTGGTTTATGCTGAACACCTGCTTTCCTTCTGGGAGTCTGGATTTTGGTACATATTAGGCAGACAGTAGCTAAGTGACTAACTTCTAATTAAAATTTTGGGCACTGAGTCTCTAATGAGTTTCCCTGGTAGACAGTACCTCACACATGTTGTCAGAATTCAGTGCTGGAAGAATTGAGCACATCCTGTGTCACTACAGGGAGAGGACTCTTGGAAGCTTGTGCCCAGGTTCCATGGGACTGCACCCTATGTTCTCTTCCCTTTGCTGATTTTGCCTTGTATCTTTTCAGTCTAATAAATATTAGCATAAGTATGGCTATATGCTGAATCCAGTGAATCCTTCTAGTTATCAGCAAACTGGAGACCCTCAACACAACTACTCGTTAACATTTTTTCCTACCTGAAGAAAGAGAAAGAGATAAAAGAGAAATGTGTAAAGTTTTAGACTGAGTTGGAGTTTTTATAAACTTTTGGTAAGGTGCTGTGAAAGGGATCAGAACATACCACCCCAAAATGTGCCACTTTGGCATACTGATTATTGTGAGCTGAAGGCACTTGAGAAACGGTAGATGCAGGAAGGGTGCTCTGACCTCTTTTTATACCTAAAGGCGGTCATATTATTTCTCATGAGGAAAAGAGCATTTTTTATCATTGGAGATTGGGAACATTTGGGTTCTACCAGGAAGAGAACATTTTTTTATCATTGGAGATTGGGAGTTGATTCCAAAACGGAATTTACCAGGAAGAGAACATTTTTTTTTATCATTGGAGATTGGGAGTTGATTCCAAAACGGATCTGTATAAAGAAACCTAAAATAACCCTGATCTTCAGTTAGTTTTCGCCATATATTTCCTAGCCACTTTTCCAGTTTCTTATCCCTCAAAGCTTATTAGATCCCTTTTCCTTTTTCTTGTCATTTTTCCATAAATTCTCTGTTAAAAAGGCTTAGAAGCTCTTGGTCCTAACCACTTTGTTTGGTCTTCATTTTCCAACAAAGGCTCCTATATGTATGTAAAAATATTAAATAAAATTTGTGTGCTTTTCTCATGTTAATCTGTCTTTCCCTTAGAAAAACCTAAAAGTTTTTTCCTCCCATATAGCTGGAAGGAATTCTTGGAGAAAAAAGGACATTTCTATGTTTTTGGATGGTTCCTGTCTTTGACAGCACTTATATAATGAGAAATAAATAATAGGCTTGATTAAATGATATGAAATTTAACCACTCTGCTCTAGTGGCTGAGGTAATTTCACACAATTTAACTATAAAATGTTCTTTAGGATAGAAGAGGATCCAAGAATGTATGATAGTAGTAACAGAATTGAAAATCATCCTAATGGAATAAATAAGAAACTTGCTTTTCATTTAGCATTTCATGTAGAACATAGGAAGGTACTAATATTTAGTATATGTGCCTACCTTAAAAGTACTTATGCACAGATTAATGATGTGTTTATTTAGTTGTGTGCTCTCTATAGATGTGTGTGTATGTGTGAAGGATTGTTATGAGGGTTCTGTAATATAATATCTTGATTGATGGTGAAATGTTTATTACGATTAGGTTATTCTGATTGGTTATTTGAGGAAGATGGATTAAAGACAATGTCAAAACAGTGGCTGAATAGGACCTGCCAAGGAATGAATATAGGAAGGAGTTCTATGACAGGTTTTACCTAAAGCCTAATACAGACAAACTGATGGGTGCAAATCAGTGGCAACAGTTTCCAGACCCAGGGCAGTTAGAGGCAGTGTTCATCCAGTTCAAATTCAAACCTGCTTTCCATCAGTAGTCAGAACCACAATTATTTACAAGTAGAACCACATCCTTTTCTATTCATTTATACTTATATACCCAATTAATGCCGTGATGTTTTCAAAGGTTCTTCTAAGTGAGTTATTGTATGTAATATGTTAATATGAAAGCCTGTAATTTTTAAAATGTGAGAATAATGATATTTATGTGCTTAAGCTCTGGCTTACATATGTTAATCATGTGCCTATTCTTGTTGTCCTGTAATTACAGAAGAATAAATAGTGCTGAACTTATTTTCTTCCTGGGTTCAAAAGCTTGCTGGGAATATTTGAAGAATTTTGCATATTTGAGTCCATTATAAATTTGAGACTATCTAACTGTGACCTTATTTCTGTTTGTTAGCTTTTAAACATTTATCTCTTTTTCATTTTCTCTTTTCCTATAGCTGTTATTTCAGACTTTCTCACTATTTAAATATACAATTCCACTTCCATTTCTGTAGTTTTTCAGCAGAGACAGCCTTTACCACCATTTTATTAGTAGGACTATCTTAATTGTTAGGAGTTGGGCATCAGATAAATTCAATTTTTTTGACATGCTAAAGTTAAGATGCCTAGGGGATTCCCAAATATAGGACATCATTATATAATTTGATATTTAAAGGTCTGGAGTTCAGAAAATCAGTTTGGCTTCTGAATTAGAAATCACATATCTTTATCTACCTACATGCTTACTTACTGAAGATATTTTATAGATAGAATGGTGCTTAATACTAGAACCTTATACTGTTATCTGTATTCAAAAGGTAAATGGTGGAAGAAACCCAGGAAAGGAGATTATTAAAGAACAGGAAGAAAAAAGAGAACTAGTGAAGAGAGAGGTATTATGAAAGTCAGGGAAGAAGAGAGACTTAAAAATCAGAAGCGGCCATTGACAGTGTCACATGCTACAAGGAAACTAGGGTAGATTTTTAAAGAGTCCATTGTATTTGGCTGTCGGTGATCTTTGAGTATCTTGATGAGAGCTATTTTAATTGTATGATGGAGTGAAACCAAATCCAATGAATGGGGAAATGAATTAGGAATAAAATTGTGGGGTACCAGGTGTAGACTGCTCTTTCCAGGAGTTTGGCTAATAAGAAGCAGAGTATAGGTTGCTGGTTAGATCATGTTGGATTGATAAAGGTTTTTGTTTGTTTCATTAAAAAAATGATTTCTGTGATTTTTCAAGTATAATTAACACACTGTGCTACAGTAGTTTCAGGTGTAGAACACGATTCAACAATTTCACACATTTATCAGCGCTCATCAAGATAAATGTACTATTAATCTCCTTTATCTGTTTCCCTCCTCATCCCTCCACCCCCTTCTTCTCTGACAACAGCTAGTTCATTCTCTGTGTTTAAGAGTCTGGTATTTTTGTCTCTTTTTTCTTTGTTCATTTGTTCTGTTTCTTAAATTCCATATATGAGTGAAATCATATAGCATTTGTGTTTCTATGACTGACTTATTTCACTTAGCATTATACCCTCTAGGTCCATCCATGTTGTTGCACATGGGAAGATTTCATTCTTTTTTATGGCTGAATAATATTCCATTGCATGTATGTGTGTATGTGTGTGTGTATCACATCTTTATTAATCTGTGAATGGACATTTGGGTTGCTTCTGTATCTTGGCTATTGTAAATAATGCTGCAGTAAACATAGAGTTGCATGTATCCCTTTGAATTAGTGTTTTCATTTTCTTTGGGTAAATGCCAGTCAAGGAGTTACTGGATCATATGATAATTCTGGTTGTAATTTTTTGAGGAACCTCCATACTGTTTCCCACAGTGGCTGCACCAGTTTGCATTCCCTCCAACAGTGCATGAAGGTTCCTTTTTTCCCACATTCTCACCAATACCTTGTAATTTCTTGTGTTTTGTATTTTAGCCATTCTGACAGTACAAAGTGATATCTCATTGTGGTTTTAATTTGCATTTCCCTGCTGATTAATGATGTTGAGCATTTCTTCGTGTGTCTGTTGGCCATCTGTATATCTTCTTTGGAAAAAGGTCTGTTCAGGTTTTCTGTCCATTTTTTAATTGGATTATTGTTTTTTGGTGTTGTGTAAATTCTTCATATATTTTGGATATTAACTCCTTTTTGGATATTTCATTTGCAAATACATTCTACCACTCGGTAGGTTGCCTTTTTGTTTTGTTGATGGTTTCCTTCAGTGTACAAAAGCTTTTTATTTTGGTGTAGGCCTAATAGTTTAATTTTGCTTTTTGTTTTCCTTGCCAAAGGAGACATATTTGGAAAAATTGTTTCTATGACCGATGTCAAAGAAATTACTGCCTATATTTTCCTTTAGGAATTTTATGGTTTCAGATCTCATACTTAGGTCTTTAATCCATTTTGAGTTTATTTTTGCCTATGGTGTAAAAAAGTGGTCCAGTTTCATTCTTTTGTATGTAGCTGTGCTGTTTTTCCAACATCATTAAAGAGACTCTTTTCCCGTTGTGTATTCCTGCCTCCTCTTTCATTGATTAATTGACCATAAAAGCGTGGGCTTATTGTTGGACTCTCTATTCTGTTCTTTTGGTCTTTGTGCCTGTTTCTGTGCCAGTGTCATACTGTTATGATTACTAAGCTTTGTTGTATATTTTGAAATCTGAGACTATGATACCTCTAGCTTTGTTCTTCTTTTTCAGATTGCTTTGACTATTTGGGATCTTTTGTGGTTCCATACAAATTTTAAGATTATTTGTTCTAGTTCTGTGAAAAATGCTTTTGGTATTTCGATAGGGATTGCATGGAAACTGTGGATTGCTTTGGGTAATATGAACATTTTAACAATAATGATTCCTCCAATTCATGAACATGGAATATCTTTCTGTTTGTGTGTATCCTCTTCAATTTGTTTCATTAAGAAAAAATTACTGTGATATTTTTTTTAAAGATGGGAATAGTAGAGAAGAATGATCCAGTAGGAAAAGAGAGGTTCAGTACAAGGAAGAGAGTACATAATTGGTGTAGTGAAGCCCTTGATGGATGTGGAAGGAAATTACAAAGATAGGCTGATTTGTCTAAGAAGGATCAATTCCTTTTCCTCAAAGCCTAGAGAGGAGGATAGACTAGTCATTGGTAAGTTTCAGAATGGTACATTAAGGAAATTTTGGGGATGTCCTGCGTAATAGCTTCAATTTTATTTCTTAAGAAGGAGCTATGTTACGGGGCGCCTGGGTGGCTCAGTCGTTAAGCGTCTGCCTTTGGCTCAGGTCATGATCCCAGGGTCCTGGGATCGAGCCCCGCATCGGGCTCCCTGCTCCGTGGGAAGCCTGCTTCTCTCTCTCTCCCACTCCCCCTGCTTGTGTTCCCTCTCTCACTGTGTCTCTCTCTGTCAAATAAATAAATAAAATCTTTAAAAAAAAAAAAAAAAAAGAAGGAGCTATGTTACATACCAGAAGTGAGTGAACAGATGGTGGGTCTGAGGCAGAACGTTTTAGAAGGGCCACTGTTTGGGCTGGGAAGAGGCATGCAGTAGAACTTCTGGGCACTTGAGAGGTTGCCTCTCCATGTGCCATCACATCAACTGGTACTCCTGTGTGGTTTTCCTTAGAGGACTCAGTAACCTGATACAGGAAAAAGGAAATTTGTTAATTCCCTCAGAGCTGGTGGTTTTGCCATTTAAGTTCAGCTTTAAAAGGAGTTTGAAATGTGAACAAGAGAATGGTTAAAGTGAAAATTAAGGAAGTTAGGTCAAAGAACTTGGACTTAAAGCCAGCAAAAGAAATGTCAAGGCGTGGTCATCTTCCTGACAATGAAGAGCAGATGTATCAGAAGAAAAAGAGTGAGGAAACTGGGCAGATGGGTAGATAAAGCCAAAGGCTTGAGGAGTGGGGAGAAGGAGTGGGAGGAGGGATTAGTGGGGAGAAGGGAGTACTGGGACATACCTCTTGCTTGGTGGCAGTTCTGGGAAAAAAACCACTAAGATAGGACTGTGGGAGTAGGTGACAGAGAGGCATGGAGTTAGGGTCATCTGAGAATCTGGCCGCTTAGCAAAGAGTTGAAAACATGGGCTCTGGAGCCAGACAATCTGGGTCTAAATTCCATTCCCTCACATATTAGGTATGTGATCTTGGGCAAGTTCCAAGAGTTGGTTACACATCACTAAAATTAAGATAGTAATAGTGGGACTGAGTGAGGTCATTCTTATAAAGCATTTGCTCAATCCTTTGCACAACTCAAGTGCTCAGTAAACTTCAGTAGTAATAATAATTATTATTGCTAGCTCCCTCTCATTTAGATCTCAGCTCATATGTCATCTCCTAAGAGAGACCCTCCCCAGCCACACTATAGAATACAGGCCCCTTCAGGTAACTGTCCATCATTTTAGCATCTAGCATTATCTGCTATTGTAATCTAGCAGGTAGTATATCTCCCCAATTTATATTATTATTATTATTATTATTTTTTTGGTATCAAAGCCAGGTCTTAGTAACCATTCTTTAAGCTATGTGCTTAACATGTAGGAAGAGTACCCACTCTCCGAAATGTTTGTTGGAAAAAAAAACATTGGTACATCTCTGCTGATGGAGAAATCACGTGAATGCTGCTGGTTAGTAAAGTTGATTTCTAGCTTCATGGTAGAACTTTTAGATAAGGGCAAAAGGGTAAACCACTACCACTATAGTTGTCTGATTTCATTTTAGAATTTTCCACACAAACAAGTGCACAGTTCTCAATTTACTATTTTGTTTGGGTAGATAAAGGAGTGACTCATCTCTTCCAGGCTGCATTGAATTTAGCAAACTGAGCAAATGCAGACCTGTTGCTCTGAAAATGAAACTTGTTTTCAAGGCATTATTTTTATTTTTTTGCTATAATGTCAAACCATGACTTTAACCATGAAAAAAATTGTATTTAACTTTATTTGAGCCACAGTGCAGGGATAATGGAATCTGGAACTGAACATTCTGCTGAGAGAGTCAGAGGAAGTTGGTAAAGGCTTCCAGTCTTCATTTGTAGGAGCCTTACAACAATGTAGATGATACTTATTGTTTGTCCAGCTCTGGTATCATCGTAGTCCTCTGAACATGGGCTTTTCATGTTACCTTTGTCACCCACGTATTTGGAAAGTAAGGAGGCGCAGCTTATGGGATACATTATTTCTGAATTTGTTACTCCCTTCCAAAACTCTACAAGAGTGGCTTAATGTTAATGATTACAACATTCTTTTATTTGTATAAGCAGTGTCCTCTCATTTTTGAAATTCAAAATAGATCTTTACCAGTTATTTCTCAAATTAAAAATATGTATGAATCATGATGATTTAGTGCAATTTCCAAATATATGTAGACCCATTCTGGGAAACTAGATTTTAAGAGTTCAGATTTGCTTTTCTTAATTATTATGTATTCCAAATAAATTTAAGTTTGTTTAAAAATATATCCTACACTGATTTCATGTAAGCTTGAGTTAGTTCATCAACTTATAACATTAGATTTAGCTGGAAATAACCTATCTACACTTTATTGAGGGTCCTTTTTTTTTTAAAGATTTTATTTATTTGTTTGACAGAGAGACAGTGAGAGAGGAAACATTAAGCGGCGGGGGGCAGGGGGTGAGAGAGGGAGAAGCAGGCTTCCCGCTGAGCAGGGAGCCTGACGCAGGACCCTGGAATCATGACCTGAGCCAAAGGCAGATGCTTAATGACTGAGCCACCCAGGTGCCCCCCCCCGCCCCCGAGAGTCTTTTAAGTGGACTTTCAAATATAGTATTATCTATACTGATGTTTCTATCATCAATGCGCATTTTTATTAGGTATTTTTATTTTATTGTAACAAAATTTTATGTGCTGCCAGAAGGTGAAATATTACGTATGACTGCTGTGATAATCTGACAATTTTTAAAACACTGACATTTTTTTCAGTTGGACAAAGCACTAGATTCTTACTAAAGTAACGCACATTGTTTTTCTCATCAAAAGACCTTCTATTTTGAAGTCTGGAATTGTGATGCCGCCAGCTTTGCTTTGCTTTTTCAACATTCCTCTGGCTATTCGGGGTCTTTTCTGGTTCCATACAAATTTTAGGATTCTTTGTTCCATTTCTTTGAAAAAAGTGGATGGTATTTTGATGGGGATTGCATTGAATGTGTAGATTGCTCTAGGTAGCATTGACATCTTCACAATATTTGTTCTTCCAATCCATGAGCATGGAACGTTTTTCCATTTCTTTGTGTCTTTCTCAATTTCTTTCATGAGTATTTTATAGTTTTCTGAGTACAGATTCTTTGCCTCTTTGGTTAGAGTTATTCCTAGGTATCTTATGATTTTGGGTGCAATTGTAAATGGGATCGACTTCTTAATTTCTCTTTCTTCTGTCTTGTTGTTGGTGTATAGGAATGCCACTGATTTCTGTGCATTGATTTTATATCTTGCCACTTTACTGAATTCCTGTATGAATTCTAGCAATTTTGGGGTGGAGTCTTTGGGGTTTTCCACATAAAGTATCATATCATCTGCAAAGAGTGAGAATTTGACTTCTTCTTTGCCAGTTTGGATGCCTTTTATTTCATTTTGTTGTCTGATTGTTGTGGCTAGGACTTCTAGTACTATGTTGAATAGCAGTAGTGATAATGGACATCCCTGCCGTGTCCCTGACCTTAGGGGGGAAGCTCTCAGTTTTTCCCCATTGAGAATGATATTCGCTGTGGGTTTTTCATAGATGGCTTTTATGATATTGAGGTATGTACCCTCTATCCCTATACTCTGTAGAGTTTTGATCAAGAAAGGATGCTGTACTTTGTCAAATGCTTTTTCTGCATCTATTGAGAGGATCATATGGTTCTTTTTCTTTCTTTTATTAATGTATTGTATCACATTGATTGATTTGCGGTTGTTGAACCAACCTTGCAGCCCAGGAATAAATCCCACTTGGTCGTGGTGAATAATCCTTTTAATGTACTGTTGGATCCTACTGGCTAGTATTTTGGTGAGAATTATTGCATCCATGTTCATCAAGGATATTGGTCTGTAATTCTCCTTTTTGATGGGGTCTTTGTCTGGTTTTGGGATCAAGGTAATGGTGGTCTCATAAAATGAGTTTGGAAGTTTGGATGGAACTGGAGGGTATTATGCTGAGTGAAATAAGTCAATCAGAGAAAGACATGTATCATATGACCTCACTGATATGAGGAATTCTTAATCTCAGGAAACAAACTGAGGGTTGCTGGAGTGGTGGGGGGTGGGAGGGATGTGGTGGCTGGGTGATAGAGATTGGGGAGGGTATGTGCTGTGGTGAGTGCTGTGAATTGTGTAAGACTGTTAAATCACAGACCTGTACCTCTGAAACAAATAATACATTATATGTTAAAAAAAAAAAAAAAAAGATAGCAGGAAGGGAAAAATGAACGGGGGGAATCAGCGGGGGGAGACGAACCATGAGAGACTATGGACTCTGAGAAACAAACTGAGGGTTCTAGAGGGGAGGGGGGTGGGGGGATGGGTTAGCCTGGTGATGGGTATTAAAGAGGGCATGTACTGAATGGAGCACTGGGTGTTATATGCAAACAATCATGGAACACTGCATCAAAAACTAATGATGTAATGTATGGTGATTAACATAATATAATAGTAAAAAAAAAGACCTTCTATTTTGGTGACAGTCAATTGGAAAATATGTATTTTCCCTTTCTTGATAATGAAATAGTCTAAAAAGAGAAAATATTTCTATAAAGAATTATTCCCAACTAATGTGCCTATAAAATACATAGAAAGGGACTCATATCTTCTAGACTGACTACTAATGAAATTTGGTACAGATGATTCCCATTTCAGTGACATTAGAGATTCTTGTTTGATGCTGTTAGACATCCAATTTTGACAAGAACATGTTCCTAATATTTCTCATGCTTTATTCCCAGAATTTAACACATCAGTTGGAGCACAAGGAAAAGGAGCAACTACAGATGTTGGATCAACTTAAGGAGATCCAGAATCACTTTGAGACTTGTGAGGCCAAACATAAGCATGCCGACCTTCAGATCTCAGAGCTGACTCACCATGCTGAGGAAGCAACCAAGCAGGCTGAGCAGTACCTTCTCGAGTTCCAGCAGTCAGAGGCCCTGAGACAGGAGGCAGAGAAGAGGAGAGAAGAGTTGAAACTGAAAGCTCAGGAGTCCATCAGGCAGTGGAAGCTTAAGCATAAGAAGTTAGAGCGAGCATTGGAGAAACAGTCTGAAACTCTTGATCAACTAACAGACAAGAATAATCAGGTATAAAAGCCAAATTCCTAAGGAATGATTTTTGCTGTGACCATTCATTCATCCATCCTTCGAACAAACACTTGAGTGCCATGCTGTGCATGTACTCTATCAAGATGTCCTTGATAGAAGAGTCTTTATGTCTTGGCTATTGCAAGGTAAAAAGTAATTTAGTTTTTTATCTTTTTAAAGTCTTTTTCATAGTTTAACATTCTATGAGTTTTTAGAGTTGGCCCTTAAAAGAGATCCATCCCTCTCCCCCAGTTTAGCTTTTAGTTCCCTAAGTTGAAATTGTTCTTTAATGTTCAGTTGGAAAAAAAATCACGAAGTTTTCCATAATATCACCTGACTTTTCCCCCAGTTGCATGTATTTTAAAATCTTATTTTTAGTATATTTCAACTTAAGTAAGTGTTGGTTGCAAATGAGCATTTAAAAATGCAGTAGTTACTACTGGACCATTTTCTGGCAGCAACTATAATGGGTTTCAGTGAATGAATGACGTTCACAATCTCACTGCCTGAGCAGTATTACCAGGTCACAAGCCTCTTTAAGATTCTGCTTTTGTGCCTTTTGATCGCAACAAAAAGCATTTCACTGATCCATGTATGCATTGCACATCATCTTTTCCCTTGTATAATCAGTTACTTTAAATGGATTTTATGCTCCTGTGTTGATTCTCAACTATATCTTTGGGTTGAATTAAACCTAAATGTTTATAAGATAATAAGCAGGAAAGTCAGGGTTGATTTTTATCCGTGTTTAGTCTTGGTTTATCATTTCTGCTTTGTCATTTGTCACTTGTCAAGAATTCTGAACATTCCAGAAGAATAATCATTTGGATAAGTTGACTTTCTTTCAAAGGAAAACACAATGTAGGGCAGTTACTTTTATAAAATCAATTGTCAGCACTTAAGAGTGACAGATGCTTATTTCAGATGAGCTGTCGTGGAAAAGATGCTTTACCATTTAGATATAAATTTTGTGGACATATAGAGGATGGAGGAAGCGATCACCTTGCACTCATTTTGGACTGCTTTTCAATTTAACCCATCTGACACACACTGGGTGACTAGTTGCCCTGAGGTAAAGCAGTTCTAAAGCTTTCAGACTTGAATCTGAACTGATCTGATCCCAGGAAATTGCTCTACCTTGATTATTCTGTTGTCAGTCTGGGCTGGCAACTGGTTCAATGAGCATGACAGTAGGGGAGGTAGCTAGAAAGAAGGGGGTGGGAGGGATTGATTGATTGAAACCCATCTGGGGATTTTACTTAATTAGAGGAAATTTAGAAGGGTCCATCCATGTCATCAGACAGTATCCTAATCCATGGTGCAGAGTTTTCTAGATGGAGTTTTTTAGAAAATTCAAAATTGTTAAACAATTATTTCTCAGAATGCTCCTGATATAATTATTTTTATCACTTAGCATTGCTAATGATAAGCAAAGAGTAGTTTTAAAGTGATTGCCACAGTTAGGGTAGTATCACAATTATCACAGCAGGCATTGTAATTTCCACTTTAAAAGCCTTAAAAATGAATGCGGCATGTTGCACTTAGAGCAGTGGTTAATCAAGGAAGAAAGGGTAACAGCTATTTCATTGCACATGCAAGTGTCCGGTAAATCCATGAGATGTGGAAATACATTGTAAATAATTTTGGAAACAAGCATCTATATCTTTATGTCTTACTGAATAATACCTCTAAGGAGTATTTAATTCTTAATAAAATCACAAAGCCACCCTAAGGCATTAGGAATACAGCCTACTCTTTTTTTGTTTTGTTTTTGGTTTTTGTTTTTTTGGACTAATTATTTTCAAAAAGTGACTGTAGGGCATATTTGGAAGTATATATTAAAATAAAAATAATACTAATTTCCAAATAAAACACATTATGTTTTGCAGAGTAAATTGTTTAATAAGTAGCCTTGTTGAGCCATTTTCCAGGCTCAAATGATGCAGTTTTGTGTTTTGTCTACTTCCATTTCTCTTTTTCCAGCATAACTTATTTTCTGCTTTAAGATTTGCCACTTAAAAATGTAGTAGAAGGCTAAAGAGTTGTATTCTCTTAAAAATTGCTCTGATTTACTTTTCTTCTGTTTTTTTACATTTTTGGAAGTTTGGTAAGATTATTAGATATATATCCTATTACAAAACTACTTTGTTATCAAATGATATGGATAGCATATCACCACAAATAGCATAACATTGCAGAAAAAACCCAGAAAGATTAGATTGTATACTTTCCTTGAAAGAAAATGGCATGGATGTTTACATCAGGGCATCATGATATGATGTTCTTTAGGGATATGTAGATAAACATATGATGGAAGACCTAAAATTCTGTAGATACAAATAATCTAATCATTAATTGTGATATTTTTGTCTTTATCTTTTTTATTTTTTATTTTTTTCTCTATCTTTTAAAGTGCTATTTGAAGTTATTGGTTCTTATACCTATTTTGAAAATGATAAAGGAAAAAATTTTGAACTTGGATTCTGATCACAATGTATGCTTTTCTGAATATTTCCAAAATCATAGATCTATATTTTAATATGGATGATGGGAATGCTTCTTAGGTTGTTTGTTTTTCTTGCTGAGTTGGCAGAAGAATTGATTTGCCCTGTATTGAGCTTTTTGCTTGACAATATTTGACTTCAAGAATCTTAAATTTCCATCTTTTCTTTTTTTGTATTGCCTTCATGCTGAGGAAAAAGGGAGTATATGTAATATATACTGTCTTTTAAAAGCTGAATTTTCCTGGGGCGCCTGGGTGGCTCAGTTGGTTAAGCCACTGCCTTCGGCTCAGGTCATGATCCTGGAGTCCCGGGATCGAGTCCCACATCGGGCTCCCTGCTCGGCGGGAAGTCTGCTTCTCCCTCTGACCCTCCCCCCTCTCATGTGCTTTCTCTCTCTCATTCTCTCTCTCTCTCAAATAAATAAATAAAATCTTTAAAAAAAAAAAATTTTTAAAAGCTGAATTTTCCAATTTAAAGGTTGAAAAATAAGGATCAGTGCTAAAGTACATTTTAAATGTGTATATGGTTCTGTCCTATGCAATTTTAGAAAGGCTAAAGTACTGATATATTAGAATAATCCAGCAGTCCATCTGCATGTACCTTCATATGCAGAAAAATAACTTTTATTTCTTTTTAAAATTTTTTCTACCTTTTAGTTAATTAAAAAACAAAAACAAGCCCAAAAATCTGTGTGTACTTTGTGGCCAGGCTTTGAGGAGTTGGTTTCTGTTCTTATTATGGTTTTAGACAGTATCATTCTCTGGCTTCACATAGCCATTTTCAATCCTCCCTTCATTATCTTCTCTTACAGCTTTTCTTCTTTGGAAGCTGGGTTTGCTTGGTTAGAACATTCTCTTCTCATTATTCCTGACTTCTACATAATTTTCCATTACGCCTCTATATTTCTCAAGGAGTTTTGCACCTGGCTTCCCCTCAGCCTGTTAAATTACATGTAATTCTTGTCATCTTTGGTGATTACAAAGCTCAAGTCAGCAACCTTAAACTTCAGCATCCTTAAACTTCACTAATTTCCCATTTTACAGTGACCTTCAAGTCACTCAGCAGCTAATTTCTGTGGCTAAAATTTGTCCTCATCTGTAATTTCTCTATGTGAATTCAAATCTTTAGTTCCAAAATTTCAGTCTCTGCTCTTACACATTTCTTTTATTTCCTTTTCCTTTTTTAACCATTACCATCTGATTTTGATCTTTCCACATTCCTCTGGTTGACCAGTCATTTCCTGGAATCCTTTTTTTTCCTGTCAGATTGGACTTTGTGAAAAGCTACTCTGATGACATGCTCACCAGCATCTTTGATTTCTCTCTTCCACCTCACACATCTAACTGGAATCAACCCAACTCTTATTTTTCCCATTTCTGCTCCTGACTAGTACCAGCAAAACTTACCTAGAAACATCAGTTGGCTTCTATAGGGGTCTTGATTATCCCCATCTACTCTCTGCCCCAATCCATTCCATTCCATTCAGAAACTAATGTAGGCCAGTTACCAAGCACATAACCCTGTTCTGAGCAATGAAGAATGAGTTATGAAGTTTGTTGGGGGGAGCTTATGGTAAACATTTACTCACTCCTGAAGAAGATACATAAGAGAGATTTTTCTCCTTCTCTGGTTTTGTCGTATTCGGCTGTGATGCTTGCAGTGGCCGCAGTTGGCTGTCTTGCTATGGTCCTGAGAACGAAGTCTCTCACACAAGAAGGTATTGCCGGGAGGAGTGCCGAGAGCTGGAGCTAGAGCTTTGACACCATGTCTGGAACAGTTCTGCCTGGAATGATATTAAATTACCTTGTAGTTTAAGTCAGCTTGAATTGGAGTTTTCTCTTACTCTGAGCAGAAGATACTCAAGCTGATACGAAACATCAGTTCTCGGAGTAAGGAGCTTTGAGTAAAAGAGCCTAAAATGTAGGATTAACTAAGTAGAGAAATGAAGTGGGGACAGGAGGATCATACATTTCTAAAGGGAAAGTTGACAAACTGTGCTGTTGGAAGTAGTTAGTTGAACCATCAGAAATCCTATCTTGGGGCAGCGATGGTGTGCCTCAGAGTTTTCATACCAGTTACTTAATACTGGTATGAAAACTTTAGGATGTTGGCATGTGTTGTGATCTTACTGCAGCCTTCAGAAAAGTTCCACAAGAGAAAGACAAGTATAGGTTGAAGCCTGCCTGTCTAAAAGCAGAGAGAAATAAATAATAAAAGCAGAGCGCAAGATTTCTTGGGGGGAGGGGGCGGGTAGAGAGACTGAAAATCTGCAATCTATAATCCAAATATACAGGGTCTGATAATTTGGAGTTTTTCAGTGTTGGAATAGCCAAATGATCTGTCCTTGCTGAAGTTAGTCCAAGCAAGAGAGGGAAGTAGGAAACTTAGCTGAAATAAAAATGAGGTGAAAAACAAGCCTGATTTCTCAGGCCCCTTTCAAGTGCTTCTACTTAAGCATTCTTGGCCAGACAAAGGGGATCCAAGCCTATTGTTTTGAGTTCCCTCAAGATAAAACCTATTCGACTGAGGGCCCCTGGGAATGTCCAGGATATTGAGGTGGCAGTTAAGACACTGTCATTTTCAGACTCGGAGACAATGTCTAGACAAAATCTTGGGCTGTGGCTGCTAGCCAAGCAATTAACAAAAAGCCAATAGAACTTACTTAGTTTTTAGTATCTGTATTGCCAAAGAAATAGCAAACTTGACTAACATAGTCTGTGACTGTCCACTCTAAGGCTGCCACCTTTGTCATGAGTTGATGTGATGCTTGGAATACTGAAACCGAGGGCGAAACCTGCAGAATTGTAGAGTAGCAGTGCCTGAGTTTTGAAGGACTCTTCAAGTGCTCCATCTCTGGTGTTCCTGTTATGTCAGAAAAATAAATACGTTTGCTGTTTAAACCAACTTTAGGAAGATAATGTAGTATTTTGTAATCAAAGGTGTTTTACCTGCTAGAGCTTCATCTTGAAAATAAAATCTTTATATTCAGGGCTTCAGGGAAGTCTCTTAACTCCTGGCCAGGGGCCTATGTTATCTGTTCCAAACATCAATCACTGTCTTGAAGCTACCTCTCCTCGTTCTCAGGCCCCTCTTGCATTATCCTTACAGCCAAGACTCGATTCTGTCGGTTTCTGTCTTCTCTAGTATGGTAAGTAGAGTGACCTCCCAGAGATGACTCACCCTAATTCCTGGAGCCTGTGAACATGATGAGATCACTCTCATGGTTATGTTATATGGCAGAGTTGACCTTAAGATAAGGAGATGATCTGGGTGGGCCTGATCTAATCACAGGAATCCTTAAAAGCCTAGAAATTTTTCTGGCTGTTGCGAGAGTGGGAAGTCAGAGGATTTGAAACACAGGAAAGATTCATTGTGGTGTTACTGGCTTCAGAATCTGAGGGGTCCATGAGCCAAGGAGTGTGGGTGGCCTTAGAAGCTCAGAGCAAACCCTGGCCCAAAGCTAGCTAGGAAATAGACACCAGAGTGTTAAGAAGCGCATGGAACTAAATTTTGCCAATGACATGGATGAACTTGGAAGTGGATTCTCCCTCTAAAGCCTCCAAGTAAGAGCACAGGCCAGCTGATACCTTGACTTTAGTCTTAGGAAACTCTGGGCACAATACCTCTCTTGGACTTGGGATCTGTGGAAACAGGGTAACAATAAATGGTATTGTTTTAAGTCATTAAGTTTGTTGGAATTTGTTACACTGCAGTAGAAAAATAATACATCTACCCTTAGACTTACCTATATTTCTAGCCATTTTTCCTGTCTTTCAAAGTAAACTCTATCCTCTGTGGTCCTTAGTCTTTTCAGTCCAGGGACATTGCTTTATCAGTTATACCTGCTCTTCAAAGATCTGATTACTGTCTTACACGAATGCCTCCCTGGGATCCTGGCTTCTCCTTGAACTTGATCCTCTGCCAATTTTTTTTTTTTTCCTCTTTCCCACTAGTCTTCATCACAACCCTATGATACAGGTGCCATTATTATCTTTATAAAGATAAATAATTTCCTTGAGGCCCTAGGGTGACTTATGACTGGACTGAGAATCACATTCAGTTTTCTGTGGTCAGAGCTCAATTGCTTAACCACCTCCTTTTATTATTTCTCATGCTGGCTTCATGCTGTTTTTCCCTGCTAAAACTGACAGGGTTTTGAGGAAATGGTTTCTTTGGAGTGATTGACTCATTGTAGTTTATCTTGAATTGTTTCATACTAAGTATAAAATATAAAGTGTAAAACTGCCTTGTAAGTATTTGCATTTTTACTCGTTATTTCTAATTCTGAAATGAGAATCTTAATTTTCTTTTTTCCGGGTTCAAGCCATGGCAGGCATCCGTAAGCAGAGATGGAGATTGTTCTTGGTGCCAGTGTTGGGGGGAAAGGGGGTGATTCCAGCTTCCTTAGCTGCTGGCTTTTTCATTGCATTGGGAGGTGGTGCGGATGAGAGGGGTAGTTCTGGGCCTCCATCCATCCCTCAGTGTCCACCTTCACCCTGCAGAGAGTCTGGCAAAGGGTGATGGACGTCTGGTCCCTTGACTTTTCTCTTGTGTCCCTTTCCCACCTATCCTAATCTTAATCTCATTTATATCTTTATGGGGTTTCGAGACTCCCAGTTACATACTGGTGTATTTCCTGTCCCTACCGACTCTATTAATAATGATTGATTGTACCAAAACCTTTCTTAGATTGTATCTGCATGCTTCCGTATATTGTCTTCCTTCTCTATTTTGAGGTTTCTCCTTTTTAAAAGTGTGCAATTGAAATGCAAAGAACTGTTATTTTAAGTAACATATTGTTTCAACCTCTGGTAAACTATAATAGGAATCTTTTTCTTTCCCCCTTCTTTTGCTAAATTTTATCCTACATTTAAATAATTATTTATAATCAAGGATTGATATGTGTTGGTGATGAAAATCTGCAACATATTGTTTCAGTGTGGTGCTACATCAGGGTAATTGTATTTTTCTTTTTCTAGCCTAAAAGCTATTTTTCATTAAAAAATGGAAAAAATACAAAATACTATTTTATGGATCTTTCTTCTCCTGTGTATTAAACTTTATTTTCTGACAGTCTCTATGATGGATTTTATAGTTTTGTTTTTTTTTAACCTGGTAGATTCTAAAAGAAAAGGATGAACTGAAAAGCCAGCTTTATACAGCATTACAACAAATAGAGAATCTTCGAAAGGAATTGAACGATGTCTTAACCAAGCGTGCCCTTCAAGAGGAGGAGCTTCACCGTAAGGAGCAGAAACTAAGTGATGTTAAGGCTCATCAAGCTGACCTTGAACTAGAAATCAAGGATTCCCTGGACACTATCCAAAGGCTAGAAAGTGAATTGAAGCATCAGAGTAAGATTCAAAGCCAGATGAAAGTTGAGAAAGCTCACCTGGAAGAAGAAATCACAGAGCTAAAAAAGAGCCAGGCCAGGGACAAAGCCCAACTTCTCGAGATGCAAGAGGCCATCAAGAACTTGAGTGCCATCCGGGCAGATCTCGCTAATAAATTAGCCGAGGAACAGAGAGCCAGGAAGGAGGTGCTTAAGAACCTTGCTGACCTAAAGACACAGGTGAAATCCAGAGATGAAGAAACAGATACAATCATTACACAGTTAAAGCTAGAACGAGACGTTCACCAGAGGGAGCTGGAAGATCTCACATCGTCATTGCAGAGTGTGAAAACGAAACACGAACAGAACATCCAGGAGCTGATGAAGCACTTCAAGAAAGAAAAGAGTGAGGCTGAGAATCATATTAGGACACTGAAGGTACCTGCGCTGAATTATCCTGATGATACTGAAGGAATTTTTCTGGTGGCTCATGAAGTTAATAAAGCGTAAACTTTCAGAGATCATTCTGTATTCCTAAGCACTGAAGGGAAGATAAAACTAACAGTAAAGAGGCTTATTCATGCCTGTTCAGCCAGGTTGAAATGAGTTCTAGCAGCCACCTGGGAGCACCTATTTCAGAGCACTGAAGCTCTTTAAAAAGAATGTTTAGCTATTTTGGGAGTTCAGGAAAGGCAGAGGTGGCAATAAGTCGTGGACCTGAAACGTGCCCTCATTCAACATTTGTGGCCTCCTAAAATATAAAAGGCAAAGACTTGTTAAGGCCATAGAAGTCATAACCACAGTCCTTTATTAATGGTAACTAAAGTGGATCAGCTTATGAGCTGTGTAAACCCAAGGGTTTTGAGATTTACCCTTTCTTTTCCAAATCAAAGTTGGCCTGGGTAAATGCATAACTGAGATCTTGCATTTGGGGAAATGTTTCTAGGGTCTAATGGTATTAGCCTTATCCCCATGCAGGGGAATTATTTTATAACATGATTGTCAGGAGTGTGATAAATCTGTCCCTCCTTCCTGCTTTAGTTTTTTTCTGTATTACTTATCATCATGTGATATAGATTCCATATTATTTATTTTTTAGTCTCCCTTTATTAGAATGAAAACTCCATGAGGACTGGGATTTGAGTCTGTTTTGTTTACACCTATATCTCCAGTACCTAGAACAGTTCCTGGAACACTGTAGATATCCACTGAATAGGTGAATAAGTAGATAAGTCTTCAAGGGTTAATTATAATTTTTTTTCAAATTCCTTGAAATACAACTACCATAAAAATGCTTCTGGTGAAAGATGAAATTATAATGAAATAGCTGACATTTGTAGAATGCTTTCAGCTTTTTATGAATTCTCCCCCAGTTGCATATAGTCTACTGGCAATAGTGGATTTGGGGTTATTAATTGGGGTGCACAGAGCAGAATGGAGACTGGGGAAATAGGTAGGAGGGCCTTACTATATTTCATTCAACCTAAGATACCATCAGTTATAAGGTTCATCATATGTGCTATTAAGAAAAAAAAAAAATACTTCTGAAACTTAACATACTCTCAATGCAAGACAATATCCCAAGACAGAGGTGGTAAAATGTGGAAAAATATGTCTTAATATTGATGAAATATGGCATAATAGTCTGTCAGAGTTGATGAGGACATAAACAAAAGTAGAATCAGAGATATGGAGAAGAGCTAATCTTAAAATATATGTCACATGTTGATTGATTGGCTGTGACAATAATAATAATACTAGCAGACATTTTTTTTTTTCCGGCACTTAGTTCATGCCAGTCATTACTGTAAGAACTTTACATGCGTTAACCATTTAATCCTCACATCATCCCTGCAGATTGTTTGGTATTTCTTCTCTAATGAGGAAATTGAGGCGTGGAAAGTTAACTGTCCAAGGTCTTAGAGCTGGAAAGTAGCAGAGACAGGGTTTGAACCTAGGTAGTCAAGTGCCTGTGTTCTTAACTACACTGCTATAAGTCGAAAAGATTTAGAATCGGGGCACCTGGGTGGCTCAGTCGTTAAGCAGCTGCCTTTGGCTCGGGTCGTGATCCCAGGGTCCTGGGATCGAGCCCCGCATCAGGCTCCCTGCTCGGCGGGAAGCCTGCTTCTCCCTCTCCCACTCCCCCTGCTTGTGTTCCCTCTCTCGCTGTGTGTGTCTCTCTCAAATAAATAAATAAAATCTTCAAAAAAAAAGGTTTAGAATCAAGGATGACTAGGCACAGACTTGGGTGACAAGATGGATGATGAGACTGTCAAGGTAGATAATGCAGAAAGAGAGATTTGGAGAGAGGAGTCGCAAATCCAGTTTTTGTTTGTTTGTTTTTTAGCATGTTGAGTTAGGTAGAAAGGAACGGAAGCCTAACCATGAAAGACCTAGGCAGAACAGTTTTTAGTACCTAATGGGTTAGACATTGAGGACGAAAGTGAGATTAAAGTTGGAATATTTGGGATCCAGTGACCCATTGGTGGTAGTTGAAATCATGGGATTTTAATGAGATCATATAGGGAGAAAGAAGAGGATGAAATTCTAGAACACCAATGTTTAAGGGAAGTACTGAGAAAAAGGTTCTAGCAGGTAAGAATAAAGGACTATATGAGAGACAGGAGGGAACCAGAAAAGAATGGTGTCTTGGAAACCTAGGCAGGGCATTTCAAGAAAGGTATAGTCAAGAGTGTTGAAAGTGTGGGGCGCCTGGGTGGCTCACTTGGTTAAGTGTCTGCCTTCAGCTCAGGTCATGATCCCAGGGTCCTGGGATTGAGTCCCGCATCAGGCTCCTTGCTCAGCGGGGAGCCCACTTCTCCCTCTGCCAGCCACTCCCCCTGCTGGTGCGCTCTCTCTCTCTGACAAATAAATAAATAAAATCTTTTTTTTTTAAAAAAAGAGTGTCAAATGTGGCAGGTTAAAAGAAGAACTAAAAACGTGTTCATTCCATTTGTCAGAGATGGCTAGGGAAGGTCCATGAGGAAATGTGAGGGGGTTGGATCAAAACAGAGTGGATAATATTCAACAGGAGACAGGGCAGTTTCCCCCATCCTTTCTTTAGGAAGTGCTTTGTATTCATGTGTAGTGAAATGACAGTAAAGCTTTGAGAAATTACCTGTGTGTAAAGAGTATATAACTTGGAAGTACTCTGTAGATATTTTGAAATTTTTAGGCATTTTTTTTTTTTTTTTAATTTGGAAGACAGAAATAGAGGAAGGGTATTTCAGCCACTCTTTAATATGGTACAAAAGCAGCATAAGAGCTTAAAAGGAGAACCAGAGATTGTGAGCACTTTCATTGTAAACTGAATGAGTTGCCCATAAGGAAAAAACCCCTACCTCTTGCTATTTCACTAACATAATCCTATACTTTTTACTTATTTATATCAGTTAGAAGGAGTTGATAATGTCATCACAGATGACTTAGTGTATTGAATTATGTACAAGAGGACTTTGGACAAATAGCTCTATAAATGTTCTATTTCTTTGTCTTTTGGCTTCACCCTTATTTTTTGGGTCTAATAAATGCTGATGCGTTAGCCATATTTTTTTCTCTGCACGAATTATGTTTTCTCCATCTAGGACTACTTAGGCCTATTTTTAAATTTAAATGTAAAATATTTTAATGAAATACTCTAGCTACTATTAATATTTGAAGGATATTGGGTTATTACCTCATGATGATTTCAACAGAAATCATTTGGTAGAGCCTTTCTTTGGGGGGTGGGGATCAAAAGACCAAGGATTTGAGCTCTGTACTTTTTCTAATTGCTAGCTATATGATCTTGGTCAAGTTACTAAACCTTTCCCCCCCTCATCAATAAAATGGGACTAGTAATGTCTTTATCACAGGGTTTTGAGAGTACAGCATCACTTTGTAAACCTTAGAGTGAAATGTAAATGTACTAAAATCACAAGAAGTAAGTTAAGTCAAATTTAGGCATTGGCATGTGGGTAAATGTTTTTAAAAAGCCTCTGGGGGGGGAGGGGGAGTCAAGGAGGAAACCCTGATTTGTAGCATTTGCCCAGTTTAGTGTTGGATATATACCGCATTTGACTATCACAGAAGACATCACCCGAGAGGGACAGTGTTGGGAAGAGCGAAGCACAGCTGCCTCTTAAGGCTCCCTGAGCCAGCTTCAGTTCTCCACAGGCCTTATGGGGAACCTTCTATACCCAAGAGTTGCATTAGCCATGAAGAAAAGGCAAAGCATTCTATTGAAACTAAAATCATAATTGAGCAATTTTCCTGATGAGAGACTTTATTTTGTAATTTTGTTTTGGGTTGTGAAAACAGGATTCCTTATTAAAAATCAATTCCTTTGTTAATTTAAAATGGTATCCAGTCTTAGGTGAATTTTGTGAGGTGAATATAATACAGATTTTGTCTAAAGCTGACAAAACTTTCTCTCAGGAAATTGATTCCTGTGATTGAATTCCTACATACCTGATTGCACACATAAAATATACTTGTAAAAAGGAACATGTATTTTAGAAATTAAAACATGTGTTTTAAACAGATCATAGGTAGTTGCTTACAAGCTGTTAGTAACTGGTAGGTGTGACCAGTTAACATTGCTAAGTTGTACCCAGCTGGTTTTTAAAAATGATAAATGTACCTTCCTAAAGGCAGTGTGGCGGAATAGTTGAAAGCCTTGCACATTAGAATTCCTGGGTTCAAATCCTGGCTCTGCAGTTTCTTATTACATATCCTGGGGCAAGGTTATTAGTGTCTCTGGGCTTCAGCTTCAAAAAAGGAGGCAGTAGTAATAGTACCTCCCTGGTCAGGTTGTTGTGAGAAATGAGGAAGAACTATGCAAAGAGGTCTGAGAGCAGTGCCTGACATATAGGAAGTGTTTGCATCATTGTTATTTTAAAAGTTTTAAAATTCACATACTTGGCCAATCTTTATTGTACACGGAATAGATTATTCCTAATTTTTTCTTAAAGTTGATTCTGGTTATATTCGAAAAAAAGATAAAAAACCAGGTACTTTATTAATTACACTGTTGGCACTGAAATAATAATCACTGATCAACTCCTTTTCAAGTTAAGTTACTTGTAGTTTCTTGGCTGCTACAATTCATAATACTTTCAGCTCACAGGGTGGGATCAGTAATTTTGCTGTACTGAAAGCACACAGTTCTTTCACAAAACCCAGGAGAGAGGTTGAACAGGAATGTTGTAAAGCTCCTTTTATAGAGGAGGAAACTGATCAGTCAGTACTGGGTCATAGTATTTCCCTTTTGGGACACCTCTCACAACTCCTTTCCCTCTCAGCAGAGTTGGGGTGCCAGCTTGGGGTTGGCACAGTATTTGCTTCTGCCTTCGTTAAGCACTTATCATTCATTGTTGTAGAATTGATAGGTGCATCTGGCAATTTACTGTTCATATTCGCTATCTCAGCACCCAGTACAGTACCTTTCACTGAGTAAGTGCTCAGTGAGCACTAAGGAGTGATTGAATAAATGCAAGGGGCATTTCCTTTCCTTTGTATGTTCTGTACAGACGCTTAGAGCAAAATCTTGAAGTTTTTGCCCACTGATAAAATGTGTAATTTGTTTGGTGTACAATTTAGCTGTGGCCAGTGGACTTTTTCTTTTCTCCTCTTTTTCTCAGGCAGAAAGTATAGAAGATAAGAATACGGCTAAAGTCCATCGTTGTCAGCTAGAGAAGGTGAAATCACAGTGTGACAGGCTGACAGAGGAATTAACCCAGAATGAAAATGAGAACAGAAAACTGAAGCTAAAATATCAGGCTTTGAAGGACCAGCTAGAAGAAAAGGTAAAAATACGAATGAATTCTAATTTTACTTACTCAGATTTCTTCTAGTATTTCTTCTGGAATATATTTTATGTGATTTTTTTTTAAAGAGAGAGTGTGCCTGCAAGTGGGGGGAGGGGAGGGGCAGAGGGAGAGGAAGAGAGAGAAAGAGAATCTTAAGCAGCCTCCACGCTCATTACGGAGCCTGACGTGGGTGGGGCTCAATCTCAGGACTCTGAGATCATGACCTGAGCCGAAATCAAGAATTGGTCACTTAACTAACTGAGCCACCCAGGTGCCCCCATTTTATGTATTAATAAATGCTAATTGTAGTCTTTCATAGGAAAGTTATATTGGTGCCACAAAAAGAATGATAGAATAAAAATCCAGCATTCTAATAAACTTTCAACCAACTATTAACCATCTACTACATTTGATTTTTAAATTTCTTCTGGATCTTAAAATAGGAGTTTAGAGGCAAGGGTAGCAAAGAAAGGAATTCTGGTTTATTGAGGACCTGCTATATGTCAGGCATTTATGCCAGTTGATTTACATGTGTGTGCTTACTCAGTTCTCACAGCTCTTTGGGTTAGATTTTATTGATCCCTTTTAACCTATGAGGAAACTGAGGCTCAAAATAAAACCTGTAATAGTTAAGTGCTCACTATGTGCGAGGCACTTTTAATGCTCATGGAAGTTTTATGAAATCGATACTATTATGCTCATTTTTTCGGTTTCAGAGACTGAAGCTTAAGAAGGTTGGTAACCTTGGAACATCCCTAGCAGGCTTACTGCTTTCCTTTCAGTAGATGTGTGAATTTATTTTGAGTATCTGCTATATATATCAGGCATTGGGTAGAATACTAGGGACTTTGAGAGTCACTACTTCTGTGGCAAAAGTCAACTAGGAATAGAAGACAGAGTATTTTTCTTCCACCAACTTCCAAAAAGGATTGGTAGTTGGGTATTATAGAAGTCAAATGTAAAGATGACCATTGAAGTACTTACTGATAGTAGAATAAGACAACATAGACAGGGTCAAATGAGTCCCGTACTTGATAAGGTTACATGTATGAGGAAGGTGCCACCACTGGGTGGGGTATCATAAAATGCTTCACACACCTCTAGGAAGAAACTTCCTTAACCACTTTACTAATCTTTTCCTCTTTATGTTTTCTGCAAAATTCACTATACTTTATAGGTATATTTTTTTACCTTTCTAGTAATTGTTAAAATCAAGGAAATAAGATACAGGTTTGGTGTTTATGATTGAATGTGCTAAATTAAGTTGCTAAATTTAGGCCTACAATCTTGACAACTGCTGCAATTTAGTTCTTATGTCATGCTTTGTTTTGAGTGTGTCCAGTGTTCACACATATTTACTGTATCTGTTGCCAGGGTGTAGTTGCTGTGGAGATAATGCTAAATTTCCCAACTTTTTCATAATTAAAATTCTAGCCAGAAGATTGTGTTAACGTGTTTTATACTTACACATTTGCATTTAAGAAATAGTGGTGAAAATTTCTTATGTTGGGATGTAAGTTTACCTTGCTCTGCTTAAAATAAATGTTTCTTCACTGATTCTATCTGTGATGTTCTAGATATGTATGTGTTAACACACGTTCATATAAATGGAACATTCACCTTACGACAGAGTTTCAAGAGTTAATGATTGTATTCCATAGCTATGTATTGAGCATCCAGGATGTGGCAGGCCTTGTTCTGGGAGCTGAGGGTTGGATATAGATAAGACACGGGTCTGCAACTGAATGCTTGTAGACAGATCATGAAAAACAAAATCGCTTTCAGTTGTTAAAACTGTATAGTCAAGTCTTGACAGTGTGTGCTAATGCAGAGAAAAGATGTCTCTGGAGTCTAACTTGTGAGTAATCTTAAAGATATAATAATCTTAAACACACAAATGTAAATATATATGTATAGCTTCTATGCTTGCTTTTCTTTTAGAAATATTTTTTGTATACATGATTATTACATACTTTGGATTCACTTAGCTGTTTGTGTTGACCTGTGCCATAGTATATGGTTACATATGAATCAAAATTTTGTTGGGTCCCGCCATCTATAGATAGGGCTCTGCTCTCTGAGAGGCGGCATATCATTAGTGGGTATGGGCAGAACGTTGAGTGTAAATCATTTTCTAGCTGTATGGCTTTAAACATATTGCTTAAAACTCAAAGCCTCAGTTTTATCATCTTTAAAAAGGTATGATGAGGGTGCCTGGGTGGCTCAGTTGGTTAAGCGACTGCCTTCGGCTCAGGTCATGATCCTGGAGTCCCAGGATCGAGTCCCGCATCGGGCTCCCTGCTCGGCAGGGAGTCTGCTTCTCCCTCTGACCCTCCTCCCTCTCATGCTCTCTGTCTCTCATTCTCTCTCTCTCAAATAAATAAATAAATAAATCTTTAAAAAAAAATAAAAAGGTATGATGATACCTCTACTATAGAATTAAATGTGAAAAAATATATAAAGTGCCTGGCAGAGTAACTGATATCTAATAAGCTATCAATTAGTAAATGCCATTATTTTGTTATTGTTGTGTTTCCAAATAAATGCTGCTCGTGGTTCAACCAAGCAGTCAACCAGTCAGCAAGTATTGATTGACTGCCTGTGGTCCATCTAATAATGTTAGGTAGTGAAGGGCCAGGGACCTGGGAGTAGGAATTATTGCCGAACTATGCAGATTGGAAGTTTAGAACCAGACTGCGTTGAATCACTTGAGACAGATGGCCCACAAAGGAGGCTCCCTTGTGAAAAGAGCTGGCAGTTCTATTAGCAAGTGATATTGAAGGCATGTGTGTTAAGCAAACCAAACAAATGGGCAGTTTTATAATTATGTTTTCTCTTTGAGGGCAGGAACCCAATCTTGATTGTTTTTCCATCTCCAAGATCAGGCACAGAGCCAGATACACAGTAGGTAATTTGTAAGTGAATTGTGGATAAAGAGGAGTGTGTGTGTATGCATACATACATGCTTGCACATACGTGTAATATGTAGATAAAATATGGGTAACCTATGAGTATATGTACATTCATTTTGTGTGTGTGTTGGGGGGACAGCAGACTGCAGAAAATAAAAACAAGAAAACAAGACGAAGATATATTTTCAGTGGAAAAAAAAAAAAGTCCCATGACTTATAGCCCAAAGATTACTATGTAAGCAATGCGTTGAACTTGATAAATGGGCCTTAGGGCTTGAAGGGGTTTCAAATGTGATTCTGCTATAATCAAAAGGGATGCCTTTCTTGTTTACCTAACATAGCATTATTCTCGCATGCCCGTCTTAGTGGCCGAAGTGGCACTTCCCCTCTTTTTTAAATGTCTTGCTACTATTTTGACCGCTTACTTTAGGTCTTTGTTTCTTGTCATGTTACTACTTTGTAAGCTAAGAAATGTTAAAATTGCATCACAATTCATATAAAGCCATTAACATCAGCAGCCTGAATCAGCAGTAGAAGATAGCTGTTAGGATATATGTACAGAATAACTAACTTTGGCATATTTTCCTCATGTATTCAGTGGTGATATGTGGTAATAAAATGCATTTTTTCCAACATCTGATTTTGCTTTAACATCGAATGTTATTTTTTCAATTTTACATGACATAGAGAACAAGTATTGTGCAACCCACAGAATTTGTATGCATTTAAAACTTTATTATGAACTTCGTACTGGGGAAAAAGCTCTCATGAAATGTTAGGTAGAACTTTGTAGTGTCGTTGAAATTTATTATTCCTTTTGCTTAAAATTTTAAAGGAAAATATTTGATTTC
The DNA here is from genome assembly GCF_011800145.1 of Mirounga leonina. Classification (NCBI taxonomy): domain Eukaryota; kingdom Metazoa; phylum Chordata; class Mammalia; order Carnivora; family Phocidae; genus Mirounga; species Mirounga leonina. The sequence goes on from NW_023270825.1 coordinate 21,417,402, forward strand.
TTCTTTTGTTCTAAAAGGATCTTATTAATATTAATCTTTTTATTCTCTGGCATTTACCTGGAAACTCATAATGCTGTTTGTTTTATCAGAAATATATTTTTATTGGTTTCACTGGAATCTGAATCATCAAAAGAGTTAGCATATAATTAAGCCATTTTTGCTCAGCAAGTCAACATCAAAGTTTACATAGTGAAGATTTTAAATGTCTTCTTTATACAGACCTGTATCTGATCCAACTTAAAAAATTTTTGTTAAAGTAGGTATGAGTTTACTAATGATACTGGCCATCTTTGGGGAGCTTTCCAAGTAATTTTGTAGTGTATTAAACATTGTTTTTAATTTTGAACACGTTTACATGATGTTTTAGACATAAATATGGTGTCTGAAACTAAGAGAATATTATTTTGTAGATTGTTCTGTTTATACTGTGTCTATTCTCTTGAACCTTATGTTTTGGAAGTATGGCTGTTTTATGAAAAAATATATACAATATTTTGTTCAGGTATTTTTATAAGCAGTGAGAAAAATGGCATGAAAAATGATAGTAATGTTCTGAGATTGTTTTCCTATGTCCAATGTAGACATAATACATTAATTTTCAGATATAAGAGAAAGAGTAATTTTATTGATTACATTCATTTTTATAAATTCTGAAATTGTTTAGAAAATTATTTTGTTCTTTAAGAGGGAACTTTAAAAATTATAAAACAGATTTTCAGTTTGGATAATGCAGGGTACTTTATAGGGAAGGTTTAAAAACTCACCTGTGACCTTACCACCTAACTCTCTTGCATTCGAGTTCTGGTGGAATTCTTTTTGGGGTTCTTTTCTACACACACAGATACACAGATCCCATTTGGGATCATTCGCCATGCACAGCTTTGTGTTCTGAATTTGCCTGTGTCCTTGAACATTTTTCAAAGTCAAGTTTATTTGACACCCAATATTTTATCTGGTGAATGTGGCATTCTCTTGTTGATTACATTACTGTGTCTTTTCTATTTTAAAATTATAGATCAAGTAATTTCTCTCCTGTATGATCTAGTACTTTCCATATTTGGAGCTTTCATTTGTATTTGTTACTGATTTATGCAAACAGGCTTCTTGCTACTAGATACCCAAATCTGGAGGAAGCCAGAGGTATCCACTCTCCTCATTTTGCTTTTCTCCTTTAATCCACCCATAATCACAACCATATGTAGAACTCCCCCCGTTATGAGAGATGCTGTCACATGGGTACACATACCTTGTGGCTATAGCTAGCCATGACAGTGTTGGAAGATTCTTCAGTAGTTTGTTTTTCTGCCCCACAAGAAAATCTATGTGCTAGCTTTTATTTTTAAAAAGCAGTATCTCAGTGTTTACAAGATCACACTGGAATATTGTGCAAAGGTGGTGTTTCCCAAAACACTTTGCATCAGTTTAATTCTGAAGTATAAAAGAACCTTAAACAATATTAATCCTCCACCACCTTCTTTTATAGATGAGGCAGGTCTGGCTCAAAGAGTTAATTGACTTGCCCAAGTGCACCAGCTGTCCATTGGTAGAAATGGAAATAGGAATCAGGCTTACCAATTCTATTTTTTTTTTTCTGTTGTACCAGAATCTATAAGAACCAGTATATAGATTATATAGGTTATCTGGGATTCTTAGCTAGCTCATATATTTATTGCTAATTTATGTAGTATATTGAATTCTTTCAAGCGGATTTTTTTTCTATTATTCTTTCAGGAGATGAGAAACTGTGATGACACAATTAGGAGACACTGTAAGGCCACAGATTTTGTGACATCCGAGGCTATAGTGGTTTATAGGAACCTAAGTGTTGAGTAGATCAGGATTCATAGACATGTATTTTTGTTCTTTCCCATGAAATGCTTTATTCAAATTATTTGTGAAGTGACACCTAGCAACATATTTTAAAGCTACTATTATATTGGATAAAAACACTTAGGGGAGATATTTTTCTAATAAAAAATATGGATCTTTGAAAAACGGTAATTCTCATTTGCAAATGTAATTATGATGCCCATTTTTACAGATGGTGGAAACTGAGGTTGAGAGTATAATACAGTGACTCGCCCAACATTTACAGCTTGTGGTGGAAACAGGATATGAGCACAAATTCCTTTTATTTTTTCCCTTTATTTACTACCAGTAAAATGACTCACATTTATATCTTTTCATTGAACTCATAGTGTTGAATTTAAATTTAGGGTTATTATATTCAACAGATTACCATATACTCTTTTATTTTTTTAGCTTGACACCAATTTTGGAAAAGAAGTCATCAGTGATTTTGTTAGAAAAATCTAATTAAAACCTGATATTACCACATAAAATATATCTGTGACAGGAAAAAAAGAATCAATGTTGTTTAATTTTGTGTTTTGGTTCTAATTTGACCATCTGTTTAGGATTGGTACTTCTCATCATGTGGAAAAATATATATGATTGTCAACTGTCTATAAAGTATTCACTACTTTGCAAAATCACTGTTCTGTATTTTTTTACTAAGAATTCTTTGTAGCAGGCAGAATTCTCCGATTTTAATTTTTTTTTTTTTTTCAGAACAGCAAGAAAGAAATAGAAGCAAATGAGCTGCTGACTTCTTTCATTTACTATAGTGTTTAGTGTTTATACTTTAGGCCATCCTTAGGCAGGACTTACTATTTCTTTGGTGCTTCATCTATTTTAAATTGTGTGACTAGAATAAAGGGAAGAAAGCTGTAGCTACCATATATTAATTTGGAGGCAAATTTAAACCAGATACTCTAAATAAACACTGACTAAGATGTTATGAGTAATTTCCTGTGAAATTGCTGTCATCTTAAAAAAAATGAAGATAAGATGGTCAAATTAAAGGTAAAATTACAAATTTTGTTTTGTATTTATTATTTATAAAGTGCTTTTAACTGAATCCCTTATAGTCATTAAGTCCAGAGTAATCTTTGACTTTTACAGAGAGTTGGCTGAAACATCAGAGTCCTTACCATGTATGAAACATTATGCCAGATTTTAAGAAACAGGTTTAGAATGCAAAGGTGGGGCGCCTGGGTAGCTCAGTTGTTTAAGTGACTGCCTTCGGCTCAGGTCATGATGCTGGAGTCCCGGGATCAAGTCCCACATTGGGCTCCTTTGCTCAGCAGGGAATCTTCTCCCTCTGACTCTCCCCTCTCTCATGCTCTCTGTCTATAATTATCTCTCTCAATAAATAAATAAAAATCTTTAGAATGCAAAGGTGAAGTGACTATGCATTGATGGGGGGCAGTTATACATACAGCTGTGGCAGAGACGGGGCAAGAAATAAAGGCTGTATAGAAGTACATGTGGTCTCTACTTTCCAAAATGGAACATGTGTGGAGAAGCCATTTTCAAACACTATTCCATTGGCAGTGACCTTTCCTACCAACCATTTACAATCAAAGAGGTTGATTTTAAATGAATATAGTGAGTGAAGTCAAAGTTTGCATCTTTTTCATCCCAGATTTCGACTTGATTTGAGAGGACTACCATTTAATCCTTAATTCGTTGAGTGGTTGAAAACTACAAGGGCCTGAGAGGAAAGTAGTCTTGTTGGACACTTTTCTTTAAAATCCTGTACTACTGTTAGTTTGATTTCATTTAATTTTGAGATTGTGAGTGATACCCATAGTGTCGGAGTTAGGCTAAATAATGGCACATGCAGCTGGTTGTGATGTGGAAAGCCAAAGGGAAAAGGCTGCATGAAGCGTTCTATATTTGTTTCAGTGCTTTGATGGGAGTTAAGCAGTCCTAGCTTGCTTGCTTCGGTAGACCCTAAAAGGGAACATAAAATGAATGTCCAGGTTTGTTTTAAGTGAGGTTTTGTTTTTTTGTCTTTTGAGTTTTTTAAAATTACAACATAAAGTGACCCTATCCATTTTGTCATTTAATGTCAAATGAGCAATATTCTGTAAATTTTAGGAAAACAACCAACAGGTTCTCATTGTTCACATAAGTTATATTATTTGGAAATTTGTTCTTAAACTTTTTTTCCCCATATTCTTTCATAAGAATAAATGCATGCTTAAGTATCTTTTAAGAAAAAAAAAAGAAATCCTGATGGTTTTTAAAGACACTAAGCTTATAAACATTTCTCTGGTGATGAATGATACATTGTTTTCTTTTGAAAATTAAACAATGTTCGTTCCAAATGCATAATTTGAAACTCTAGTTGTTTGTTTCTTTGTCCCTATTTTGTTTCAGAAATAGAAATGCATCAAAAGTGGCTGATTTTAAATAACGTTATTTCTGTTTCCTAGCATTCGACTTAAGAGAAATACGTAATAATTGCAAAATGGTCCTAAAACTTAATAAATGCATAAAATACCGTTTAGCAGTATTTTTGTTTCCAACTTTGAGTATTAATTTCTAGAGTGTATCCAGTACATATCCTGACACCTTTCTGATTATGCTGCCAGTGATCTTTGTATTGCTCAATATTCTCCTAGAAAAAGATACTAAAAAGCCTGAGGCAAGAATAATTTCCTTAAGTGGGGTTAGAAGTTTAAATCTGAATTTGCATTTTTTTTCTGTTTCTGTTTTATGGATAACTTTCCTACGCCTGCCTAAGACTAGGTTATGGAATTATACCTTACTTTTTTTCTATTAGCTCTACTGTTTTACTGATGCTCTCAGTTCTATTTTTTTTATTATGTTAATCACCATACATTACATCATTAGTTTTTGATGTAGTGTTCCATGATTCATTGTTTGCGTATGACACCCAGTGCTCCATGCAGTATATGCCCTCTTTAATACCCATCACCAGGCTAACCCATCCCCCCACCTCCTCCCCTCTAGAACCCTCAGTTTGTTTCTCAGAGTCCATAGTCTCTTATGGTTCATCTCCCCCCGCTGATTCCCCCCCTTCATTTTTCCCTTCCTACTATCTTTTTTTTTTTTTTTAAATAACATATAATGTATTATTTGTTTCAGAGGTACAGGTCTGTAATTCAACAGTCTTACACAATTCACAGCGCTCTCAGTTCTTATTCTTTGCATACTATTAATTATAACTTCTTCCCCTCCTTTGAAGAAAATAGTGTAAAGCATCTACTTACAGAGGAGAAAAAAGAGTATATCTAACCTACAAAATAGTAACGCTTTTATTTTAGGAAGCCAATCTTCTAGTAGGAATTACAGTGTCCTTTTGCTTATCAAATACATAAAAAGAAGCATCTCATTCACTCACACATGCATCCGTACTTAATTCATTAGCAGATCTTACTGGTTCTATCCTTAAAACTTACTCTGCATCTGATTACTTCTTACTACTGGCAGTGCCCTCGTTTTTGTGACATCAACTGGCCTTGCCATTTACAGTAACGTGTTGCTGACAAGATGATTGTCCTCAGTGAGTTTACAGATTAAATTATTGCAAAAGCAACTTACAGAAACCTAAGAAGTCATTTGAGTTCAGAGACTCTGTTTTTTTCATTGTTGTATAGTTGGGGTCTATTCTGTTTGGCCCGTAGAGCATACACACACAAAATAATGCTCACTAGAATGAATGGAACATAAAAGGATATGTATGTTTCAGAAAAATGTATCTATTGACTGCTATATGAGACACTCTACTAGGTACTGGGATGTTTAAATAAAGAATAAGATCTCTACTCCTAGGAATTCACAGTCTGGTAAGGAGACAGACATGAAAGACACACAAAGTAGTAGGAACCCTAGGGGAAGCTCCTATAAAAGTGCCTTGGGGGCAAGAAAAGGGGCAGATATTCCTATTATTCTTAAGAGCTCAAGTTTATCTGTTGTTTTAATATCTGTGTGGGTGAGGAAGGAAATGCATGTTATTGCACTTTTATAACGGGTAAAAAAATTCAGTTTATGACCTTCCCTTGTCCTCTTTATTCCTGAGTAGTGTTGGGTTCACTGAGGGCAAAGGATATACATAGGTTGGATCCATGGAGACTTTTTCAAACTGATCTGAACTGTTGATTTTGGAAGTGCTGCTTTGTTTTTTTGTTTTGTTTTGTTTACTTTTAAATACCAATTTGAACATTTAACATATAGCCATACTTCGAATTTAAAAAATGCACCATCATGTAAAATCTTGTATTTTTAAGTAATAAGTTTGCAAAAAGTAGTTATGGTGTGGCCAAGACTTAATGTTTTATGTGTTTACTTATTTGCTTCTTGTTTTGCAAGACAGTTTGAACTGCAGTGTGGTAATTTTCTAGATGAAACTCCTTTCAGATACCCTGTAATAAGCACAGTAGATCCTTCTCTTTTAGTTGTTCTGCAGTTTCTGCCTTGGTTGGCATTTCATTGTAACTTAACTTCCTTGTAGCTGAGTCAACTCTGTTGGTGTAAGTAATGTGAGCTTTCTTTAGAGAGTTAGATAAATGGCTTCCAGACAGATCCAATTTTTGTTCAGGAGAGTTTCATAATTTGCCTTGTAATGCTAGTGTCCTGGATTTAAGGCTTAGGCGTAGCAGTAATCTTGAGTTACAGAAATATTCTTTCTCAAAATTTTTTTGTGATATGTGCTGGTCTATAGTTTCAACATGCCAGGCTTCCAATAACTTTGAATTATATTATACTTGTTTTAATTCCAACCTTTAATATAATTTGAGCTCTCTCTGCCTCTCATCCTATCTCTCCCTCACCCACTGCTGATGTATTAAAGATGGCCTTGGAGCTGAAATATTGTCATACTTGCTTATTCAAGTTAGTTTTCAATAAAGGAATAACAGTAGCTTTGTATTCATGATTTATTTAGTCATGTGAGTGTGCTTTATTTGCTAAACTCTTTCTTTTTAGATATGTGAAGAACTGTTTTCATGTCCTGTAACCAACCGTATTGGAAATAAAGTGGCTCTTTTGGGACTCTTAAGACATTGAAGGAATCTCATAAACTTCTGCCAAGGAGATAACGTTTTGGACATGCTCTAGTTTTATTGAAGTTCTATTTCCGTTAAGATTGTGTCTCCTTATAATCTTTACAGCCTTTGGGAAAATGAATGTTCTGAGTTGTAAAGAGTGTGCAACATAAATATATAATTAGAGGAACATTTCTCATCCTTTGAATTACAGGTCCATTGATGAAGCCAGTCAACATTGTATATGTGCACATATGTGTGTTTGATGAGACTGTGAGCAGTATTTTTTTTTTTTATTTACTTTAGACACAAATGTCAACAGTGTAAGCCTTTCTTGTCCTGACATGGAAGCTTCATAAAATCTTTGCTGTCTTGACAATGGAACTGTACCTTGCTTACTGTGTGATTAGTATACTTTTTGATTAAAAATGCCAAGAGCAGATTTTATGTGCACACAGGGTACATCTCCAGTTTAGATGGATAGCCCCTAGAAGTTTAGTCTTGTTGTGCATGCTTGATGTTTTCTCTCTCTCTCTCTTTTTTTTTTTTTAATTTGTGGTTTGTTCTGAATTTCCCAATATGTCACATATTTCATTTGTAACTGTGTTCATTCAGCAGTATTTTTTGTTATTCTTTATACTTTAAGGCTGTATTAGTCCCCACATAACCAGCTGATAACTTCCCTGAGTTTTTCACATTGGCTTTCTAAATTCCAGTTTTAAGAACTTATCTGGCATTTTAATGGAGAGCACTTAGGAGCCAGGGGACTCAAGTTATAGTTATGGCCTCTTTAACTTTAGTCCAGTTATTTAGTCTGTCTGAACTTTGGTTTCCTCATTTGTGGAATTTAGGGTTGAGTTTGTTCTCTTAAGATTCTTTCTCAAACTTAGTCATGGTCTAGGATATCTTCCTTTTTGGATCATACAGACTGCGATCGTCAGCTTCATCTGTATCTGTCTAGTTAGCCTCATCCTCTCCCCCACAGAGAAGCTCCTTTTATGTTCCCAAGACATAGACATTTGTGTCCATTCATGCTGAAACATTGAAGTTGGACTAACTGTATCTTCCATGTTTCTAGAAGTCCAGTCAGTGCCCTATCCATTGTGCCACAAAGCCACTTTTGCTTCCATATTTCTAAATAGTCTCTAAAATACCTTGAGCTATCTAGTTTTATAGAAATATGATGGCTTTTGGTTAATCTTGTGGAATTACTTCTTCTGAATTCACTAGAAAACCAGGGAATAGTCATAATGGTGCCTAAATAATATCATCTCCCCTTATTAATCCATATATCCTCAAATCAGACAGGATGATTGGATTAATGTCAGCTGGTTTCCCATTTCTCCCTCAGAATTAGCTGTGCTTGTTCCATTTGTAGAGCTATTTCTGAAACATGAAACTGGGAGAAAAAGTGCTAATTCATTGGGAGCAATTAGTATTCAGGTAGGTATTCTCAAGCCAGAAGAATGAGGCAAAATAAAAGGGATGACATTTCATGGAGATAGTTGTTGGCTCTATGAGGACAGGAGTCTTAATTATTCACTCTGTCCCTAGTACTCAGGAGAATGTCTTACCATAGTGGGCCTTCTATAAAAATTGTTGAATGAGTGAATAAGTCAATACAGAATGGTATAGAAGTACAGAATAGAAGAGCTTACTTAACTCCTACTAAATTTTAGGTTTTGGAACACACGCAGATGGTGAACAACTATGGTGCACTGTCTGAAACCTACTTAAATAAAAGAACATGGATTTACCTGGAATGTGATTAAGTAAGGGTAGGGGGTTCATTTATTCACTTTTTTAAAAAAAAATTATTATGTTTTGTTAATCACCATACATTACATCATTAGTTTTTGATGTAGTGTTCCATGATTCATTGTTTGTGCATCACACCCAGTGCTCCATGCAGAATGTGCCCTCCTCAATACCCACCACCAGGCTAACCCATCCTCCCAGCCCCCTCCCCTCTAGAACCCTCAGTTTGTTTCTCAGAGTCCATAGTCTCTCATGGTTCGTCTCCCCCTCTGATTGCCCCCCCTTCATTTTTCCCTTTCTACTATGTTTTTTTTTTTTTTTTAACATGTATTGTTTATTTCAGAGGTACAGGTCTGTGACTCATCAGTCTGACACAATTCACAGCGCTCACCATAGCACATACCCTCCCCAATGTCTATCACCCAGCCACCCCATCCCTCCCACCCCCCACCACTCCAGCAACCCTCAGTTTGTTTCCTGAGATTAAGAATTCCTCATATCAGTGAGGTCATATGATACGTGTCTTTCTCTGATTGACTTATTTCGCTTAGCATAGTACCCTCTAGTTCCAACCACGTCGTTGCAAATGGCAAGACTTCATATTTTGATGGCTGCATAATATTCCATTGTATATATATACCACCTCTTCTTTATCCATTCATCTGTCAATGGACATCTTGGCTCTTTCCATAGTTTGGCTATTGTGGACATTGCTGCTATAAACATTGGGGTGCAGGTACCCCTTTGGATCACTACATTTGTATCTTTGGGGTAAATACCCAGTAGTGCAATTGCTGGGTCGTATGGTAGCTCTATTTTCAACTTTTGAGGAACCTCTGTACTGTTTTCCAGAGTGGCTGCACCAGCTTGCATTCCCACCAACAGTGTAGGAGGGTTCCCTTTTCTCCACATCCTCGCCAACATCTGTCATTTCCTGACTTGTTAATTTTAGCCATTCTGACTGGTGTGAGGTGGTATCTCATTCAGGTTTTGATTTGGATTTCCCTGATGCCCAGCGATGTTGAGCACTTTTTCATGTGTCTGTTGGCCATTTGGATGTCTTCTTTGGAAAAATGTCTGTTCATGTCTTCTGCCCATTTCTTGATTGGATTATTTGTTCTTTGGGTGTTGAGTTTGATAAGTTCTTTATAGATTTTGGATACTAGCCCTTTCTCTGATATGTCATTTGCAAATATCTTCTCCCATTCTGTCGGTTGTCTTTTGGTTTTGTCGACTGTTTCTTTTGCTGTGCAAAAGCTTTTTATCTTGATGAAGTCCCAATAGTTCATTTTTGCCCTTGCCGCCTTTGGCAATGTTTCTAGGAAGAAGTTGCTGCGGCTGCGGTCAAAGAGGTTGCTGCCTGTGTTATCCTCTAGGATTTTGATGGACTCAAAATCAAAACCAAAAATAAGTTTAACTACAATGAAGGGATAGACTATGACTCTAAAAATGAAAAATAAAAAAGATTTTTAAAAAAGGGATTGATAAGATGTTGGTTGAAGAAGGGAAAAAGAAAAATTAAAAAAAAAATAGGAACAGAAGAAAAAGAAAATTAAAGAAATTAACTTTGAAAGACTAAAGAATCGTGGGAAAAAAGCCCTGAATTCTATGTGCTGTATTCCCCTAGCGCTGGAGTCCCGCTGTTCTCATTGATCGGAAAGCTTGGTCTTGGCTGGCTGTTCTTGCTGATCTCCTGGGGAGGGGCCTGTTGCAGTGGTTCCCAAATGTCTTTGCCGGAGGTGGAATTGCCCCGCCCTTGCTGGGGGCGGGCTAAGTCATCTGCTCAGGTTTGCTCTCGGGAGCTTTTGTTCCCTGCAAGCTTTCCGTACAGCTTTGGAGGATGGGAGTGAAAATGGCGGCCTTCCAATATCCGCCCTGGAGGAGCCGAGACCTCGGGGCATCACTCTTCAGTGAGCCCCCAGAGAAAAGCAGTCAGTCACTCCTGTCTCCCTGATCTGTGGCCGCACTCCATGCTCACGCGGCCTGTGACCGAGCATTTCTGTCTCTGGCACCCGACCCCATTTGGAGTGTCCAAACCCAGCAGATCCCTGCGGTGTGCTCCCACGCCGCTCCTCCTGGGGGAGGAAGGGGAGTCTCCCCGGATCTGCCGCTTGTTGGGTCCCTGCTGGAAGAGCAGTGGCCCAACTGTGCCATGGATCACAGTTTATGGCAACCCCGAGTTGCGAGCCCGCACCTTGGCTCCATCTCTGCAGCTGGCTTCCCTGCTCCAATACCTGGGAGCTCTGTGTCACTCAGGCACCCCCAGTCTTTCTGTGACCCCGAGGGGCCTGAGACCACACTGTCCCAGCGAGGGTTCCACCCCCCACTTAGCCACTGGAGCGACGTCCCTCAGTGGAGCAGACTTCTAAAAGTTCGATTTTGTGCTCCGCTGCTCTATCACTTGCCAGTAGTGGCTCACAGAGGCTCCCTCCCCCGCCATCTGTCTTCCTGAATATCACCTCGGATTCACTTCTCTGCACATCCTACCTTCCAGAAAGTGGTCGCTTTTCTGTTCAGAGAGTTGCTGCTATTCTTTTCTTTGATCTCCTGTTGAGTTTGTAGGTGTTCAGAATGGTTTGATACCTATTTAGCTGAATTCCTGGGACCAGAGGAAATTTAGGTCTCCTACTCCTCCGCCATCTTGCTCCTCCCTCTATTCACTTTCATTCTTGAGTATAGCACATGGACAAATGAAAAGATGTTATAGTTTTGTCAAGTGTTTTATTCATTGAAACTAGGGCTGGTCATGTAGGGGGTTGGATGACCGTTTGTTGGAAATGTCAAAGAAAGGATTCTTGAAAGAATAATAGGTAGTTAGACCTACTGATCCCAAAAGTCCATGTGTGTTCATAGTTCTGTGAGTTTTACTTCAAAGGGAGGTCAGTTAGACATGGCCTGCGGACTGTCTCACAAAAGATAAGTGAAGTGGATAATGAAGTTTTCAGTCTTTGGTAAAGAGATTGAATTTATAGAGCCTTTTCTGACAATATCAGTATTTTTTAGGAATATCAAAATATAGAAATAGTTTTGTCTTCTTATTGATGAGTCAAGTGATAGCACAGAAAACTGATAGTGGATAGAAGAAAGCTGGCTCTGAGGGAAATGGGAAAAGAAAGAACAGTTAGAACATCATTGTGAATTGCCTGGGTTTAGAATATCACCAGTTGTCCTCAAAATACTTCAGTAACCCCGATAGAGTATTTTCTTTATTAATCTCACAACAGTGAGAATACAGCAGCAGTCTGGAGGTCTATGTGTGCATAGAAGGAACATCCAAACACACCTCAGTAGCTTCTGAGTATATATAGATCTGCATGGTCATTGATGAAATGATCTTTCCAGTGTTGAATTTGAGTCTTTGAAAAATTTTAAATCACTTATTCAACAAATTTGGGGAGTTTAAAGATGATTATAAGCGTGTTTTGCAGGCTCCTGAAATTGGCAGTTTATTGAGGGAGGCTGGTGAAAAACAATTATATTACAGCTTGATATATATATTTTTTTAAAACTGTGATATACATAATATGCTCTGGGAACATTCTGCTTTGGGAAATCATTAAAGGAAGGAGACCAAGTCTTGAAGGATAAATTTTGAAGGATAGGAAGTATAGGTGGTAGGTACATAGCCAACAGTGCAGGGGCGAGTATCCTCACCTAGGGACTTGACAGGAAGGTTGCTTTCTAGTAAGTAAGCTTTAAAATCATCAAATGTTCAGAGCCAGGATGTTAATTTTTCAGAAAGACTCCTAGAGGAGAGCAAGACTCTGTGAAGATATCAGTATCTCTAAAGAGATGCCGTATCAGTCAGGAGGGAGAGTTTGGACAGAAACAATGTGAACAAGGGAGAAGGGGAGATGTACTTCAGTCTCCATTCACACACTGCCCAGGAGAATGGAACACTTGTTGTGGTTTGTTAATCCCTGATGTGTCAACGGACACGCCAGGCTGCCATTAGCGTGATGCCATTTACACATTGTTTCATAAAACAAACTCCCCTCGCCCAGTTTCCTATTCATTAAGCAACATTCTGATTATAATTTGCCTTCCCATCCACATTGGTCTGCAGGGAGAAAATGTACTGGTTATGCTGACATGAACATTCTGATCCATATGGCAGTTATGGTTCTCATTGTAAACTGATGTAGTTAATTGAGTGGCATTCTAGTTTGTACATTAGTCTCTTGTGAGCTTAATGTTACTCTTTTGCTGAAAGAGGACTCCACTCAGGGTACCAAAGGGGAGAGGATCCAGTTCCTAAGTTTACCAAGCTGAGATACATACCGGAAGGATGTAGTCGTCAAGATAAACGCTGTCTCTTAGCTACCAGCCCCATTTTCAAATAGTGCAGCTTCAGGCAGTGTTGTACACATCAGATGTGGTTGGAGACACATATGAAGGCATATTTGAGAAGCTGCAAGTAGTTGACATATGACAGAGTGGGAAGGAGGTGTGAAGCTGGAGGGAAGGATAGAAGACAGTTTGTGAAAGGACTCTCTTCTTTTGGGCAGAGGGTGTTTCGTTTATTTTTTAAAGTAATTTGAGTTGAAAGGAAATATCTTGTGATTCTGCTAAAATGCTATCTTTCCTTTCATGATTAATTTTCATTGAGTGGATGGATCTCTTTATTATTTTAATTTTAAGAGTAGGTAAAGAATGATCAGGTTACTGTGTAATGAGTGAAAGCATAGCTAGCCAGCCACCATGACTTTTGGGGCCATTGTTTATACTTATAATTCTAGTGATTCTGTTACTTTCTTTCAGGTTTGTGCTACACCACTAGAATTTCTCTAGTAATGAAATTGTGCAATCATGATTGAGACTGACTTTGCCTAGAGGGGGGCCCCAAGTCTTTGTAATCTCTTAAGGATTCTTAGAAACCTCTTTTCATTAAATATATTTGCTTACTTGAGACGTACCTCCATCTTGCTTTTATCAAATTTACATGACTCAAAGCATTTATGCAGTATGACTGCATTTGAAAACTTAGACTTTTTAAAAACAATGTTTTGATGAGATAAGGTAGTAATAGGTATTTTTTTCTGAAATGAAGAAACTAACATAATCTTATTTTATATTTTACTTTTTCTAGTATTTCACTAATATTTATTGAAAGCTCAAAGTCTGTTTGTGGCATCAGCTTTTACCCTCCAGTCCATTAATGGCATTATGTTATTAAAATGTAAAGGATTTTTTTAACTTCATTTTCGTTTGGTTACAGAATTACTTTAATTTTCTTTGCCAAGTATCCACTCACTCAGTTCCTTCAGTGCCCTTTTTCCGAATTCTCTGTAACTTGACCTCAGTTGATGAGTAGACAAAACGTTTATTTTAGTGAAGTAAGGAGACTGACAGGGTCAGATCTGTTTTCTACTACACTCCTTTGAGTTGGTTGTACAGATATTACAAGTGTTTCTTGCCTTTATTTAATAATTAACTTCTGTTCTTTTTATCGATGTTTTAGGAAAAGCATATAAGCAATGAGGAAGAGCACTTAAGGAGGATGGAAGAGGCCAGATTGCAGCTCAAGGATCAACTTCTTTGCCTGGAGACTGAACAGGAATCCATTCTTGGTGTCATAGGAAAGGAAATTGATGCAGCTTGTAAAACCTTCTCCAGGGACTCGATGGAGAAATTGAAAGTAGTTATGAGTTCTCATTGTGCCTTTCAGTTAGTTTCCTAATATATAATTATAACAAGATTTTAATGCATAGTTACGTGGTAGTCACATTTTTATTCTGGCAAGTTTTATGAAACAAAATAACATCTTGCACTGTTAAGAACACGATACTATACCTATTGCATGGTCCTGGGAGAGAAAGTGTACCGTTAATTCATTGAATTGCCTCTATCTCACTCTGTAAAAGAAAATGTCTTATGAGAGAGGCAGCAGTTCTGACAGAAAAAGTATCCTTGGAGTCCAAAGGCCTGGGTTTTCATTATCACAGGCCATTTTTGTTGTTAGTGTATTAATGGCTATTATCTATTGAGTACTAGTTATATTATAGGTACTGTGGTAGCTACGGTGTAGGATTTTCTCCCTTAACCCCTAAAACTACCCTGTCCTTTAGGTACTTTGATTAAATTCATTCTAGAGAAAGCAAGGCTTGGCGAGGTTAAGTAACTTGCCCCTGGCCATGTAGCTCGTTAAATGCTAGAACCAGGACTTTAGACCTTGGTAATCTAACTCCGGAGCTTAATCACATGTCCCCTATGCGATTTGCGTTCCCTGTTAAGACAAATCACACTCAAGTGAGTTTTTCTATCTTTAAAACAGAATATTGCTATCCAGTTTATAGTTCTAATGAAATGAAAAATAAAAACAGGATTGATCATGAATGTTTTTAATTCCTTGAAGGCGAGCACCTCCTTCAGTCTAGGTTGTAGTACTGCTATGATGCATTGCATTGCTTCGATACAGTGGGACCATAACACTTAGCCATCATTTACCCTGTACTGATTTCAAGTGATGAGATGGCAGGACTCAAATTTTAGTGTTATGCCTAAGGGCTTCTTAGTTTTTAATACTTTCCAGGTGTTTCTTCTTTTTATTTTGTCATTTATCTTTTCCTCATATAAAATGATCTTCTCTTTTTGTTTTTCATGCTGCTTTCTCCTCTTTTTTCCTGCTCTTCCTTCTTATTCTTTTCCTTTTTTTTTTTTTTCTTATGTGGTGTTTTAAAGAAAATAGAACTATATTTCTACTCTTGCAGTGCAAGGTATCTTAGGATTCACCTTTAACAGAAATATCTCAATGAGTAGAATTCGGTGAAGTTGATGGAATTTCTACAATATGTATTCCTATCTACATTTTTAAAAAGGCTCAGATGTCATTTTGAGAGGACTGTGAGCCAAATATGAGAAGTAATTGGCTTTAGAGGAAAAACTCTTTCAGTTTTGTTATAGGGCCTATTCTTTTTCCTGTCTGCTGCTGCTTTTTTTATTTAAGACTTGTCATGTTTACCTTTTTTATTTAATTAATTTATTTTATTAATTTTATTTGTTTATTTACTTTTTTATTTAAGACTTGTCATGTTTACCTATATTTAAGGATGTGTGGCCTTCAGATCCTAATTTCATCTAAAAGAAGCACATATTAACAATGAAATCTTTATTCTATATTTAAGTATTTGCGTCAGGATGGCTTATTTTCAATCACATAGAGACATAGAAATGGTATCATTTGGATCATACTATAAGATATATAAACCTTGTGATGGGCAGTTACAGGCTAAAATATAGTGGGTAGATAGCAGATTACTTAAATATTTTATTTCTTTTTGAGGCACAAATTATCCTTCCAACATACTACAAAAAGCACCCTATTTTATAATAGGCTTTCAGGAATGCAGTAACTTTGGTAATGGGTCTTTACACCTCTTCCCCTAGAGAAAGACATTTAATCCAAGTGATGGGTGGAAAGTAAATCCAAAAGAATGGAAATTCTATTAAGTTTTTTGTTGTTGTTGTTTTGTTTAGAGTACACTTTTTTCATTGTGGGTCTTTTTCTATTAGTAACTTCTGTTATAACAGTTAACCTTCCTATAAACTTGGGGAAAAAAATGAATACCGAAGAATATAACATTTGCTCTCACCTCAAATAAACCACCCAAGGTGTTGTTAAAACAAAATTGATTCTATGCTTTATAGTTCAGAGAGTGGTGGTCCTTACAAAATGTTTTAAAAAATGGAATAATTACAATTATTCTTTGTCATTTGTTGATTTTGATATATTGCTGATGAAAGTTTTTAGCCATTTTATGTAGAGAGTGACAGCTATGATATGAATTGGATAATAGATATGTAAGGAATGAGCCTGAGAAAAGTCCTTGGGAGTATTGATATTATTTCTAACTACCTTTTTCTTTCTCCAGCTACCATATTTATTACTTATTCCACTTTAGTAAATGCATGTAGTGTTTGAAAACTTAAGGACAAACAATAAGCCACGACTATTATAAAACAATTAGGAAAGTGTCTGAATTAAAGTTACATCATTTTCATAGACCAATCTTTGATAATTGAAGAGCTTTTCTCATAACACTTGGTCTGAGTATTCACTCATTTGTAGAGTATAAAGAGGATAGACTTTGGATCAAGACAGATGTAGGCTCAAATTGCATCTCTCCAAATTGCTAATGTATGACCTTGGACAAGTTATGTAATTTCTCTTCTCTCTAAGAATGCATGTCCCATTTATAAGTTGGTTTATTTTGAGGATAAAGTAGAATAAGATAATACAAGGTGCATATTATGGAGTGAAATACCTTGCACTTAGTGAATACTCAACTAATGCTAGCTAACATTATTATGTAGTGTCCTTCTTTTTGGTCATATATTCATATATATTTGTATATGTATATGTATCTTTTAACTTTTTAAAAAAAATATTTTAGGGGGAGAGAGGATGAGAACAAGTGGTAGGGGAGGCAGAGGGAGAAGCAGACTCCCTGCAGAGCAGGGAGCAGACATGGGGCTCTATCCCAGGACTCTGGGATCATGACCTGAGCCAAAGGCAGATGCCTAACTGACTGAGCCACCCAGGCCCCCCTGTTTCTTTTAACTTTTTATGACAAATTGTTGTTACAGTGCTCTTGTCACAAGAGACCTTGAAGTCTATTTCCTGATGATGACATCTTTATATGCAGTTAGTAGTAATAATAGTGTTCTATGTGCCAGACACTGTGCTAACCCTCATTTTATTTAATTTATACTTTGGCCTTATGAGGCAGTTTGCCTACTTTATAGATGATAATCTGCAGCTTAGAGAAATTCAGTCACACCACTTGTAAGTGGACAAGGCTGTTCTCTTAAACACTAAACTATATATACATTTGTAAAAAAAAAAAATCACAAAATATGAACATTACTTATACGCCTATCAAATTATTTTAGACTTTAATCTTGAACACTCGATCTTAGATCACTGAAGTTTTAATTGAAAACTATGACACAGATGAATGGAAAAGAACAATAAAAACATATAATCAGTGACAATCATTGACAAATAGATGCTTACAAAAAAGCAGAGTTCAAAGAGGAAGAAAACACTATGAACTAGAGGCAGGATTTCACTGAAGTCAGAGAGGCATGAGAGTTGATGAGATTTGGATGGTGAGAAAAGTGGAGGAGAAAAAAGTTGGATATAAGAATATAGCACTCTTGGGGTGCCTGGGTGGCTCAGTTGGTTAAGCGACTGCCTTCGGCTCAGGTCATGATCCTGGAGTCTCAGGATCGAGTCCCACATCAGGCTCCCTGCTCAGCGGGGAGTCTGCTTCTCCCTCTGACTCTCCTCCCTCTCATGCTCTCTGTCTCTCATTCTCTCTCTCTCAAATAAATAAAATCTTTAAAAAAAAAAAAAAAGAATATAGCACTCTTGTTTATGGCATATGGTCGGCATCATTATGTATTCATGTGTCTAAATGAATTACCTAGTGATATTCCTTGGGGGAGTGATGTGCACGCACATCAGGAAGTATGGAAATATTTGAGAATAGAAATAGACATCTCTTGCAAAGGGATAGGGTATTTTTAAGCAGAAAGTTTCTAGAGAGGAGGCCTGTAAAAATATCACAGGTGCACCTGTTTCAAAGAAAGTAGGAACTGAGAAAAAATTTTGTGTTTACAATCATAAAGTCAGTGACAACCTTTGAGCACCGTTTTATTAGTAATAAGGTAGAACCAGATGGCAAAGGATTTTATAAATGAGTTGGTGTGAAGGAAATCAAGGCAGCTGGTATAGACAACCTATTTATTGTAGGATTTTGTTACCATCATGAAATATAAAGCAATGTTTGCACAAAGTCATGTTGATTAGTTTCTGTCAGTTCTACACAACCATTAATGAGACAAAATGGCCCTCATAGTATGAAATTAAAGAAGGATAAATGAGACAAAGAATTAAGTTTCGTGTAATTACATCTAACCCACTGTGAAATATATTATGTGGAACAAGACTGAGGCAAAGAAACAAACAAAAATGAAGTACACTGGTTTAATTGAGGCTGCTTGCCAGAAATCCTTGGAATCAGCCTTCAGAGATTCTAACGATAACACTTGAGAGTTGATTCATGTCTCTGTATTTGTGCTAAATATTTACTGTCAGTGCATACGTATATACATACATACATGTGTACTTAAGTAGACATACCAGATAAATGGTGGTTTGGAATTGGTTGGGTACTTGATATGAACTTTTTTCTTTTTAAACCTTTAAATTTAGGGACTAAACTTTTGGATATTATGGTGAAGAATTTCACTTATGTAAGTTCATTTCAGAAAAAATTCTACTTCTAATAGACTATTTCCTTTTGTAGGTTTTTTCATCTAGTCCTGATATTAACTATGACCCACATCGCTGGTTAGCAGAAAGCAAGGTAATTTATCTTTAAGTCCTAAAATTACCATAATATTTATGACTTTCAAGGTATCCTATTTGGGCCAGCCATATATTTTGTTATAGAACAGAACATAAAAGCTGTTTTGGGGAAGATATCATTGTCATGCATTTAAGAAACCTCCATGTTCCTTTAGTTTAACATTTAAAAATTAGCTTAACTATATAGGACTATAGTTCACAGAATGAGAGAATAAAGGAAGGTAAAACTGTTGAAATATCAAAACTAGATTGTCAGACAAATTCTTCTGCCTTTTCCTTGGGATAGGCAATGTCTCGGGAAATGTATAAAGGTCCAGGCAGATATAACCAACCTTTATTTACACATAGATACTTAATATATTTTAGTTCCTGGAGGTAAGCTCAAAGCCTGCCAAATCTTTGTGTGGCTCAAACAAATCCCTTCATTTCTCTGGATATCTTGTTTCTTCACCTGCAAAGTGGGAAGGGTAAACTTTATGTTCTGAGGATAACTTTCTTGCTTTGTGGTTCTTTAGTGATTTAAATTTAAAGGGCAGGTAAGCAAATCTAAGTAAAATTGAACAATTTGCTAATTTTAGCAGAAGATTCCTCTGCACTATGGGATGATTACCAGCTATTCTCATATATCAGATGAACTTGGAAATTCCTTAATTAAAATATATAGAAAATTATGACCGTATAAGATGTAGGTGTCTGTTTATCCAAGTATTGACACTTAGGCATTTGTATTCCTTCTTAAACTGGTTTTTTCAGCTTTGAGATGCTAAAGTGAAAAATCTTCCATGCCATTTAAATTCTATAAGAAAACCAACTGTACTATAAACCTGAACAACTGTGGTCCAACTTAGGATTTTATTGTAAGAAAGAACTCTTAAGTTTGTCCCATATCGTAATTTAAAAATATGAGAAAAGTGAGGTTTTAGAAAAAGTATGTGACTTTTCCAGTGCCGTATAAAGAATGGGAAAATGGATTGCATGTTAGACTCACAATTAATATTCTTACCATTGTGTATATTACTGTCTAAAGTTTTCATTCAGCCAAGATTTATTGACTGCATACTTTTTTTGTGTATAGACATGAGGGTTATAAGTGTTAGCAAGCCATGGAAATTAATAAGGAAAATGGAAATGTATACAAATTTTTAAAATCCTTAAGGTGTGTTATATTGTTATAAAAATATATAAACATTGACAAGGAAACACAAGAGGAAGAACTGACTATGACATCTGTGCTAGGAGATAAGAGGGTATGATGCTACCAGCGTGTTACAGAAGGTTTCTGCAAAAATGTAGTATTGAAACTTGATCATACAAAAAATATGCAGAAGTTCTCCAGTTGGCTAATTATAGGTATAATAATGGCAAGAAGTTAAGAATATCTGAGTGAACACAGATAATGCCCTGAGCTTGATGAGTAAGGTACAGGTGGGAGGTGGTGGGGAAAGACAGGGTTCACCTTGGAAGGCCAGCTGTGCCTTAAAAAAAATCTTAATAAGAAACTAATAGCATTATGATGGACTATTGAAATTTGCACAACCTTGTAAAATTTTCCTCCTACGTTAAGTACAGTGATGCTGTTCATTCCTAACCATTTCGATAAAACCAAATGCAAACTTGTATTTATGCCACCTGCATAGGAAATTTAGAAATACATGTTTTGCTGTCTCAGAAATTTTGGGCTAGAAACTTCTGTTGTTCATTAATAAAGCATTTTTCTTTTTTCTTTTTCCCGACTCCTCAATTGTGACAACAAGAGCAATGTACTTGGAATTTTCTTTTAAGTTAAAATCTTTATCATTTCTGAACAGAAAGCTTTCACTGCTGTTGTTCAGTTAAATTATGAGAGCCAGAGATGACTCTTAATCATAGCTCTTTAATTTGGGAGCTAGTGAGCAGTTTTCCCTTATCATTTAATGGGATTGAACTTCTGATCAGACGAGTTTTAATACTGCATGAGACAAGTGTTCCTCTATAGTGTAAAAGGGTCATGATAAGCAATACCACACTGACCAACTGACTAAGGAGGAATTTAATCTATTTGCTAGAAAGATGGTTTAGGTTATGGATGGGCTACAATACTGTAATTCCCGTGAACTATGACTGGACAGCTCTATAAGTATTGAAGATAAGATCTGAAATCAGAGAACAAAAACTATATGGAAAGTAGAATTGCTATTCAGCTAGTCCATGCTGACATTTTGCAGTATTAGAAGGACCTCTCAGGGCATTTGGTAATTGTTTTCATAAATCTGCCAAACGAATTTCTTCTGTTAGTGTTAATCCTGGAAGAACTAGAGGATTGGGTGAGGATAGTGTCACTGTTGCTTTGTTGGCATTGGTCGCATAATATAAATATGAAGTCCAGCTAAGAGTTGGGCCAGGCTCACAGATAAGATAAGCAAAGAATGGTAAGAACGATACATTACAGGGAGGAAGAACACTGAGATAGTCATTAAGGAATACTAGGCAAGCAGTTCCCATAGATCAGGGATTTGTTTTTGTCATAAATCCCAACAAGGCATTTAGAGGCCAAATTTATTCAGTTTAACAGAATTTACTGAGTAGCTACTATGTCCCAGACACTGTATTACATGCTGTGGGCATAATAATGAATTTGGCGTGATCCTTCCTCTTGAGGAATATTTTTTCTCTAGAAAAGCTGACACATATATAATTTCAATATTATCTATAAGAGCTGTGATACAGGGGCGCCTGGGTGGCTCTTTTGGTTAAGCGTCTGCCTTCAGCTCGGGTCATGATCCCAGGGTCCTGGGATCGAGCCCCACATCAGGCTCCCTGCTCAGTGGGGAGTCTGCTTCTCCCTCTCCCTCTTTCTCTCTCCCCAGCTTGTACTCTCTCTCTCAAATAAATAAATAAAATCTTTAAAAAAAAAAAAAAGAGCTGTGATACAGGTGTGCAGAAGCTGTCATGGAGTCTGATATCTCAGATGAATATTAAAGCTGGCCAGATAAAGAGGAAAGACCATGTGTGCAGAGTAAACAATTGTAGGCATGGTACGGAAGAGAAACAGCATGATAAATACAAAGAAACCCCAACTGATTTGGCAGTACTACAGTATGAAAGTGTGAGACAGAGAATGGCAGGGATGAGGCTCTAGAAAGAGGTAGAGAATAGGTCCACCAAGAAGAGCATTGTATGCCATTTAAAAGGTTAAGTTCAGTTCTACATTTGGGGGGAACCACAAAGGAGATTTGAACAGGATACTGATTTACTCATATTCATATTTCAGAAGCATTACTCTGATAGCGATGTGAAAGGTAGATTAGAGCTGGGAAGACCAAAGGCAGGGAGACCAGTTAAGAGGTCTTTGGATGAGACCAATATCTCTGGGGTGAAAATCCATAAACTAAGGAAATTGTAGAGATTCAGAGGAAGGGACAGACTGAAGTAATGTTTTGGTGACAATACACAAGAGATGTTTAATGTTATGTCAGATGGAGTGATAGAGAAGGAGATGTCTAGGATTTTCAAGACAAACTAGAAGATACTCTCTCAAAGTTTGGTTTCTGAATAGATGGGCATATACAGAGTCCCAGTTAGGCTAGCTAGAAGAAGTATTGGAAGAGTTGTCAGCCTGGGATTGATATCTAGAAAGTCCTATTTGGACAGAAAGCCCCAAAGAGAAGCTGGGTCAGAGGCAGAGATCAGAGTTTAGGTTCAAATCATGAAAAGAAACGGGAAGTAGCAAAGACGTTCCCAGAAAATGCGGACAAATTTCAAATCTAGAGCAGACAGGCACTCTCAGGATGGAATGACAATACTAGAGAGTATCACTGTTGATCCCAGATCTTAAGGTATCATTTTATGATACAAATAAAAGAAAAGCTGGTGTCGAACTGCTCTTTAGCACAAGGCAGGATCCTGAGTGCTCTGTTGTTTACAGAAGAACACATTTAATTTGGGAAGTCCAGTACCTATTAATTCCTCAAGATACAAAAAGGTATATGCTTCTTTGGCTATAAAGATCTCTTCCTTCTTCACCTTTATCCCATTTATTCTCCTCCTCTTTTTTTTAGTCTGCAAACTTCATGAGGGAAGACCTGTTTCTAACTTGTTCCTCATTACATCTTGAGCACTTACCATAATACCTATCTAAATGCTCAATAAAATTTTTTTTAAAAAGAGTTTATTAGGAATACTACATTTGTCTACTCAAGTTACTTCCTCAGTTTGAATATCACCAAAGAATAAATAGCAAGCAATTTAGATTTCAGTAAATTTATTAACTCTCAATTATTGTTTCATTTGATCAGAACTGTAAACTTTAAAGATTACATAGATAAGAAATACACTTCTAAATTAGTTGGGAATTTTCCTTTATTACTCCGTTTGGTATCATCCCGAGGACTCATACTTTTAATGGTATAATGTGTTTTAGGTGTTGCCTTTCCTTGCCATTTTTGGAATATTGTAACTGAAGTAGCTTTGGAGATCATGTAGTTTAACTTCGAGAAGGTTCTGGGAATTGTGAGATTTACCTGAGGACCTAAAGCTAATTAGTTACTGAGAAGGGTTTAGAACCTGGGTCTCTGAATTCTGTGTCAGTGTTTCTTTCCATTGGTTGTGTAATCTACATTTGAATATAAATCTTACTTCTATGCATATTGTCTTTTTAGTGGTATAGACTTTTTACAACAGTCATTGTGTGAGAAGTATTAGACTCAGTGTATTTAATTCTTGTTGAAGGATGTGAATAATCATCTGGTATTTTATTCTTCCAGTGTAGACCTCAAAATGAGATATAAAACTCAGGTATCTTGATTCATTTGTTGGAAAGATACTTTAGATTGTGCGCATGGAACACATTCAGTTTAATTGAAAAAAAAGTATTTTGTATTTTTAAATATGTACTCTTATTATGGAGATATTTTTTCTTTCTTCTTGAATTGTATTTGTAACTATGTAGAAAAGTGGAGAATATTACTAAAAGAATTATATATTGAGGTTGCTTTGGGTTTGAATTTCGTACTTCTGGTTTAATTTTTGTTTTGGTGGCCTGGCACATTCTTAAGAATTGCCATTCTCTTCTTTACTTTTGGTTCTTCTATAAACATTTCCTCTCAAAATTGTTTTTTGAGTTTTGGCAAAGGAAGTGTAGTTAGTTAAAAGCAGCAAAATTATGGGCCTTAATATAATTGCTAACTCTATCAGCTATAATCTTTTTATTCGAATTTTCTGTTTCTCTAGGTTTTAGCTTTGAGTCATTCCTTAATGATTTTAGTATAGTGTTACACTAAATCTCACTAGGGGATTCTTACAGATTAAAAAGATCATTTTGATGGTTTTACTAGATACTTATTCCCACCTAATTGCAAGCTGTCAACTATGAAGGTAAAAAACTGCCTTATTTAGAAATGCTTTCTCTATTTTAGTTTATTTAGCAATACTTGATGTAGTTAAATAAATGAGCCTATTATGTAATCTTTAAGATGCTCTTGGGAGTGGTTAATAGAATGGTGTTTGCACTGTGATTAATAGCTTTGTCAGCTAATTATTATTTGGAATTGGTAAAGTTATTCCTATACTGTATTCCAAGCTGTTTCTCTAAGACACTTAATGAAAGATGTTGGGTTTTCTCTAACAAACACTGATTCTCATAATTGACTATTGGTTGATTAAATTTCCATAAGTTGATATTTTGTTTTGTAGGATTAATAATATATTCTGCTTACATATTCAATTCACAATAAGCATTTAACTATAACCTATTTTTAAATTTTGTATGGTGATGGACTAAAGGCTTTATAGGAATAAACTGAAGCCATAGGTCACATATATTAGTCTGCTCGGGCCGCCATAATAAAATACCACAAACTGGGTGGCTTAAACAACAGATACTTATTTTCTCACAGTTCTGGAGCCTAGATGTCCAAGGTCTAGGTCCCAGGGTCAGTTTTTGGTGAGGCCTCTTCCTGGCTTGTAGATGGCCACTTTCATGTAGGGGAGGGGCATTTGGGGGGTTGGGAATATTACTGGAAGAATTGGGGGTGTCAGGAGACACAGTGTCTCTTCCTCTTATAAGGACTCCAGTCCTTTAGGAGTAGGGCCCCTCTGTGGTAGTAACCTCATTTAACTTTTATTGCTTACCTCCCTAAAGGCACTATCTCCAAATACAGTCACACTGAGGATTAAGACTTCAACATACAAACTTGAGGGGGACACAATTAGTCCATAACACATTATCAAACCTGATTAATGCTTTGTTTCAGAGATTATTTTGTGTTATTCTTTTGCTTTTACCAGAACCAGTGGGATTATTGTTATGACAAAACAAATTATTTGTTTCTTCATTATCAACCCTTAGCAGTGGTACTGAGCACAGGCCAAAGATTGAGATGGAGTAAGTAGGAAATCTTTGAGAAAAGGGAAATGTGCAGTTATTTTCTAAATTTGCATTTAAATCACTGGGCAGGAGCAGATTAAACTGGGTGATTGAAACTGGTGATCCCCAGGGACTCACTTTGTTTGGACCACATTGGTTTTAAAAAATAGAATTGGTAATGAACATTTAAAAAAAAAATTATTCAATTGCATAATTACAGCATGGAATTTGTTTTCCTTTTGAGGTATCAGAAGATCTGATAACATTAGGGTTTCATTCTTATGTGATAGGAAACTGTTGGAGCTGAGAAGAACCATGGACATGATCACATTAGAAGGGGCATCCTTCCAGCCCTTCTTTATGGTTGTATTTTTCTAATCCAGATCAGTGGTATTTAGGTCCTAAATGCGTTATTTTTGAATGGCCATTAAACTTTCTTAATATAGTGATACTAAAAAAAAATCTTGGATATTTTTCTTTTCAAGATATTTTATTTTCCTGTTTTATTACTTAAATGCAAGGTGCTACCACTTTGCAAGAACTCCACAGCATCTAATTTTTCATTTAATTGCATGTGTCCTGTCCTCATTATGTGCAGAACGCTGTATTAATTGTAGTGTGTGTGCTCACATACAAATGTGAACACACATCCATTCCCAAGGTGCTTTCAATTGAAGAATAATTTAAAATTCTTAAACACAATCTTGAGGATTTAGTATATCAAATTCTTTAATATACAAAGATAAAGAGGTGTACGTGTTTAAGGCGCCAAATAAGCGGCAAAAAGACTTGGTTGAAAATATATCTTTTCCAGAAACTGTATATCTAACCTTTACCTTTTATCATGCCAATAATAATATGAAAATTACTAGGGCTTTTTGGTTTATTTCTTTTTCTTTTTTTTAAAGATTTTATTTATTTGAGAGAGAGAGTGAGAGAGACAAAGAGCACAAGATGGGGGAGCGGGAGAGGGAGAAGCAGACTCCCTGCCAAGCAGGTAGCCCGATGCAGGACTCGATCCCGGGACTCCGGGATCATGACCTGAGCCGAAGGCAGTCGCTCAACCAACTGAGCCACCCAGGCGCCCGGTTTATTTATTTTTCTTGAGTAACTGGTTAAGTTTGGGGAGGTGAACAAAAGGTGCAATCTGTAGATTCAGATTGTCGTTTTCACACAGAGGCAGGCAGCAATAGCATAGACCTCCCCTTATTTTGGCTAGTTACTAGCAGTAAATGAATGACTTAAGTGGTAATGTTTTAGAATCATTTTCCTACTGACTTGTATCTAAAATGATTAAATTGTCTAGAATAATTTTTATTACATCATGCACTGAACATATTCTCTCATTTTCAAGATTTTAACAATATAGAAGTGTGGAGAGTAGAGTATCTACCCTCATTTCCCTGTTTGTACCTCTCTCCGTAGTAGGCATAATCATCATTAACAGTTTGGTGTTCATCTTTTCAGTCCTGTTTTGGTTTGGTGGGTTGGGCTGCAGTTGTTTTTGACATAGATGTGTGTTTTTTAAATTGCCAAATGTACTGGCCCCTTCTTCTTGGAAGTCTCTGACACTTTAAGCATATCCATCTTCTTGTAGTATTTTTATTTTCTTTCTTTGGGATTCTGTCAACCCAGACTCTTAGATTTTCCTTGTGCCTTTCCAATTTCTTCTTCTTAGCTTTATTTTTAGGTTTCTCTTCTGTTCATCTCTTTGAAACTCTCCTCTCTTTACTTTATAGACATTCCGTGGGCTGTTTTATTTGTTCCTTTGCCTTGAATGTCCTCCATGTTGTTAATTCTTCAGTCTGTATCTCTCGTCCATATCTCTCAAGCTTTAGATCTATATATCCAGCCAGTCATTCACACTTTTGTGTCTTGGCCATAACAACTTCAGCTTATTGCAATCTGATGTTAACTTTTTAACCCCTAAATCTTTGCTTCTAGTTTTCCTCTCTCACACTTTCTTAAGCTAGAAACTTGAACATCAGTACTGATTCCTTTCTCTCCTTTATCCCTAACATTTAAATCTCAAATACACACACACACACACACATTCCTTACCATTTTCTCTTGTTTCGAATATTGCTAACAGTCTATTGAGTTCTAGCCTCCAATGTGGGCTTCACTCTATACAAAGAGCAAGCTTTCTAAAGAACAGTCCAATTCCCTTTCTTGTGTCTCTTTCATACTGTGGTTAGATGGGGATGGTGGTATATCACTCACCCTCACCGTCGACCCTATATTCTGCCTCAGTGCTTTACTGAGAGAAAAGTTTTAGTAGGGTGTGCTCCTTTTATATGGCAAAGAGTTGACTAAGTTTCCTGGTTTCCTGTCCTAAGGAAGCTTTTTATCTCTTTGTATTTGCATGGGTATTTTAAAGTGGATATTGGGAAATGAAGCAGCCTTCATTAAATTTTTGCAATCATAATTGGAAGTCCACAGCTCAGTTTAAGTTGGGGACTTCTGTATTTGCCTAGTGACATTCAGATAAGACAGGGGCCTATAAATTATGTAACAGGTAATAAAGCCAGGTTTCATCTCTGCAAGGAGGTATAATTTTAGCTTTGTTTTCCTGTCCCCTCTTTTGTTTTTTGTTTTTTGTCAAATAACGGCTGAATTGAGATATAATTCACATACCATACAATTCACCTATTTAGAGTGTACCATTCAATAGTTTTTAGTATATTCACAGAAGAGTGAAGCCATAACCACAATGAATTTTAGAACATTTTATCACCCCAAAAAGAAGACATGGACCCTTTAGCCATCACCTCCTAAATCTGTCCATTCCACTCATCCCTGCCCACAACCCTAGTCAACAAGTAATCTGCTTTCTATCTTTATAGATTTGCCAGTTCTGGACATTTCCTATAAATGGAATCATACAATATGTGGTCCTTTATGAATGACTTCTTTCATTCAGCAGAATGTTTCCAAGGTTCATCTGTATTGTAGCATGTATCAGTACTTCACTTCCTTGCTAAATAATAGTCCATTGTATGGATTTACCACATTTTATTCATCCATTTATCAGTTGATGTTCCTTTGGGTTATTTCCATTTCTTGGATCTCATGAATAATGCTGATATGAACATTTGAGTTCAAGTTTTTCATGAACATATGTTTTCATTTCTCTTAAATATGTACTTAAGAGTAGAATCCTGGGTTATATGGGAACTATGTCTAACCTTTTGAAGAATGGCCAGATTGTTTTCCAAGTGGCTGTACCATGGTACACTCCTACCACCATTATATAAGAATTCTAATTCCTCCACACACACCAACAGTTGTTATCATCTGTCTTTTTGATTCTAGCTATCCGCCTGAGTGTGAAAGGGAATCTCATTGTGGTTTTGATTTGCATTTCTGTGATGGTTAATGATATTGAGCATCGTTTCATGTGATTATTGGCTATTTGTGTATCTTTGAAGAAATGTCCCTTGCTCAATTCATTATTTTTTTTATTACTGAGTTCTTTATGTATCTTAAATAGTTCTTTCTCAGATATATGATCTATAAATATTTTCTCCTGTTCAGTGGGTTGTCTTTTCACTGTGTTGATCGTAATCTTTGAAGCCCGTTTTTAATTTTGGTAAAGTCCAGTTTATCAGCTTTTTTTCTTTGGTTGCTTGTGTTTTTGGTGTCGTATCTATGAAATCATTGCCAAACCAAGGTTACTAAGACTTGTGCCTGTGCTTTCTTTTAGGAATTTGCTATTTTTAGTTCTTATATTTAGGTCTTTGATCCATTTTGAGTTAATTTTCATATATGGTATGAAGTATGGGTCCGGTTCCATACTTTTTATGTGGATATTCAGTTGTCCCAGAACTGTTCGTTGAAAAGACTAATCTTTCTTCATCAAATTATTTTGGAAGCCTTGTTGAAAATCAGTTGACCATGTATGTATGGGTTTATTTCTGGACTCTCAATTTAATTCCATTGATCTATGTCTATCCTGATGCCAGTATCACACTGTCTTGATTACTACAGCTTTCTAGTCAGCTTTGAAATCAGTTAGGTGTGACTCCTCCACCTTTGTTCTTTTTCAACACCTGTTTTTGGCTATTCTGGGTCCCTCAAATATCCATATGAAATTTAAGATCACCTTGTCAATTTCTCCAAAGATGCCAGCGGGGATTTTGATAGCAGTTTCATTGAATCTGTAGATCAGTTTGGGGACTGTTTCTATCTTAAAGGTATTAAGTCTTCTGATATATGTACATATGGATCAACTTCTCATTTATTTAGGTCTTCTTTAATTTTTTCAACCGTGTTTTATAGTTTTCAGAGTGTAAGTTTTACACTTCTTTAAAAAAGTATGTTTTATTAAGTATTCTTTTGATGTTATAACATGATTGTCTTTTTAACTTTATTTTTGGGTTGATCATTCAAGTGTATAGAAATACAAATAATTTATGTATATTGATATTTTCCTGTATAATTGCCCTTCCAGGACATCCTAATACAATGTTAGAAGTGGTGAGAGGAGACATTCTTTTCTTGTTTCTGATCTTAGGGAGAAAGCATTCAGTCTTTAACCATTAAGTGTCATAATAGTTATGGGTTGTTCATAGATATGTTTTATCAGGTTGAGAAAGTTCCCTCTATTCTTAGTTTGTTGAATGACTTTATTGTGAATAGGTACTGAATTTCATCATACACTTTTTCTGAACCTTTTGATATGATCACGTGGCTTTTGCTCTAATTCTTTTTTTTTTTTTAAGATTTTTATTTATTTATTTGTCAGAGAGAGAGAGCACAAGCAGGGGGAGCAGAGGGAGAGGGAGAAGCAGGTTCCTCACTGAGCAAGGAGCCCGATGTGGGACTCGATCCCAGGACCCTGGGATCATGACCTGAGCCGAAGGCAGACCCTTAACGACTGAGCCACCCAGGCGTCCCAGCTTTTGCTCTAATTCTTAAAAGACATCTGTGGAGGTGGCATTTTGGGCCCCAGTGTTCTCAGGCTGCTGTGTTTGAGGTAGAGTGACCACCCTGTCAGCGAGGGGTTGGTGGAGGAGGGAATCCCTAGTGATCTCCACTGCACTTGCCAGGACTTCAGCCTACGCAGATCAGAGTTGTGAAAATGAAAAATCCTAGTGGTCTGCCCTTCCAGTGCAATACCTACTATTATGTTCTGTTTCTACTCACAGCACTTCTTACTCCAACTGTGTGAGTTTTCCACATGAGATAATTTCTCCAGTTCTCTGCAGACACCCAACTGGGTGTCCTACAATTTATTTCAGCTCTGACACAAACTACCTAGTTAGTAGATACCACAGATTAAGGGCTCAGTCCCATCTGCACTCAATTCAGATGCCAATCATAAGTAATGGGTCCCCAGGTTACCTAACTTCCATCTGACATGGCTACAAATTAGGGGTTCCCATTGCTCTCTCCTCAGGTTTAATAATTTGTTGTAATGGCTCACAGATCGAAGGGAAGTACTTTACTTACTATTACCAGTTTATTTATGAAGAATAGAAAGAAGCAGCCAGATGAAGAGGTTATATAGGGTAAGGTCCCAAAGAGTCTGCATAGAGTTTGGGGGTATTTCATACTCCTGGCACTCCAGTGATGTGTTCACTGACATGGAAACTAATCAAATCTCATTGTTCAAGAGTTTTTATAGAATTTAAGCTCCAGTGGACCCTGTAATCCCACTTTCTAGAGGTTGAAGGGTAGGGCTGGAAGTTCCAAATCCCTCATCACCAGTCCCATCCTGAGGCTATCCAGTGACCCCACCCTAAACAACCTCATTAGCATGAACTCTGATTGGATCCAAGAGCTTGTTATGAATAACAAAGGACATTCTTATGCTGTAAATTCCAAGGATTTAGAAGCTCTGTGCCAAGAATTAGGGACAAAGACCAAATATCTTTCTTATTGTGCCACAATACCATATAACTTGACTGTGAACTGGGGAAAGAGGGAGCTCTGTCTTCTTGACAATACCCTTGTGGACTGTGAAGTGGAGCTTTGGTCACACAGGGTGTGTTCCTACCTAACATTTTCATGTAAGAGCAGCTTCACAGAACTCTTGCCCTCATTCTGGAAGTGGAACTAATGTGCAGTCCCCGCTTTGTTTTTGATGAGCATTTATAATAAATGTGATCTAGGTTTTGCCTTTACAAGCATGATTTCCCTTCACTTAACACATTCACATACTATACATTGTTTGCCTTACAATATTAGGGTATAATTTTTCCACAATTTGACTAGTGATGATATCTGTTCTATGTCCCAGAGATACTGTCTGCTAGACAGACCTTCTGACCAGAGGTCAGTTCTGGGGGTGTTTGAAAGCTGATTTTTGTGGGGAGCCCCCAGTTTAGGGTCCACATCCCAGTCCCACTTTATCATAGGCTGAAGTATCACAGCCAGTTTTAATATACTGTGGCATATTCTGAGAACCTCTTTGATTTCTGGAGGCCTAGAACTTTCTTGCTTACTGATGAACGCTATTCAGGGAAATTATCCCTTAGCTTAACCTAATTTTCCTGTTTGGTCCACTGCTTCCATTATTTTGCTTCTTACCGAAATAAAAACTGTTTTAGATTATTTAAAATCAACTAGAATTTGAAGGGTAGCCTCACTTGGGAAGGTTCCTAAGAGCTGACTGAAATCCTGTTCTAGTGAAGGTGAAAGATTTTTTTTTTTTCCTCATCCCTGATTTAAATATCTAAATAATAAAGATGGTGAGGTTAGAGTCTGTGAAAAAGAGTTGCTTCAATTAAATTTCCTAGTCTTTTAAATGTGGGCAAAAACTGACTTTATCTCCCTCATACTACATAGAATATCTCTACATGATTAGCTGGACCCTTGGGGATATGCATTTTTAGGAACTAAACCTAGGAATTTTATCCTTTTTTTTAAAAAAAATTATTTTATTATTATTTTTTATTTTAAAATTCTTTATTTAAATTCACTGTAGTTAACATCACCCAGTTACCCCATCCCTACACCCACCTCCCCTCCAGCAATCCTCAGTTTGTTTCCTAGAGTTCAGCATCTCTTATAGTTTGCCTCTCTCTCTATTTTCATCTTATTTTTCCTTCCCTTTCCTTATGTTCAACTGTTTTGTTTCTTGAATTCCACATATGAGTGAAATCATATGGTATTTGTCTTTCTCTGACTGATTTATTTTGCTTAGCATAATACCCTTTAGTTCCATCCACATCATTGCAAATGGCAAGATTTCATTCTTTTTTTTTTTTTTTTTTAAAGATTTTATTTATTTATTTGACAGAGAGAGAGCTAGAGAGGGAACACAAGCAGGGGGAGTGGGAGAGGGAGAAGCAGGCTTCCTGCCGAGCAGGGAGCCCGATGCGGGGCTCGATCCCAGGACCCTGGAATCATGACCTGAGCCGAAGGCAGGCGCCCAACCGACTGAGCCACGCAGGCGCCCCAACAAGATTTCATTCTTTTTGATGTCTTTTTTTGAAGAAAAAAATCTCTGAATTCAAACTCCCTTTTGTGACAAGTCTGTAGTGTTCTATTCTGGGGTACTTTTTACTTTAAAAATGCTTAAAAATGTACTAGACTGCCTTATATATCACATTAGGGAGCTAATTGTATTATGATTGCAAGTTCAGTAGGCCAAACTTTTCCATAGTATTGCCTTTCCAAAGATGATAGAGAATATCAAATATTTTATAAAAATCCAAGAAAATCATGGCTTAATTTCTGTACCAACTTTTAACTAATATAAATCATTATCAAATTAAAATACTATGGGTACTTTTTTATTTTGCTTAAATTTGTTATTGTTTATATTTGTTCAGCTTATCTTGACTTTTCCCTCATGTTTTGAAATGTTACTGTTTTCTAGATTTTTATTTATTTTATTTATTTATTTTTATTTTTTTAAAAGATTTTATTAGAGAGAATGAGAGAGAGCATGAGAGCGGGGAGGGTCAGAGGGAGAAGCAGACTCCCTGCTGAGCAGGGAGCCGGATGCGGGACTCGATCCCAGGACTCCAGGATCATGACCTGAGCCGAAGGCAGTCGCTTAACCAACTGAGCCACCCAGGCGCCCCTGTTTTCTAGATTTTTAAAAAACAAGATATATAAATGTCTTTTTTAGACTAAACTTCAGTGGCTCTGTGAGGAACTGAAAGAGAGAGAAAACCGAGAAAAAAATCTGCGGCACCAGCTGATACTGTGCAGACAACAGCTGAGGAACATGATGGAAAACAAGGAATCTGAGCTCCAGTGTCTCTTTGAACAGATAGAAAGACAAGAGCAGCTTCTGGAAGAAATACACCAGGAGAAAAGAGGTGTGTTAACTCTTTGTACTCTTATTTTTCTTTGTTTGTATTTATGGAATCCTAGGATTTGAAAGAAAAACCTATTTCTCTTGTCTCTACTTTGGATTATTTCTGAATCCCTCTCCTTTCCTGTCTCTCATCTCCCTATCTTTCTTCATTTCTGGGTCCAGAAGAGAAAACTGTTTGCCCTGAGAGTTTTTCCTTCAGCTTGTGCATCTCTCCTGGGTAGATAGCACTGTGTCTGTTGCCATTTGCAAGTATTAATGTGTTCAGACGTTTGTGCTTCCCTGATAAAATGCTGAAGTTTATATTTTACTTCAGGAGAATATTCATTAATTTATTCAATAAATATTTACTCTGTGCCTATTTTGTCTTGGGCACTATTAAAAGTGCTGAGGCTACATCATGAATAAAGCAAAAAAAAAAAAAATCCTCTTATTTATCTTACATTGTATAGAGTGGAGTGACAGAAAATAAATATAATGCATAGGTAAATTGTTTAATATATTAGAAAATTATAAGCACAATTGTGCAAACAGTAGAGTAAGAGGAGTATGGGAGAGCAGGGGGCAGGGATTAATATGTTAAATATGTAGGCAGTACTTTAAAAGTTAGACAAGAACTTTGGAAAACTGCTTTTCTTTTTGGTTCTACTAGGGAAACATCATGATGGGAAGAAGAAAAACAGCATTATGTATGGAAATCCTGTGTTTCTTATGTTGTGTTGGCCTTAGGTCTTTTCTTTATTGGTGAACTTTATTAATTTAAGAACCAGAAAGAGGCTTAATATAGTGTCCCACTAAGAAAAACAAAACATCAACATATGATAGCTACCTAAAAATTTTTTTGGTTTTTCATTTTAGTTATCAGGGTTATTCCTTCTACAGGTACCAATTAAAAATTATTTTTGCTATATGCAGTGATTCTCAGTTTTTTTTTTTTGGTATCAGGACCACTTTACATTTGTAACATTTTTGAGAACTCAAAGAGCTTTAATCAATGTATGTTATATGCATTAATATCTACCGTATTAAAAATTAAATCTGAGCATTTAAAAATATTTATTCCTTTAAAATAATAATTATAAACATATTACATTATTAACATAAAAATTAATGACCTTTAACTACTTTCAATACAAAAATATTGATGATGGCATTGTTTTGCACTTTTGTAAATCTCTTTCATTGCTGTCTTAAAAGAAGACAGCTGCATTTTTGTGTTTGCATCTGTATTCTGTTGTTATATTCCATGTCTAAGCTCTGGAAAAACTGAACTGTATTTATGAGAACTTGAGTGTGAAAGAGGCAAGTAATATCTTCATATTATTAATAAGAGGTCTTGGATGATCCCCAAACCATCCATTGCAAACTGCTGCTATAGTGCAATTGAAAAATGTGCTAGTAGGAAAAGTCAGAGGATGCCAATATAGATAGATAGATAGATAATAGATAGATATAGATAGATATAAATACATTTATATATTTTTAAGGACAGTACAATAGAATCTAATTATGAACTTTATAGATTAAAACATTGTATGATCTCTGTACATGTTATAGACTATTTACAAACACTAGATTGCAACCTGGTTTTTCTTTTAGTAAATATTATCACCCAGTAAATTCTTTTTTTTTGTATAAGGATTAATGCAATAGTATATTATAAATACCTATAACCCTTAGGGGGACAAATCCAAAAGGAAAGAATCAAATATTTGTGCACTGAAATAATTATGTTTAAATGCCCAGCTTTTTCATAAAAGCCTCAGAAGATAAGTTACAAAGGTTATAATTTCTCAAGGTGATTCTTTTATTTCTACTATGCAAATTTAATAAAAATTTATTGCTTATTTTGTATCCACAGAGCACTTGAATTCCTTTATGCATGTTAGAATCAGCTTGTCAGTTTTGTTTTGTTTTTTTAAAGACTCTACTAGTGTTTTGGGGCACCTGGGTCGCTCAGTCTTAAGAGTCTGCCTTCAGCGCAGGTCATGATCCCAGGCTCCTGGGATGGAGCCCTGCTTCGGGCTCCCTGCTCTGTGGGAAGCCTGCTTCTCCCTCTTCCTCTTCCCCTGCTTGTGTTCCCTCTCTCCCTGTCTCTCTCTCTCAAATAAATAAATAATCTTTAAAAGAATCTACTAGTGTTTTAGTAAGACTGTTAAATGTAACATTTAAGAATGGGTATCTTGATATTGAATATTCCAATCCATGAACATGGTATATCTATACATTTATTTAGGTTTTTAACTTTTTTTCATGGATATTTTGTACTTTTCAGCAGACAGGCCTTAAACATTTTTTTCAGATTTATTCCTAATTTTTTCTGATTTATGGTGTTACATTAAATGATATTTTAAAAACTTGAATTTCTGACATTCTTTTCTAGTATATAGAAATATAATTGATTTTTTTGTGTGTATTAACCTTATATTCTTTAACTGTGTTAAGCTCATTTATTAGTTGTAGTAGCTGTTTGTTTTTGTCATCATTGTTTTTGATTTCTTAGCACTTCGGGTTTTCTTTATACATAATCATTTCATCTACAAATAAAGACAGTTTTTGCTTCTCCTGGTGGGTTTTTTTCTTTTTTCTTTCTTTCTTTTTTTCTTTCTTTGTTTTAACTGGATGGGACCTCCAGTACATATTAAACTAACCTTATATTCCTGGGATCAACTCTACTTTGTCAAAATGTATTTTCCCATTTACATATGGCTGGATTTGATTTAGTAATAGTTAAGATTTTTTGCATCTGTGTTCATGAGGAATATTGTTCTGTAGCTTCTCGTAATGTCTTTATCTGATTTGAATGTTAATATAACAGTGACCTCTTAAAATAAGTTATGTTTCCCTTTTACTTTTGGAAACATTTATATAAAGTGTGTATTATTTCTTTTAAGTGCATGATAGAATTCATGAATGAAGCTTCCTGGGCCTGTAGTTTTTTGGGTAAGGCTTTAAATTTCAAACTCAAGGGGCGCCTGGGTGGCTCAGTCGTTAAGCGTCTGCCTTCGGCTCACGTCATGATCCCAGGGTCTTGGGATCGAGTCCCACATCGGGCTCCCTGCTCTGCGGGAAGCCTGCTTCTCCCTCTCCCACTCCCCCTGCTTGTGTTCCTGCTCTCGCTGTGTCTCTCTGTCAAATAAATAAATAAAATCTTAAAAAAAAAAAAGTAAATTTCAAACTCAAATTCTTAATAGCTATATGGCTATTCAGAATTTCTCCTTCTTTTTAAAAAGATTTTATTTATTTATTTGAGAGAGACAATGAGAGAGAGAGAGCACATGAGAGGGGGGAGGGTCAGAGGGAGAAGCAGACTCCCCGCTGAGCAAGGGAGTCCGACGTGGGACTCGATCCTGGGACTCCAGGATCATGACCTGAGCTGAAGGCAGTCGCTTAACCAACTGAGCCACCCAGGCGCCCTGAATTTCTCCTTCTTCTTGAGTCAGTTTTATTAATTGTGCCTTTCAACATATTTGCTCATTTCATCTAAATTGTCAAATTTGTTGGCTTAAAATTTCTCATAATATCCCCTTTTAAATTCTTTTAATTTCTGTAAGATCTGTACTGATGCTTCCTATTATATTCCTAATATTGGTAATTTTCTTTTATCCTTTATAAGTCTTGTTGAGGGTTTTAATTTTATTAATATTTTCAAAGAAACAACCTTTGAATTTAATTGTTTTTCTATTTGTCTTTTTAATGTTGATCTCTACTTTTTAATTACCCTTCTTTTATTTACTTTGTGTATCATTTGCTTTTTTCTCTGGATTCTTAAGTCAGAAGCCTTATTTTAATAACTTTCTTAATATTGTCATTAAAGTTCTAAATTTCTATCTTAGCAATACTTGAAATGTATTCCACAAATGTTTCAGTGTCATGTTTTCATTATCATTTAGTTTGAATGAGAAAATATTTCCCTTGTGATTTCTTCTTTGACCTGTGGGTATTTTAGAAGAATACTACTTAGTTTCCAATTATGTGGAGAGTTTTCTGCATATTTTATTACTGATTTCTAACTTAATACCCTGTGGTCATAGAATATACTGTCCATATTTTTGATCCTTTGAAATTTACCAGGACTTGTTTTATGGCCCCAAATGTGATCTGTCCTAGTGAATTTTCCATGTGTACTTTAAAGCAAGTTATGTTATGATTTTATTATGAAATATTTTATAAATATCAGTTATGTCAAATTCTTTCATAATGTTTTCTGTCCCTGGTGATTTCTGTATCCCTACTGATTTTGTCTACTTCTATCAATAACTGATAGAAGACGGTTACAATATCCAGCTATTTACTTTGATTGTGTACATATGTGTCATTGTTTTTTTTAGCTTTATATATTTTGAGGCTGTTATTAGATCTATTTTAGTTAGTATTGATTGTGTAAATGTGTCTACTAGGAGCCTATTGTAATAGTCTCAATAAAAGCAAAAGAAGTTGGGTATGGGTAGTGGCAACAAATGCAAAAGGTATTACGGAGGAATTAGTGCAAGATGGGGCAGTGTAGGTGATAGAACACATATAGGAGAATCTAAGTTCTCAGTGGTTTTGCCACTGGGAGAAATAAGGAAGTTGGGAAGTAGGGGCTGATTTGATGGCAGAGAAAGAGGGATCCTATTTTTTACCTATTCCTTAAAGTCATAAATGAAAAAAAGTTTTTGTTAACAAAGAAATGATATGGTAGTCTCTTGCCTTATGTATGTAAGATGTATTAGGAGTGTCTGTGATTCAGAAATAGTGTGGACTTAATATGAATAATGAAAACTAAGCAAAGGCTGTTACAGTTGGAGACATATAAACATATTTATTAGGAGGTAGGGTGAAATAAATATGTTACTAGAAATACAAGCAACATATTCTGGTGAAAATGGGAGTATTGATTACTTGGGTAGAGGCCCATATGGGGAGGTTATTTGTAGGGCATGTTCTTTGATTTAGACCTTGAAGAATGTAACAGGATTTCTATAAGAGAGAAGAGGAAGAAAGATTCTGTGCAGGATTTATCTGCATAGTGATCTCTTCTTGGGTACTTTAGCATTTGTTTACAATGGTATATATATAGGAGAGGTGACAGGCAGCAAGACTGATGGTTAAATTTATATATTTCTGAAACATCAAAATGAATTGTTGTAGAAATTTGTATTTGATTCCTTTCACCATCTTAGAAACTTACCTGTTAGAACAAGGTTAACTTATTTATAAGAGAAATATGACAAAGAAACTTTCTATTCATTGCAGTTGCCATTCTCTGCATTAATATAGTTTGATTTAATGTCATATTAACTAACATGTGCCATGTTAACTGAAACCCATGTACAAGCAGTTTATCAGTGAGTGCTGCCAGATTTGTTTATCTAAATTGTCTATGCTTCCTGGGCTATTCTAGGCATGTAGGTTTGGCCTGGAGTGTTCAAAAAGGAGAGGGACTCTAATTAGAAGTTAATGTAATGGCCCTCTTAGAACTTCAGTAATTATTGACTTAGGAATTCATCACTGTTATGAATGGTAACAAAGACCAGAGTAAAGAGATGTAAACTGCAGCTGGGAGTTGTTAGGTATATTTC
This sequence comes from Mirounga leonina, assembly GCF_011800145.1. Classification (NCBI taxonomy): domain Eukaryota; kingdom Metazoa; phylum Chordata; class Mammalia; order Carnivora; family Phocidae; genus Mirounga; species Mirounga leonina. The sequence goes on from NW_023270825.1 coordinate 21,456,571, forward strand.
CACTTGTGTAGGTAGTCATTTTTAATAATTTCTTAATAAACCAACTGCTGTCTACCTTCTTAATATTCTGATAAGCCACTGCTCCTGTATGTGCCAGTATTTCTCTGTAAAAATACTTTGAAATTATGCTAAAAACTAACATTTATGTGGAATTTGAAAGGATTCCCTTTTTCAAAGAGCTTCAGAAGGAGGGGCATTTGTATAGGATGATTTAAATTCATTCTTGCTATATGAAATGCTAATGATGATGAACAAATATAGCAGGTAATTTTCTTAACATAATTTTCCTTAAACTGAAATTACAAAGCTTTAGTTAAATAAGGGACCTGTCTTACTTTCCAGGCACTCTCTGGTTGTGACTGTGACTATTTAGTGTACATAATTTTTCTTCTTGGAGTAATTAGAAATTGACATGGCCTCTGAAATTCTTTTCCCTTAAAGATGAAATTTGATTTTCTTATCCAGTTTCTAGTTTTGAGTAGTTGTTATATTCATTTGTCTTTATTGGTTAGGTGGGATCTTCCCCAAGATCCCTACTTCCCTACTACCCTGATACTATGATAGGTACAATGCCTAGAAAGGTAGTTAATTCTCAGCAGCATGCACTCTAGATTCAGGCTTCCCTAATTTGTCTCTTCCTGTCATATATCACTTATTGGGAATGTACATGCAAGGATGAAATAGGCCATTGTCAAGGCCTCTTTGTTAGGGAGTTACTTTCTGAATAAAAGGGAAAATACTAAAAGAATGTGGAAGAAGGGAAGTAGTTTTTCAGCCACTTCAGAAGGTAATATTTTTTGCAGCAGAAGAGTAATTGCTCAGATCGTTTTTTTGGGGAGGGGGGGCGGGTAGGAACTATGCCTTAGCCAAGAAGTAGGCAGTAGAGAAAAGGTGCATCAAAAACAAAAACAAACAAACAAACCAACAAAAAACCCCACAAAAAAACCCCCAGAAAAGCAAAAAACAATGTACTCTATGTAACCAGAATAAGCTCTGCATAACCAAAAGGCAAATCAGCAAATGTTTGGCAGAAGTAAGTAATTTAATCAGAGTGGTTTACATTTTGTTTATGACACTCTGGGATTAGGTAACAATATTTGTCTTTCCTAATATTTCAGTTATCTATAACATTTTACAGTAGAAATATTTAAAACATTTATGTTTTTATTCATTTCGTGACAATATTTTCTAAGAGCCTTCTGATTCATTTAGGGGTGCTATAACATTGTGAGTAGTAATTCTAGCCCCATTTTGTACTATGATTTGATTAGCTCTCTAGTATAACATCTGAAAAAAATTTAAAAATACCTGAATACCAAAAAAGTAAACAGTATTAAAACTACGTGTATTTCTAAAATAGTTTCAGTCCTTAATAGTAAAATGACTATAGCTTTTAGATTATAATTTCCTATTTGCTATTGATGATAAACAAGCTTAAGCATGGTTATAAATGTTGAGTAGAAGGATCCAAGAATGGGAGAGGTTGAACAGGTAAAAGAAGGGTTAATTGGTATTGCAGGATCCCAGAAGGTATGAGAATGGATGGGGTCAAAAGTAACAGTGGAAAAATGAATCTTGGAAAGAATAAGGAAAAGAGTTTTGCTTTTCCTCCTTACCTTTTTAGCTCTTTGAATACACTACTATTTTTGGCAATTTCACTTATCACAATAATTTATGTAGTGATTTCTTTATTTTGACTGTTCCTTAACATCTGTGATGGCTTTAGTTGATCTTTGCCTTTTCTATGCTCAATACCTGCTTAGAGAAAAGGACGGAAGGAATGAGAGGTAGCTACTGGGTTTGCCATGTAAGTCTGAGAGACCTGTTTTTTTTGTTTGTTTGTTTGTTTGTTTTACTTATTTCCTAGCCTTCCATGTGGCTAGGTGTGGCCATGTGACTCAGTTTCCCCCAATGAAATGTAAGCAAAGTGATGTTTGCAACTTATATAATTTTTTTTTATTTTTTTTAATTTATTTTTTTTAAATTTTATTATGTTATGTTAGTCACCATACAATACATCATTAGTTTTTTTTTTTTTTAAGATTTTATTTATTTATTGACGGAGAAATAGACAGCACAAGTAGGCAGAGTGGCAGGCAGAGGGAGAGGGAGAAGCAGGCTTCCCGCCGAGCAGGGAGCCCGATGCGGGGCTCGATCCCAGGACCCTGGGATCCTGACCTGAGCTGAAGGCAGCCGCTTAGCCGACTGAGCCACCCAGGCACCCCACATCATTAGTTTTTGATGTAGTGATCCACGATCCATTGTTTTCATATAACACCCAGTGCTCCGTGCAGTACGTGCCCTCCTTAATACCCATCACCGGGCTAACCAATCCCCCCTCCTCCCCCCCCTCTAAAACCCTGTTTGTTTCTCAGGTCCATAGTCTGTCATGGTTCATCTCCCCCTCCAATTCCCCCCGCCCATTTTTCCCTTCCTTCTCCTAATGTCCTCCATGTTATTCCTTATGTTCCACAAATAAGTGAAACCATATGATAATTGACTTTCTCTGCTTGACTTATTTCACTTAGCATAATCTCCTCCAGCCCCATCCATGTTGATGTAAAAGTTGGGTATTCATCTTTTCTGATGGCTAAGTAATATTCCATTGTATATATGGACCACATCTTCTTTATCCATTCATCTGTTGAAGGGCATCTCAGCTCTTTCCACAGTTTGGCTATTGTGGCCATTGCTGCTATGAACATTGGGGTGCATATGATCCTTCTTTTCACTACATCTGTGTATTTGGGGTAAATACCCAGGAGTGCAATTGCTGGGTCATGGGGTAGCTCTATTTTTAAATTTTTGAGGAATCTCCACACTGTTTTCCAAAGTGGCTGTACCAACTTGCATTCCCACCAACAGTGTAAGAGGGTTCCCCTTTGTCCACAACCCTGAGAGACCTGTTTTAGTAGAAGTCTTGTGCATTTTAAGACAGACTGTAGAGTGTTTCTCATGACTATATTTTTTGCAAGATGCTTCCAAAGGTTAACACTTGTTATGTGAAGGTTATCCAAGGCATAGAGCCAGCTTAGTGATGAAGCTTGTATACTATACCCTCATTATTCTGGCTATATAGAATGTCTCTGAGGATGAGCATTTTTACTATGTAATAGAGATATGACTCAGTTTTTTCTCAGTTTTCTAAAATTGCTCTGTTGTTCAAGGCACTGACTCTAAAAACATTGCATTTTCATAGATTCTCATTTACCTGGTTTGACTCTATGCTTGGTGCTGCATAGAAAAAGCTTTTCCTTTGGTTTCACTATTCCTAGAGTTCTGAGAAAGTCCTTTCAGCTGATTTCTCTGTTTTTCCTTGTTCTTCATCTGAATCTCTGTACCAATTCTGCAGTTGGTAGATGGCTGAACAGAGGATAATTTCTTAGAATTCATTTGTGGGACAGAAATAAGGGAGGGACTTGCAGACTAAGACATCTTTCCTATACTAGATATGGAGTTGCATGGTTTATATTTTATGTATGACATTTTTTTATTTATTGGTTTAGTTTTCCCCCCACTCACACATTCATCTATTACTTAGTTCCACATCAAGCCATTTTTTTTCGTCTATATGAAAGAGTATTTGACAATCATAGCATTTATATAAATACTAGTCATTGTTGTCTAACAACAAGAGAACCATTTTTTTTTCCTATTTCATACTGAAGTGTAATTAAATTAATTTAGGGGATAACCTCTAATTATAATATAATTTATTTATTTGGATTTTGGTTAATTTTAAAAAATCTGTTTAGGACCTTGTTTTACATTGTCACCAGTTCAGAAGTTCAGTGATGTTGATTATTAGAGATAATGAAATACTATTTTGATTGATAGATTGAGGAAATTATTTAAACTCATTAAACTGTCATTTTTGTTTGATATGAAATTATACATCTTCTCTCTTTTATTTTTGGGTTTTCTTCATAATTATTTTCAAAAACCAATTGAGAAATAGTTTTTTTTTTTTTAAATTATGTCCACTATTTGAGTCAAACTAGAATTTTGTTTTAATCTCCATCTGTGTTTTTGCTTATATATGTTTCATTATGATAATTTTATTTCTTTTTTAAAATAATTTTATTTCTTTTATGTTTTATGTTATGATTTGAAATCCAGGTAGGTCAACGGGGATTGACATTGTTTGTTGAATGTTTCTAGGACCAGAATTAAATACATTAATGTTATGCTGGAGTTCCTGATCCACAGATCTGTGCATTTATCAACTTCAATTGAATATGAAATCAACATTCACATTGTTAATAAATTGGCAACAGAAAGTTTGGCTAATTATTTTTTAGTTAGCTATAAATATCTCTGCCCACCTGCCCCTTTATGTAATGAGCCTAAAGCTTATGCTCTTATTGGCTAAACTTAATTTTAGAGACATACATTTTCAGTATCTCCAGTAATATGCTTAGTTGGTAATAGTTAAGTATTGACTGGATGGAGAGTTCACATATTTAAAATTTACATTTTTCCCCTTCTAAATTATTGGATGTGTGTGTGTGTATTCTGGACTATATTTTGGAAAATCCACAAATGTTAAATATATGATATGAATGAGTTCTTAGATTTTCTTGTTTCATCCTCTGATAGATTATCTACATTATTTTCTGCTGTTTAATAGTACAACAAAGGTGGTCTACTTGAGTTTGAATCATGAGCATACTCAGGGAGAAGAGTAAGATAGAAGTACATGTGCTAAAATAGATTTGAATGAGTTCTTAAGTCAGTAAATAGCTTTATTAAATTCAAAGCATATCCTTACTGTGTTTGAGTTCTTTTAAGCATTATATCTTTTAAGTGTTATATCTTTTCTATTTTGTTGCATACATAATAGTTACCATTGTGGCAGGCAGAATAATAAAAACCCACCTTCTCAAAGATGTCCACGTCCTAGTTCCCAGAACCCATTAATATCTTACATTCCATAGCAAAAGAGATTTTGTGGTTGTGGTTAAATTAACGGTTTTGAGAAAGGGAGATTATCCTGGATTATTTGTTTGGGCCCAGTGTAATCATAAGAGTTCTTGAAAGTGAAAGACGAAGCAGAAAAGGAAGTCAGAGTGATTCAGTGTTAGAAAGACTCAATTTACTGTTGATGGCCTTAAAGATGAAGGAGGAGGGCCATAAGCCAAGGAATATGGATGGCCTCTAAGAAGCTGGAAAAGGCAAGGAGAAGGATTCTTCCTTGGAACCTCTACAAAGGAATGCACCTCTGCTGACATGATTTTAGCCCAGTGCGATCCATATCAGACTTCTGATCTACATAATGAATTTGCATTGTTTTAAGGCACTAGATTTATGGTAATTGGTTAGCAGGATACATGATAAACTAATACACCAATAAAATCATGAAATTAGAGATTTATTATAGTTTTTCTGACACTTTATTCACGGCCTATCAAGTAATTCTCAAGCCTGCTTGAACCTCTTTGGGTACATGTGTCCATCTTTGGATGTTTGTCAGAAAGTTAGGAATATACATATATTACTTTCAGTCTACTAAAATTAACTTTGAAATGCACTGAGGCAGTTCTTAAAATGTGTGAAATGTGGTATTTTCAAAATGAATATAATTTCCTTATACCTGTCTATACGTATTTGGTCCTCTTCACTTAAATATAGCAAGAAAATTCAAATAAATTACATTGGGTCGTGAATGAACATGAAATATAGATACTTACTGGCTTTGGCTGCTGGGAGGCCTTTGTTCATTATTATAGCCCTTCCCACCTTTACATTTTATTGTTCTTCCACTTTGGCTTAAAGTATAGTATTAACATGTACATAGAAGGAAATTAAAAAATAAAATCACAAGACAAAAATACGGAGCAGAGAAACAGTGTCCCTGGCACCTGAAGGGAGTTATTGTAGTTTATCAATATACTTCATTTACTTCTGAGTTTTCTGACATCTAAGAGGGATACTTGTTGGGTCACATGGTTCTTATCATCCTAGTTAAAGGGGGCACGGAAACTCCTATGAGAAACAAACATTCTGGAAACTGAATTCAAGGGGAATATATTATATTCATCTTTCTATAAGCAATGTAACAATGTCTCCAGTTATTGTTTAGATAGTAATAAGAGCTAACGTGCATTGCTGTGTGTCAGATATTAAGTGCTATAGCTATAAACAATTTATTATTTTGTTAATCCCCAAGTAGGTATTATCATTCAGATTTCAAAAGATAACGATTGGGGGCTTATTTCTTTGTAGAAATTCTTGAAAATGACTAGGGACACGTTATGACTTTTGTAGTCCCCAGGCACCTAACCTTCAGGCCCCTTCCTCCATGAAATAATGAAATTTTTGGTTATGGTGATATGAAGATGAATATAATCCAGGCTGGATTTATTATTATATATTAATTATTTTATTCATTTTTTTCTTCTAGCTTTATAATAAAATGAATACATTTTCATTGGCCAGAGACACTGTGCTTACTGTGCCTAGTGGAGAAGTTGGCCTCAGATAGAAGAATACAGGCTGTGCTATAATATCATATGGAGGATCTGACTTTATAGAGTAGGGGATGAGGACAGGATTTCCTTAGAACGTGACACATATGGGGATCCTAAGTCTGAGTAGGCATTAGTCAGGTCCAGACGGTTGGCAGTGTTGTCCCAGCAGAGGGAACAGTGTTTGTGAAGGGCTGAAGCGGGAAGGAACTTGGCTGGAGCATATTGACATAAGGAGATTGAATGCAAGCACAAAGATTTTAACTGACCTAATGCTTTACAGATAGTAGACTTAATGAAATTACCTCTGTGCCTACAGTGGACTCTGTTCAGATGACTGGTATATTTTGGGTAGATAAAACTTTAATTTATCCTTGAATTCTTGACTAAGATTTGAAGTTTGATTATTCTTTATTGTGGAGTTAGTTGGGATCCAGAATGCTTTAGATACCAGATATGGTTGCAGAGAATAAACATATGCATGTCATGATATTTAAAATGGAAATATTTTTAAATAGAGGCTGCCGACATATTGTATATAAAGCCTGTATTGCCTTATGGTTATGAAATTTGAAACTCCAAGGAAAATTTTCTTATTTTATTAATTTGAAAGATTTCCTGAGAGCATTTAAAACCTATTCTGACACTTACGATTTGAAAGAAAGATTACTTTCTCCCGTTCACTTGTCCTCTGCAACTAGTGACTTTACAGTTTTCCTTGGTTGTGTCTTGTGAATCTACTCCTCCCTCCACTTAGATGACCTCTATCTTACTTAGCTCTGTATTACTTCATCTCCAAGGATTGCAGAAGCTTCTTATTTGCAAGACCTTCTTAACCTTTAGTCTGTTTCACTGGTCTTTACCTATGAGACTGACAGAGCTCCCAAGACAGAGGACTTTCCCAAGCAGACACACTCCAGTGGATGTGTTCAAGTTCACACCATTCCCTGGGCCCAAGCCATCCTTCATCCATTTCTCTAATAAAGCATTTGGTAAGGATGACATCTTTTATAAATAACCTTGAAATTGCTCGGAGCAATACAAAAAAGTAAATCATTCTCAAACTTTGGTTTTGTATTTTTGTAATAAATTACTTGCAACACACCCCGCAATTGACCTCCATTCAGTAGCGTTTCTTTGGAGAACACACACACACGTGTGTGCACATACAATTGCTGTTCCAATCAGTTCCGCCTAATGAATCTTCATTAAACACAGCTTTGAGCATGAGACCCTCAGCTCAGAAACCTTCAGTGGCTTTCTCACTGCCGAACAAATAAAAGTTCAAACTCCTTTAGGAGTCTCCCATTTTCCCCTCTTTCTAAAACTCTACCCTTGTTATTAACCCTTGCCAGCAGACATTTTTCCTTTTACCACCCCATTACTATTAAAACTTTTGGATACAATTACATGACATTTTACATTTATAGCTTTTTATTCTGGGTATCTACATGTGTATTTCTTTATATTAATTTTTAATCTCATTTATACACCCTTGTCTTCCCATTGCATCTTGTACCAGTTTTTGTATTTAAACGGGAAATAAACATAATTATTGGGTGTTTGGGTAGGTGTGCAGATGGATGGATGGATGAATGGATGGACAGATAAATGGATAACACAGATCTAGCTTCCTACCTCTTTATCCCATTTATTATGGTATGTCATCAGAAATCATGCCCCCAACAATATATACTCTAGATACTTAGGTCTGTTTTACCAATCAAAAAGGAAACAAACATCAATATTGATTTATTCTTACTTCTGCTTCAGGACACAGGAATAAACACGAGGTATTAGACAACAACTCAGAATTACCCCCAAACTATGCTGATGATGTCCTTTATTAGCTTAGCTGTCTTCACTAAATCTTTTGAAACTAGGATAATTGGCAGTAAGAGAATCCTCCTCCTATTTCCCTGATAGTATTTGGAAAGACTTTGACATACATGTTCTCCTTTCTAGATTTGATGACAATTCATCACATCAGCAGTGAGAGATTCCAGATATGATTTCCTATTGAGACTATTGAACTTATACTCTAGTATTTAAAATTCACTTCTTAATGATGTCACACTTTGAAAAGATTCCTCTTCACAGTTCCTTTCCTGTAGGTGATGTTAAATCTTTATGTTCAACTATTCACTCTCAGCGTCTTTGAGATGTCCTTTAGGGGAATGAAGGAAGCGATTTCTTGAGGGCTTGCTGTATTCAGGTTTTTATATGTATTTTCTCATTTAACCCTTAAAACAACCTTGTGCAATTATGAATCCCATTTTACAGTCAGGCAGCTGAGTCTGGGATGCGAGGGAAGGGTAGGTTTTCTTCTCACAAGGTGGGACAGTGAATTATAGATGGGAGAGATCTTTATGAAACTCCATTATATATTTCTACTGTCATATCACATATCAGAATGAACCAGTGCTACTCAGTCAAGCTCAGTAGGCCTTGCAAATTGGAAAGAACCCATCCTTCCCCACTCTGTTGGGCTCTTTTCTCTAAAGTTGTAAAGAGATCAAGTTTTTGTTAAGAATATTAGAAATAAAATTGCCCTGTCAAAACCTCCACTCTTTTTGGCTACTAGTTTAGTTGTTAATTAATGAAACTAATTCTAATATTATGCTATAGGACCTTTCTCTCCCATAACCAAGAAACTAATATCAAACCTTTTCTTATGTGTGCGGCTACCATGAATGTGATATCTATTTCCTAATCAGTTACCCAAGACCACATCTTTCTGTTGTGGTTTTAAAATTCAGAGTGATTAAAGGGCACGATAGTTTTCAGAGCAACCAGTGAGTTTTCATCTCTATGTAGCTTGAGTTCCATGGAACAAGTGTTTCCAAGAACTCCTCTGACTTCTGCTTTTGTGGTCATGAGAAATTTGGCTCTCTTCAAAGCTTTCAGATTTCACTGGAGTCAGGACAGGTGGATATCCAATTTGTGATCTACGGTTTCTTCCTCCCCCCCCCCCTCCCAACACAGTCCTATCTGCCACAAGAACCTCAGCTGCATCTGGCAGTGTTTTAGCAATTACCCTCAGGTTCACAGCTCTCTCTACCTTCTTCTGTTCTGAATGGAGAATGACTCAACATAGCTTAACAAAGAAGCACTTTCATCTTGAGAAAAGAGATGTAAACTGCAGCTGGAAGGATTTAGCTAAGATGTAAGAATACGTTGAAACTAGGAGGTTCCTAGAACTAAAATATCTATGGCAGTTGGAAGGAGTCCTGTCTTCAAAGATCTTCAGAGGGAGAGACATCTGTGTAGTATGACTTAGTTGCAATGAAGTGCTAGTGATTATGAACAAATATAGGAGTTAATTTTCTTATTCCTCTTGAACCGAAATTGTGAACTCTCGTTTAAATAAGGACTGCTCTTGCTTTCCAGGCACTTTATGGCTCTGGTTATTTAATATGAACACTCTGCAGAGGTATGTATCTAAGTAACACGGTCTCTTGTTCCTCCATATCAGTGAAGTCTCCAATGGGTTTTCTTTAGTATTTGTATCTTTGTTCATGGTGAGGTTAGAAAGTTTTTTAGGACAGTACAGGGAAGAGAAAATGGCTGCTATGTGTAATACAACTTTGCAGGTACTCTCTATACACATAAATTCTTATAATAATTTATTAAATATGTTAATTAGAATGGGGTTCATGAAGGGAAAAGAGGGAAATGCAATTTCAATGAAATGCCCGATTTCCAAACATTCTTCATGTAAAAGTTGTTCTGAAAAAATAAACTGTTAAAAGAGGGAAAATATAACTAGTTAATATTTGGTTACATTATTTAGAAATCAAGGTAAAAACTCTGACCTACTGTATTTATATACTCTTCTACAGTGTTCATATCTGCATGTGTGTTTATTCTAATTTTCTATTTCAATCTAAGAATTATCACTTTTTTTTCCCCTTCTTTTAATCCGGGAAGAGAAAAAATCTAATCAACTATTAAGAAAGAATAAAAAGGATTTGATTTAAATACCTTAAAAATAAGCGTTAATAAGAATTTGAAATGTCTTCCTGCCCTTTGGGTTTGATTTCAGTTCTAATGCTTTTTACAAAGTTCCAATAGACATGTGAACCTGTACTCTTTTTTCCTCTTTTTTTTTTTTTTTTTTGAATCTGTGGAAGAAACATTCAAAATGTACTTTCTGGCAGAGGGTACTTTAGGATTTGTTCTCTCTGCCTTTGTGTCGCTGGCTCAGACATCTGCAAGGAGCTGACATGGACATCTGTATTTCCTCCCGAGGCTTCAGCACGCAAAGCTTTTTTATTGATTGATTTTTTTTTTTTTACTTTACTGTAAATTGATCTTTATTCCATGTTAAAGTGATATACCCTACTATTTAAGTTCTTTACAAACATCCCGCACCCCCACATCACATTATAACCTTATTTTTGTGTAAGTCTTGCTGGAAGGTCAGTATTAGACAAGACTTAAATGTTGTTGGGTCTCAGCTGTACAGCGCCATGTAAACCAATCTGCACTCTGTCATGATGGTATTGTAGTGGTCCTTCAGTCTCCACGCCTCCATAATCACGTCCAGGTGATGAAGCATCTTACTAGTTTTCCACAGTTCTAGCTCCTAGAACCTCCATCTAAATTTCTAGTTTATTTTTCATTTGCAATTTTTTTTTTTTCTTGTAGTCTTTCTTCAGATTAGTTTACCTCCCGGAGCACCTTGAAAGGTCTCCCTCCTTTTACATTTCTGGTTCTCAGATATTTTACTCACCTTTTCAGTATCTCAATTCCAAAGTCCATTTTGTAAGAAATTGGGATTTAGTCACTAACTATGCTTACTTTTTTTTTTTAACGCCTTCTCTTTGAAATATCCATTTATTCTTATTATTACCTGGGTAGAAGTATTAAATGAGATCCATTGCTATATAACGCACATTTGGCTGTATAGTTTATATTTTTCTCCTTCAGTTCAATTCATGCTAATGAAAGTACTTGTCTTGCTCAGGCAGGCTATAAGAAAGGCCAAAAATGCCTCATTTTCAGTGACTGCCTTTTAGTGTCTTTGGAGTATGTGGTGTTCCATTGTGTTCCATATGTGACAGAGACATACTCTTTAACACAATTGAAAATTCTAATTCAGATAAGTATTTACACAAACATTTATACAGAAAGCTATGAAAAGGATTATATAGTTGTGGGTGTATGTTCTACAGAAGGGAGAAGTTGTTGATGGAGTGACTCTGGTTGGTTCTGAAGTTTTTTTTTTTTCATGTAGGTTTGTTGCTTCCAAGGAAACAGCCACTGAAGGGATGACTCTTTCTGTCTTCTCTGACTGTGAAATGCTATAAATGCCCTGAGGAAATATAAACTGTAGATTATTGTAACATTCATAAAGAGAAGTTTGTCTTTGTGATTTCTGTTACTAGGAAGTTTCCCTGCTAGTCAGATGTTATTAGTACCCGTTTCTTGGCTAAATCAGACATATCATAGCTGTTATGGTAGTAGAGAAGGAGAGGTCTGTTGGCTTCTTTGTCACAAGTAAGGAAAGAAGCACCTATGCTTTGGAGGATTTGGAGATTGGGAAGGAAAAGGGGAGATGTGCCAATTACCTACAAAAAGGATCTTACAGAGTTTTTATTTTTATGCATAGTATCTTATACTACTTCTTCCCTTTTCTTATTCCTGGTGAAGGAACAGAGTAAGTAAATGATTAGAGCATTTATTGGGGGATAGTTGTTTTGGGGGGATAATTGTTTTTTAGATCTCATCTCCCTCATTTGTAGTTTTTGAAGATCTGTAAATGTAGCTGAAAAATACCAATGTCTGATTATTCCATGTAAGTTAATTAATTGGAATTAATACCATTTAAGATTTCCATTTTTTTAAATGATGCATATTTTTTCCAAAAGGAGGTTTTCCTCTTAGATTTTGATTTTGATTGTGAATTACAATATCTTCTGATCAATATGAACTTTCTCTTATACAAAATTCCAGCATATTGGGGCACCTAGGTAGCTCAGTCGATTAAACGTCTGCCTTTGGCTCAGGTCATAATCCCAGGGTACTGGGATTGAGCCCTGTGTTGGGCTCCCTGCTCAGCTGGGAGCCTGCTTCTCCCTTTCCCTGGGCCCCTCCACCCCCCTCCCCCTTCTTCGTGCATGCACGCTTTCTCTCTCTCTCAAATAAATAAATAAATTTTTTTTTTTAAATTCCAGCATGTTATAATTCTTGGATTTATAGAAATTTTACTCCTTGTATATTCAGTTTTTGTCAATTGTGGGTCATTCCTCTTGGGGATAATTTGAATAAGAGGGAACTTGTGTTCTGGAATAGGTAATAGAAATAAAGGAACAAATTTTCTGCAGTAAAAGGCCTTGGGAAAATAAGAATGAGATAGAGCATACCTGAACTTAAGAATTGAATTTCAGTGGTTGATAGGAAAAAAAAAAAAAAAAAAGAACAAATAAACAAAACACCTTTGGTGCCCAGGAGAGGCAGTTGGAGGTAAAACTTAATAATAGGCAGCTTAGTTTTTCTTGTTCTTCATAGCCACATATAGTAAATATTTGTTGAGTGAAGTAATGGGTGAATGAACAATGGAGCAAACAACTAGGGTATGTAGTCTAGAGTAAATAATCAGAATGTATTAATTGCATGGGGACCAAAAAAAGAATTAAGCCTCTCATTAGATCTTTTTCTAACAGAAAGGATTGAAACAAACTTACAAACATTTTATTGAAATTTCAGGAGTATCTGTATGATGACATATATAAATCAGTAGTAAGGGGCACCTGGGTGGCTCAGTTGGTTGAGCGGCTGCCTTCGGCTCAGGTCATGATCCCAGGGTCCTGGGATCGAGTTCCTCATCGGGCTTCCTGCTCAGCAGAGAGCCTGCTTCTCGGTCTCCCTCTGCCTCTCTCCTCTGCTTGTGCTCTCCTGCTCTCTCTCTGTCAAAGAAATAAATTAAAATCTTAAAAAAAAAAAAATCAGTAGTAAGTTCTCACTGTTCTCAAACCTAAAAGTGTATGTTGTTTCATATCTTTTTATTATGCATCTTTATTGTTAATGTGAAAATAAAATAATTTTAAAGACTTTTATAGGGTAATTCCAGACTTTTAACTTTTCTTTTTTCATAATCTTGAATTTCACAAATGAAAATTTGTCTTCTCTAGGTTTGTTTTGAGAACTTATCAGTGGTTGGAGTTGATGATTAATTAATTAATTTACTTAAAATTATTCCAAATTGGGTGTTTTTATAATATATGTATGTTGATGAATTATTAAGTATTATTTTTTAAATGATGAACTGCTTGAGGGCCAAGATAATTTTTATTTGATGTCATGTCTTTTATCACATAACACACAACAAATGTTGGGTGGATGGATGAATGACTGGTCATCTTTGCAAAGGTAGATGTTGACTACAGGTCCAGTAGTACCAAATAAGCAAAAGTGTTACTAAGTAGTACCCTCTTGAATTATAATCACATGGTTCCTGAGACTTAGAGGTTATGAGAAGATATAGCCAATTATTTGATATCCACAACACACCGCAGAACCAGTCACAGTACTGTTTCTATAAAACTTTCTTGCCTTGTTAGGATCCTCAATTATTAAGTGAAGATAACTCTTTCTGTTTTAGGCTTTGCTTCTATAAGCCATCTTCAACCTTTCTGGGTTCTGTGTTATGATGGATGATTATGTTCCATTCTTTGTAAGATACTATTTGGTAAAACTTCCCAGAACACTGTAAGATTTCAGCAATAGCTTCTAGTTAGCTCTTCATCTGTTCTCAAGTGACCTGGCAATCTTGCCCTTCTCTCTGAAGTGGGCTTTGTATGGTCTCCCATTGCCTCAGCCAATTAAGACCTTAAAATTAGGCTTTGAGGAACCGTGCTCATGCTTCCAGACACATAATAGCACCACTTTTCATTGAAGGAGATGAGAAGTGTTTAAGTTTGGCCAATGAACAAAGTGAGGATAAAAACAAGTGCTAAAATCACAATTAGCCCTGAATATTTTAATGAAATAAGGGTATCAGTTTTTGGACACTATTCCACCATTATGCTAGATTTCCCTCCATAATTTATGGTTCAAAGTTTTGTGCTTCTTATAGAGATAATTATGTAGTAAGGCATTTTGAAAAGGGTACTACACCCTTATTTTTGAGGCAAATAGCTTTGCTACCCTAGATTTAAGCCTGGATTAAAACATTCCTGTTGCTTCAAGCCTGAATAAGATTCTAGAATGTAAGTTCTTCAAAGGATCTTTCTTTGATTTGGGTGGGAGAGATGAGCATGCTTGATATTGAGCTATGACATTTTTTATAGATTTCATATATATGTTATTATTTTCAGATAATGAATGTTTTAATTTCTAATTATGGTAGTTTGGCTCATTTTTCCTTTAAAGATTCTGGCATTTTCTATTGAGTAGTTACTATCTTTTTTGCTTACTGTATCATTCTAGATTGGCAGTATCCTTTCTAATGGTTAAAAGGAATAGTGATTGCTCCGTTGACAAATGAGAGGTTTCTCTCTCTCTCTCTCTCCCCCTCTCTCTCTCTACTTATTTTCCATTTGGGAGTCTGATAAGAATGGCAAGGTTGGTGTTCCTGTTTCAGTAACAAAAGTATTTGTAAATGGTAAAAATTTTTTTAAAAGAAGTTATTTGCTCATATATGGAAATTTTGTTTTATAGCTATTAAATGCTTCAAGTAACTTATTTTTTTTCTTAGACTGAGAATGGCAAAATATGTTATTTTAGACACACACCATATCTATAAGTGTATATGTTATGTTTATGTGTGTATGTGTATTTATATTTATATACCAAAGAACAGAGGAGGTTTTGGGTAATTTTATGTTGACTGCACTCTTAGAATGGAGTCTCTGAGTGTTCAGGAACCAGCCTCAGAACATAATTGCCATGTCTGTGTTGTGTTTTGCCCTTGTGATCATGTCTACAGCGTGTCATGACACTGAATGTTTCTCAGTAGGGGCACTAGGAATATTTTGAACTGGACAGTTCTTTGTGGTCCAGGATGCTCTCACACATTGAAAGGCATCTGATTATCCTGGTCTCCAAACCCTAAATACCAGTAGCACTATCTATTCTCTGAAAGAAGAAAAATGCTCTCCCCTTCCCCAAATTCTTTTAGAGAACTATTAGATTCTTTTCTCACAACACCGAAAATGTTTTATTGCATTTACTTATTTTCTTATTTATATCCTTGCACAAACCTATGAACCACATAAGAACATAGACCTTATCTTAAATATATTGGTGTTCCATGACCCATCACAGCGTGTAACCCATAAGCATTTCATTTAATACATGTTTATTAGATAACCTGTAATACTAACTTTAAAATTTACCTAATTACTTAAACTTAGCATTTCCCTCAAACAATTATTAAGCCATGTTGTGAAATTAACCAGAGATATCATATCAAGAGCTTTATTTATCTGTTTAATTATCCATCTATTTGTTTATATCTTGACTTACGTAACAGATTTATACAGAGCTGTTAGTTGAAAAATGTACTTCATTATAGAGCAGTGCTGTCCAAAAGAAATGAGACACAAATGTGAGCTACATATGTAATTTAAAATTATCTTATAACCACATTGAGAAAGGTAAAAAGAAAATGTGAAGTTAATTTTAATAATGTGTTTTATATAACCCATCATATTTTAAATATGTTCATTTCAGCATGTAATCAATATGAAAAATCGCTGAGCTTTTTTTCATATGGAACTTTTGAAGTCTGGCAGCTATTTTACCCATATTGCTCATCTCAGTTCCAGCCATCTGCATTTCATACACTCAGTAGCATATGTGTGGCTCATGGCTAGTGTATTAGACAGCACAGCCCTAGAAGACCCTCTGTATTGTCTATTATTTCATCATTCCTGCAATGAGACATTTATCTGTAGTAGGATTGCCAGGATTGTTGTGGACTCTTTAGGAAGCAGAAGATGGTAACTTTATTATAAAGAGAAGCTTATATACTCTAATATTATATTTATGAAACAAATATTTACTTTAGATCTAAAAAATGATTTAAGGCATCTTATGATAAATAGTATAGCCACAATACCAAACTATCAGAAGGGAAATTAAAGATATGTAGAAATGATTTGAATAGGCTAGATTCTTTGAATTTTTCAATTTTCTCTACTTCTGTTTAAAAGCAGATGGTAGAGAATAGCAGTTATTTTTGCAGCTGAGTAGTAAAGGGCACTTTAACAAATTAAAAGGAAGCACACTTTAGGATTTATTTGCCTACTTTACCTACATTTTTCTACATTGTATAGTTTGCAGTAAATAATTTGAATATTTATTAAAAACAGAGTTTATTCTTTGCAGCACCTGGGTCATGTTGTCTTTGGTTTAGACAGCAGAGCTTAGTAAATATTTTGCTCTGGTCAAGGTTTTTTCCATTCAGACTATGGAGTCTAAATTGCTCAGGCACTGTTTCGACTGTCTAGACCAAGTTGTTTGGCTCTAGCATTTTGTTTTTCAAAATTAAGCACCTGCTAATGAATTTGCCAAGGTTTTTATTAGCTACACAGGAAGGAAATGAAAAGGGACCTAATGTTTTCTGAGTACCTACCACATGCCAAGCTCTGTGTTAGACATCTTACATAACTTCTCAGATAATCTTTTATTAAAGGTAGGTATTTTTATTACTGATTTCTTGATGAGAAAATTAAAGCTATGAGCGGTTAAGTGACAAGCTTTTGGATCTATGGATAATGTATAAGAGATTGCTTTGTAAAATGTGGCTGGACTGGAAGTGTAGGAAATGACTCCATTTCTTCTTATTCCCATTAAACTATCATCCACCACTCAGCAGCCTAGAGTAATTACTTTGTAACATAAATTATATCATACCCTACCTCAACCCTTTAGTGACCTGGAGAGGTGGGGGGCGGGGGGAACAATCCAAGTTCTTGACCATGATTCGCAACCTCCCTCCTGATTTGGCTCCTCCCTGTGTGCTCCGGCTTCATCCATTTCCCATCTCAACTTGAGCATGAAGTTCTAGACACATTTTATCCTGCCCTTATTTTTGTTCTTCTTACTTGCCGAGCCTATTTTGGCCTCACAACTTTCACACCTGTTGTTTCCCCTCCCGTGTCCTACTTCTGCTTCCCCCTTCCCCTGCACATACAGCTTTGCTCTCCTGCTGCATTTGGTCTTAGCTCACTTAAATGTTCCCTCTTCAGGTGGACCTCACTGTGCCGCCCATTCTGAGTAGGTCCTTTCCTTTATTTCTGTCATTGCAGCCTGTTCATTTACTTTAAAGAGCATGTAAAGCTATAATTTTATTTGGCTATGTTCATGTATTTATTTATATGTCATCTGTCCTTCATCTATATATATGTATATATGTGTTGAGTATAAACTCCATAAGGCCAGTGACCATATCTGTTGCCCTTGCTGTGGTGGGTGCAAAGTTAATATTTGCTGGGAGTAAATATTTGCCTTTTGGTACCTGGTTTGCCATAATTGCGTCCTGAAGTGTCCATCCTGAGTTCATTTTCTCACTTCTCTGTTTCATCTACTAATGTTGCCAAATTGTAATAAATACTAATTGGTTGACTTCCTAGCCTCATATCCCCCTCTTTGTTCTAATGGACTGTATTTCCTGACACACATGGATGGTGATATAACCAGGCTGATCTGCCCTGGTGGCTCACTGGCCCCTCACCACAGGGACTTTTGCAAGAGATGTGATGCAGTCTAGGCCATTTTGAATCCTTCCTTGATTGAAAATTTCAAACTCAAAATAGGAGAGCAAACCTCTTTTTATACTTGGGACATGGTATTGATAGGTTATAAACCTCTATCAGAGATCGTATTTCATGCAAGGAGAAAAAAAAAAAAAACTAATAGCAGACAAATAAGCCAACACTCAGAAAAGAACTAGAGATGTAGGGCAAATGATAGGCTTGCTGGTGTCAAGCCCTTGTCCCCATTTGCCCTCATTTATGCCTGTGCCCTTCTTGATCAGATGCTGCATTTCATTCTTTCCTTTTTGACTTAAACTAGTTAAACTTGTCTCTCCCTCCCTTACAAAGAGTCTTAACAAATTAATGTTCACAGTCCTATCCCTAACCACACATAGCAGGGACTGTCATGATCCATTTTGTTTTCTTATGTTAAATAATACTTCCCAATATTACTACAAGGTCATGCTGAACTAATTTTATTTAGTTTGGAAATGGTGGTTCCACTTTTTCTGCTACTTTGTATTTTTTGTCCAGAATTCTATTCTTACTATTATTCCTTCCATTTCTGAAAACTGAGAGGTAAAGTATCTGTGTGATATGATATTCCATATATATCATATCACACATACTTACACAATGATTATAACTTATGCCCTATATCATTTTATTGCTAAAATTATTGTATTTTTATGCCATATAAATTTTGGATCCGTTGAACCTAGTTTAATTTTTTTTAATCGGCATTTTTTTTAACTAGAATTTAGAAGTAAGGACTGTGAGACTTTGTTGAATATAAATACTAATGTGAAATTATCCCTATACTAAAATTAATGAATTGCCAATAATTTGTACAGACTGTCTTTTATGTCAGTAAAATCATTGCTACTGAATTGTATAAGACTTGTGGTTATCTTTCTAGTCTGAGTCACATGTTCAACTATAGGGGAAAATAACAGGCTTACCATGTGGGTTTGATTAAGTCATGTGAAAATGAGGATTCGGTGATTCAGGCTCTGAGAAAGATGCATATGAAATGACATACTAGGGGCCCCTGGGTGGCTCAGCCGGTTAGGCATCTGCCTTCAGCTCAGGTCGTGATCCTAGGGTCCTGGGATGGAGCCCCACGTCGGGCTCCCTGCTCAGTGGGGAGCCTGCTTCTCCCTCTGTGTTCCGCTACCTCTGTTCTTGCTTTCTCTCTCTCTCTCTGTCAAATAAGTAAAATCTTAAAAAAAAAAAAAAAAAGAAAGAAAGAAAGAAATGACATACTAATTTAGATCTATGATCCATTTGACTCAATGTTCTGGTTCTGACAATGGTACTAAGTGATATTTTGGTAGAAGCTTAATCCTTACATTTTATTTGGTCATTTTCAAATATTAAAAGTATACTATAAATAAAAATTATTATAAATAAAAATTAACCTTTATGCCTTAAAAAACTTCTTGCATTGCTTTTATATTTTCAAGATATATAAACTTTCTTAGGGATGGTGCCCTACAACACACTGCCACCATTCTCATTTTCTGGTCCTCCTCCTTAGTAAACTAAGTTTACTGAGTTAGCCACGACTTCAGTATCCCTCCTGAAACACTGCTTTAGGCAGCCACTGCCCAGCTGATTTAAATTGCTCCAAGGAGTGAAATGTAGTTGTTCATATCCGTGGGAAATGAGTTCTAAATGTTACCATCTTCTACCTGAACTGAAGATAATGGCACTTCCTTCTTGTTTCAAGGGTTCTGTTTCCAGTATTTTCATTTATGCTTTAAAATAATTTACATCTGGGTGCCTGGGTGGCTTAGTCATTAAGCGTCTGCCTTTGGCTCAGGTCATGATCTCAGGGTCCTGGGATCGAACCCCGCATCAGCTCCCTGCTCCGCAGGAAGCCTGCTTCTCCCTCTTCCACTCCCCCTGCTTGTGTTCTCTCTCTCACTGTGTCTCTCTCTCTCAAATAAATAAATAAAATCTTTAAAAAAATAAGATAATTTACGTCTGATTCTGCTAGTCGCTCTATAAGGGACAAGTATCCTTCAAAGTGAGTTATGGCAGAGTCTTTGCCTTTAAGCTTACAAATTTTGTGAACTAACATGACATACTAGATTTGACCATTATTTCTTTCTCAATTAACCTTTGCTTGAAGTATTTTGCTTTGCTCCTACAACTCAATAATGAAATGACTAATAACTCAATTAAAAAATGGGCAAAGGTCTTAATAGACAATTCTCCAAAGAAGATATAAAAATGGTTAATGAGCACATGAAAAGATGCTCAACATCATTAGCCATCAGGGAAATGCAAATCAAAACCACAATGTGATACCATTTCACACCCACCAGGACAGCTATAATCAAAAGGACAGATAACTGTTGGAGAGGATGTGGAGATATTGGAACCCTTATCTACTGCTGATAAGAATGTAAAATAGTGCAGCAACTTTGGAAAAGAGTCTGGCAGTTACTTGAAAATTAAACCATGATACCCAGCAGTATTATTCCTAGGTATATATACCCAAGAGAAATGAAAACATATTCACGCAAAAACTTGTACACAAATATTCATAGCAGCCAAATGTTCATAATAGCCAAAAAGTGAAACAATCCAAATGTCTCTCTACGGGTGATTGGATAAATAAAGTGTGGGATGGCTATACAATGGAATATTATTTACCAATATGAAGAAATGCAGTACTGATAAATTTTAAAACATGGATGAACCTTGAAAACATTATGCTAAGTGAAAGAAAGCTCAGAGAGCCACATATGATTCCATTTATATCAGATGTCCCCAGTAGGCAAATGTATAGAGTCAGAAAGTAGCTTAGTGGTTGCCTAGAGCTGAACAGGAAGGGTAGACTGGGAGGTGACAACTAAGAGGCCCAGGGTTTCCTCTGGGGGTAATAAAAAATGTTCTAGTATTGGTGATGGTCATATAACTCTGTGAATATACCTAAAGCCATTAAATTATACACATGAAATAGATTAATTATATGGTGTATGAGTTATATCTCAAGCTGTTAATAACTTAGGAGTCTTATTTCTATTTTTTCCTGCACTTTGCATATTTGATTCATTAAATGGTTTTATCGGCTTTACTTGTAGACTATACTCCAAATCTGTCCCATGCTGTAATCTTGACTCAGAATCAACTCTTGCCTGGACATTACTGCAGTGATGACCTAGCTGGTTTACCTGCTTGCACTCTTCCACTCACACAGTTTTTTGTTTTATCTATCAGCCAGAGTGATTATTTTTAAATTATTGATAAATAGGTAATATTAATGCTAATGAAATAGTGGTTAACTCATAATTTACAGTGCCAAGCACTATTCTAAGTACTAAAATGTTAAATTGTTTTATCTTTACCACAACTTAATTGGTAGGTGCTGTTACTGTCCCCATTGTGTAGATGGGAAAACTCAGGTACAGAGAAGTAATTTGCCCGAGGTAATACAGCAAGTAAATGGCTGTTACATAAAATAATCAAGGAATCCCTTGGCTTAACATTCTCTAGTGACATAGTCTCCTTGGCTCCTCTTTTTTTTTTTTTTTTTTTTTAATCTAATTTCCAGTCTACCAGGCTCTTTCTTGCCTTGGTCCATTTGTACTCAGTCCCTGTTTTTGGAGTGCTCCTCCTCTAGAGTCTTTTTCCTTCTCATCATTCTTTTTTTTTTTTTTTTTTAAAGATTTTATTTATTTATTTGAGACAGAGAGAATGAGAGAGAGAGAGAGCACATGAGAGGGGGGAGGGTCAGAGGGAGAAGCAGGCTCCCCGCCGAGCAGGGAGCCCGATGCGGGACTCGATCCAGGGACTCCAGGATCATGACTTGAGCCGAAGGCAGTCGCTTAACCAACTGAGCCACCCAGGCGCCCATCCTTCTCATCATTCTTGACTTCAGTGTCACCTCCACAGAGAAGCCGTCTTCAGTAATTCCAACTTGCTCTTACATTTTCATATATTTTCCTCATTGCCTTTATCAGTGTTTGAAATTAACTTCTCTTTATTTTTTAATTGGAATGTGCTTTGCACCTGCCTAATAGAACAATGCCTGACAAATAATAGGAGCTCAAAAAATTTTGTTTTCTGACTTACTTTGGGAGGGTAGGATTTTATATATTTTCCAAATTATGGTTGAGGCCAATTTTCAGAGGATTAAGTACATGAAGACTCTATGCCCTAGTGACTCATGTTTTAAGGTGGGAACTGGCCTTTTGATAATATACTTGGCTGATTGGACAATATTGCTGCTCTTAAAATGTTCCATGTTTCTTAAGGTGTTGATCTGCTGCTTCTACATTGTGGTTTTATTATTCTCACGTGTGGGGTGTGGGTAGAGTGTGAAGAGTGGGGAAAGCAGTTCTCGGCTGTTGGTTTTACGGGGACCTTGAAGTGATGTAGCTACAGTCAGCATGGAGAAAATATGAAAGAGCTTGGGTAATTTTCTAGATCTGTTCTTAGTTGATTCTAAGTTACCACTGAGAAAACCTGCTGTATCAGTCTTCTCTCTTTTAGTTGGACCAACACACATACATGGACTCATGTGTGCATAGATATGTGCACAGAAACACACCTTAATGCTCCATTGACATAATGGCCTTTCAGCAATAGGCCTCCTTCTCTTATTTTTCTATTGCCTTTCCCATCTCAGAATGGTGGTGTTTATATTCCCAATGAGAGAAATAACTATGTGTGTGTGGTGGGTGATGCAACCCATGTAGACTTACAGGGAAATTTTTAAATTCCAATTTTTTACATACATCCTAAAGAAAACATGGGCTTGTTTAGGAAGGAGTATATTGTACAATTAAATGTCTGAGATTTACACTTTGATATTTTGCTGGCTTCTGCTGTATTGAGGAAGAATATGATATTTGGTATTATTACAAGTAGCTTTATTTTTTCAGGATATTAAAATTGGATCCTACGTGCATTAGTAATATTCACTGAACTGAGTTCTCTATTTTCTTACCACTCAGCAGAGCAAAAGAGGTAAACACTAGGTGTTGAAAACAGAATAGGAAACTGCAACACTGAATGGCCAGGCTCCAGTTGCTTTTACATCATTTCTAATAACCAAGATTTTCCATGCAGCTGACTCTTGATTCTTTGTGCAAATAGGCTATTTGTAGGAGGATGAATACAATCTACATAAAATTAGAAACAAAATCACTAACATTAGTTTCAACCTTCTCTTTTATCCAGTACTTATAAGGATGCTGAACAGAAGTTACTGTATTTAAAAACATTTTATGCTTTAAATACATACACAAAAGTAAACCTACTATGTGCATGACTGGGAAGAGTCAAAGAATAGCAAGACCAAGTCCCTCCTCTAGAGGAGGTTATGGCCCAGTAGTCTAGATATTCATGCAATGCACCCTCATATATATTGCTGTAGATATTAATAAGGTGCTATATACATGCATAACCAAGGCACTAGCTCTACCTGAATGGGTCAGGGAACTGAGAAGTATTTCCTTTGGACTCTGAAGGTTAAACAGGAATTTGCCAGGTGAAGAAGTAGCTAAAGGAAACAGCCTACACAAAGTCTTAGAATTCTGAAAAGGCCACGTTTGCCCAGGAAATAGGACAAAATTCAGGAAGGCACAAATAGAAAACAGCTTCCTTAGATGAGAAGCAGGAGAAAATTTTAGCAGATGAATATAGTGGGACAGGAAGAATAAAATAAGATGAAATGTGTGATACTAGATTATGAAGAGTGTTTTCTATCAATGACCAAATGTTTTCTAGTGGGTGAGTGTGATGATTCCTTTTACTTATTTGTAGGCTAATGCTCGGAGCAATGGGGAAATTTTTACCTATAATGCCTCCCACATAAAGTGCTTTTCTTAATAGCTGCTGTATTATTAGTACTGACAAGGAGCTATGATATTATTCAACTTGCTAGTATGTCTGTGTCTATCTCAACTACCCTGTGATATGGCTAAATTTAACTTTTGTATTCTTTCCAGGTAGGTCAGGGCAGTGTCTGGCAAAAGATGGAGTTAGTTCAACCTTGTGTTTTCTGTGTATCCTTTGTAGGTTATGTAGCATTTGGAAGTAGTCTGCTGGTCCAGCTGGAGCTGGATCTAATGGGGAATGCAAGGCTCAGGGAAAGTGTACCCTGGCCACTGACTTGGTTGTCATTTTAGAATATTAATGATGGGATAGCTGATGTGTTCCTGATTGAGATAGGTTGATTGGCAGAACTTTAAGAAGGTTTCTAATTTAACAAGTATGTAAGTCTTGATGATTATTGTGTTCTCTAGCTACCCTGTGAGGGTACATCTCAGTACCTGTGTTGGGTCTTGTGCTTTAGAGCACCCTTCTATGGGATGAGGAGTATATGGGGCCATGGAAGCATGACTAACCACTCATAGCCACAGCATCTCCCTTTTCTAGACCATGCTTTGGCTACTAGACTCCAGAATTCCCTGTTCAAACTGCCAGAGCCTGTGTAGAGGAACAGTTCAGGCCGCTTTCCTGGATATATCTTCTCAAGGACACTGTGAATAACTCTAGGCCCAAGAGGTGGTTGAAAAGTAGCTGAGGGAACAAAAGGACTGGGTGTGTGCAGTGGTTTCCACATTCATGGCTTAGGCCCCCTGGTGCTAGATGGAGTCTGGGGTGGAAAAGGAAGACCACAGGCGACAGGGCCTCCTTTTACATCCCTGAAATTGTTAAGGACAGCCTGCTTGGATCTGATAGGATCAGTTGGGAATGTGGAAGTGAAAATGATCAAGAGGCTCCAACATAGAATTGAGACATATACGCTGAGCTCCTTAGAGAAGACAGACACTACTCCTAAACTTAGCTGTCTCAAACTCTTCGTTGTGTTGGAGATAGAGCTTAACATTAGCGTTTGTATTTTCAAATTTTTCAGTCCTCTTATATTCAGTGTTTTTTAAGTTGCAAATTAAAAAGTTCTTTCGAAAGAGAATTATGCACTGATTCCTTAGGATGGCCAGGTGTAGTCACTGGACTTAGAATAGAATCCACAAGTTCATTTCATGTACTTATGTTTGTAGTAAAAAAAGATAATCAAAAGTGAATTGGTATAAAAATAAATAAATGCAATTAGGTCTAAGGAATTATTCTCACTCTTAAAAAAATATACTATTACTACAATTTCATTGTTTTCTCTTAATGCTAGCTTGTTGCTTATGTTTGACGAGAAAGTGATGTTTTATGTGTTATTTGATGTTATATAAGAATCCTATTAGAGTGGCAAAACAAATATGTATATATACACACACAGTATACACATACACACACACTCACTGTATTTGTGTGCATATATATGGCCTAGTCTCATATGTCAATCTTCAGACCACACTTCAGATCACACTACAAAAGTAAAAAGGGACTGATTTAGAATAGGAAAGGTGTCCTACGTGAATTTGTTGGCTTTATATTGCCTCATACAGCATTTAACTCAATCTACAGAAACAGTGAAAAACATTTCTGAAGATCAGAAAAACAAAATTAGAAAGCTTTTCACGCAAGCCTAGGGGACTGTTTTGGTTTTGGGTGCCATACTTTGTTTTCTGAAGAGGATGGATGTTTGCTATATTTGGTGAGTTATCACGATTTACTTTAATGCTCCAGAGTGTGCAAGTTAATGATTTTAGCCTATAATTTTTTATATCATTTTAAAGAAGAAAAAATTATTAGACAATTTGGATATCAGATGGTTCATTTCCAAAATCATATTATGGCGTTAAGATTGTTCTGTGTAAATGTTTTGTAGTTTGTACATGCCAGTTCTAGTTATTCTAAATCACTTTTGTTTTTTTTTATTCCATTCAAGAGAATATCCAATTAAAGTCAATGGATTGTACATGCTATATAATTCCTAAGTAGGTGTGGGGAATTCGGGCAGGTTGATGTGTACACCAACCAACAAGGGGTTAATTAGATAATCTTCTCTAGGAGAACTTTAAATTAGAAGTGACTTGCTTTATTTTATATTTACTTGAATACTACTTAATAGAAGTATGTAAATAAAGATATTTATTCCTTTAATATATATAATGTTCCAAAATAACTTGTGGAAAAGTCCAAGAAATTAGGTTTTATGATATGAACAAGTTATTGTTACTTTTTACAACAATATTTTTTTACTATTATTATTTTGGTAGGTTTACAGAGATATGTATGAATCCAGTAGACTCTGAAGTAGATGTGAGTAGGTTTATCTTGTTGTTTTTTTTGTGTGTGAGTATTTAATCAGAATTTAACTTTTTTTCTATCCTATACTAATATGATATACTGATTTCACGCTACAATTGTGGGATCTCACATGAGAAAATAAAGTCAATAAGCTCTATTGTCTAGTAACTAATTATCAAGTAAGGCTGGTAAGAACACAGAAACTGTTCAGCCTGTGTTTTAAAAACCTTTGGTGATGGAGATTATATGTGTACCATTTTACAAAATGATTTCATTCTGAGATTGTCCATACCTGTCCCTAACAAATAGCTAGTTTTTGTAAGTAGCTATAGGTACAGAATATCTGTTTCTTTGACCCAAAGGTCGGGATTCAAAAATAATTATTAGGCTAGAATTAATTGTGCTCGCTACTTTTTTTTTTCCCCCAAGAGAATACCTGTTTCAGCCATTCTCTTGTTCTTAGTTGGTCGCCCAGTTTTTTAGATTTCGCTCTGTAGTCTATAGCCATATCGCTCTATAGTATGTGCTCTATAGTCTATAGCCATGTCGCTCTATAGTATGTGATAGAAAGATAACGATCTCATTGTGGTTTTTGTGACTTGATTATAGAAGCAAATGTGAAATACGTATCGATCCCATTGCAAACTTCTTACAGCTCTAGATTATGCTTTACTTCTTAATGAATTGTCTACAGTTAGAGGATCCTCCATAGATCAGGTATCATCTCTAAGCAAGGCAGATGTTTCTTGTGACATTTCATTTGCAGACTATCAAAATTGTTGATAGGAAAAAACAGAACCATTCACGGGTGCCTGGGTGGCTCCGTTGGTTGAGTGTCCAACTATTGATTTTAGCTCATGTCACGATCTTGGGTTTGTGAGATCGGGCCCCATGTTGGGTTCTGTGCTCAGCGTGGAGTCTGCTTGAGATTCTCTCTCACTTTCTTCCTTTCCCCTCCCCACACATGCATGTGTTCTTACTTTCTTTATATAAATAAATAAGTAGAAACAGAACCATTCCGAAAAAAATTTGGTCAATAAAATGGAAATGAAGACCTTATTTATCAAAAAAGAAAATAAAATACCTAGGTATAACTGACCTTAATAAGAAACGTAAAACCCCATATGCAGAAAACTGTAGAATACACCTGAAAGACATAGAAGTATACTGGAAGGAGTGAATACTAGAGGAAAGTATCCATTTTCTTGGGTAGGAAGACTCAAATATCATAAAGGTATCATTTATTCTTAATTTATGAATTTAATGCAATTCCATATACATATACTCTCTTTTTGTTTTTGTTTTTATTTTGTTTTTTTTTGTTTTTTTTTTAAGATTTTATTTATTTATTTGAGAGAGAGAATGAGATAGAGCATGAGAGGGGGGAGGATCAGAGGGAGAAGCAGACTCCCTGCTGAGCAGGGAGCCCGATGTGGGACTCGATCCCAGGACTCCAGGATCATGACCTGAGCCGAAGGCAGTCGCTTAACCAACTGAGCCACCCAGGCGCCCTTGTTTTTTGTTTTTAAATCAGAGCTTGGAAAGCTGATTGTAAAATTCATTTGGAAGAATAATAAAAAAAAAAATATCCAGCAAAATCCTGAAAAAGAAGAGCATGGTTAAAGAGTAGTTGTAAATCTTTATAATAATTTTTTTCTTTTAGTGGAACAGAATAGAAAATTCAGGAATAGACCCAAAAGCTTGAAAAAGTTTAGTCTAAAATAAAACTGGAATTTTAAATCAGTTGAATGGATAGACTTTTTAACACGTGTGCTGGAATAACTGGATATCTATATGGAAAAAAGGTAAAGTTAGCTCCATTCCTGACACCATCTACCAGATCACATTTAAAATGCACCAGAGATTTCAATGTAAACAATGAAAGTATGCAAATACTAGAAAAAGCATGGGCACACGCCTCTAGAGTCTGGCAGTAGGCAAAAGTTACCTAACTACTAGCTAAAACGCAGAAGCAATAAGGAATAAAATGATTAATAAATTTGGTTGCATAGAAACTTTTTTAAATGGCTGAAAGCCCCCACCATAAGCAAAAGAAAAAGACAAGTTACAGACTCAGAATAAGTCTTTTCAAGTCTTATAATAGACAAGAGGTGATATCCCTAATATATAAACAACTTATAAAAAGTCCAGATGTGTGAGAATGTCTGTGAGTCTGGGAACTGAGGCAACCTTTCATACATGGCTTGTGGGAATGCAAAATGTTACAACTCCTTTGAAGGTGACTTTGAATCTAGTTAATTTTCTTAAACATTTATTTACTTTTGATTCCTCATTCCTACTTCTAGAAATCTATTTTAAAGATACAAAAAAAAAAAAAAAATACAGTAGCAACCATACAAAAGGCCCATTGCATAACACTACTTATTGCAGTATTACTTTTAATTACAAGACTGGAACTAATGCTGTGTCCATCATTGGGGAGCTAGTTGAAGAAAGAGTGGTGCATTCAGAAGGTGGTAATATGCAGCAATGAAGAGAAATGTCTCTTTGTTGTCTGGTATGTGGGCTTGGCTGATTTAAAGACTGTAATTACCCATGAGAGAATCTCCACATGGCTCTCCACGTGGCTCCATTTGCTCACAGCAGGGCAGCCTCAGGGCTCCTAGCTTGGGTTCCAGGGCATAGTGCAGAAGCTGCATTTAACCTAGCCTTGGAAGTGACACAGTATCACTTCCCTGTATTCTGTTGGTTACAAGCTACTCACAAGCCTGTCCATATGTCCCTCCTCCATAGCTCTCCCACCCCTCTCACCTCTCAGTGGGGGGGTATATTAAAGATTTTCAGATGTTTTTTTAGAACCACTGTGCTCTTTACTCTTCATGAAGTAATCCTGCCCCCCCCCCCCACATACACACACAACTGAATCTGATCAAGGTTCTAGATCTAATTACCAACTTATAGTATATACATAGGAATCATTTCAATCAGCAGAATTCAGACTGTGGGAACTTTACAGGACAAAAGATCTGTTTTCTTCACAAAAATTACAGAGAGTAAAGGAGCTGGAGGGAGAATCTGTAGATTAAAAGAGACTGAAGAGGCCCATCTGTCAGTGCAGTGAATGAAATTGCATTGCATGATCCCACTTCAAACAAACTTAAAAAAAGTCAGGGAAATATGAACACCAACTGCCTAATAATATTTGAATATACTATTAAATACTAATTTTTTAGGTGTGATAAGAGTGGCAGTAATCTTCAAAAGTGAAGGATAATTTTATTTTCAAATAACTAGACCCTAAATTTTATTTATGATACCTCTTGGAAAATTTAGTTTGAATATTCTTTTGGCTAATGTTAACTTTTTGGCTGGGATGTTTGCCCTATGGCTTTCTTTATTCTTCAAATGAATACTGGCTTCTTAAATCCCAATTTAATCTTTGTAAAATCTTCTAATGATC
Organism: Mirounga leonina; assembly: GCF_011800145.1. Taxonomy (NCBI): domain Eukaryota; kingdom Metazoa; phylum Chordata; class Mammalia; order Carnivora; family Phocidae; genus Mirounga; species Mirounga leonina. Next base: position 21,486,330 of record NW_023270825.1, read on the forward strand.
TGGGACTACATATCGAAATTGTTTCCCAGAGATACTGTCATTCTAAACTTAATTGTGGATAAGAAATGAAGGTGCTATTTTTAGTGTGTTCTTCCCATCACAGAGGCCTCTGTCTTGGTAATCTAGTTTCTTAATTCTGTAGTTTAGAGTTTTATCAGTAATCACTTTGTGGGTTGAATCTAAATTAAGACACTGTTGCCCAAACAATTTTCTTGAGTGTTCTTTTATTTTAAAAGAAAATAGAGAGGGCAGTAGCTGTGTCTATAAAAGCGTAGGATGAGGGATCTTTGTGCAGGAACTGTCCTGTGTGTTGACTGTGTTGCTGTTCACACAAATCTGCACATGTGATAAAATGGTAAAATTGCATGGAATTAAATACATCACACACGTACACAGTATAGGTTAAAAATTGGTGAAATCCAGATAAAGTTTGTGGGTTGTATCCAAGGTCAACTTCCTGGTGGCAGTATTGAATGTCAGTTATGCAAAATGGTACCATTGGAGGAAACGGGCAAAGAGTACAAGCACATCATTCTCTATAATTTCTTACAACTGTATGTGAGTCTATAATTATCTCACAATAAAAACTGAAAAATAGATTACGTTGATTTTAATATTTTTGAATGGGAAATTACTGTTCTAAGAAAATCAGACATCAAATCTAGTTAAAATAGTGAACAGTTTTTTCTAATTTCTTAGCTTTTAGCTTTTGATTTTTAAAATTTTAAATTAGAAAGGGACCTGAGCAAATTCTTAAAAACTGATATTGTTCAGCAAAAACATTTTTAGATATGCCATGACAAACACAAAGTCGTCTGGAAGTCTTCAGTAACTGAAGGCATGCTCACAGTTGGGATACTACAGAGAATGTAGTCTCCTGGTAGATGCTGGAGAACTTATGTACACAACTTAATTTGGACTTAGAGATAATCATAGTTTTCAGAACTGGGAGGGTCCTTTTATACCTTATTTTTTTTTATAAGTGTCTTTATTACAAATGAAAGACTGGACTCTGAAAGGTTAAGAAATTTTTCCCAAGGTTCTGCTATTTTAACACAGTTGTGAGTGATTGATTTTGCCTACCTTTTTATATCTGACCTTTTTCTTGCTTAATCTGTCAATCTGTACCCTTTATTTTAATAACTTTACCTTTAGTTCTGTTCTCTCCAAGTTACCATAAGTAACCATAAGAATAGTAAAGACAAATGAACAAATAATCTTTTTACAGTGTACATTTTTAGGCGGTGACATATCTGTGATTAAAAAACCCTGCTATGTGTGGATATTTTGGTTAGTGTTTTGCTTTATGTATTTGTATTACTGTATCTCTCTTAGACATTTTTTTTACTTGATTTTAAACAAGTAGCTCTTGATATAGTATAGTACAAAAAATAAGCAGGTGGTTGCTGCAGGGTATCCAAGCAACCTAGGGACACGCATGAACCGTAGGGTGAAGTTAAGAGCGTGGGCTCTGCAGTCTCACTGCTCTACCACATTGTGACCTTGGGAAACTTTCCCAACCTCTCTGTTCCTTAGTCGCCTCATTTGTTAAATTGCACTAATAATATTGTCTAACTGGTAGGATTGTTGTATCAAATGTGCTGATATATGAAAAATTGAAATAGTAGCTAGTGGCTAGGAAGCATTCAATACATGTTAGCTGCTATTTTTAAACATGGCTCATAGTTTTGATTTTACTCTTATTAGACATCACTTAGTCTAGGAGCTACTCTGGGGAATGGGGGAAAGGTGACAATAAGAATATGATCAGGAGTATATACACGAGGAGTCAATAAATCACCTTTGAGCACCTGTAATGTCAAGGGCAAATAGATGTATGAGACAAAGGTGATTTCCTTAATTCAGCCCATAATCTGATTTTCCTCTTGAATCTCGTCCCTTTGGTTAATCATCCATTCAATAAATATTTATTGAGTGCCTCCTTTTAATGCCAGTCACTGTTCTTGGAACTAGAGATACAGCAGTGAATAAAATACACAAAAATCCCCGCAGGTGTATTGGTTATATTTTATTGGCAGGACACAGGCGATGGACAAAAACAAGTAAATTTGGAGTACCTTAGAAGATAGTAATTGCCATGGGAAAAGGCATAGAAAGGAGGCTTCGAGGGCTAAGGAATGCTACTAAAGGCAAAGTATAATTTTAAATAAGATCGTCACAGTAGGCTTCATTGAGAAAGTGCTGTTGGAACAAAGAATGAAAGAAAATTCATGTGTGTATCTGGGAGAAGAGCATCCCAGGCAAAGGGAAGCAGTAGTACAAAGGCCCAGAGGCAGCAGTATGTCCAGCTTATTTGAGACCACAGAGAAGCCAGTGTGGCAGGAGTAGAGTGGGCGGGGGTGGGGTGTGAATGTAGTTGGGGAATTTGAGAGAAAGAAAGGAGTCAAAGATGATAATGAAGATTTTAGCCTGAACAGCTGAAACGTTGAACTCTCCAATTCTGAGGTGGGAAGGCTGATGGTGGAGTGGGAAAGAGTGAACTAAATATAGCTTAAAGTTTAAAACAGGCCTTTTCAGCCTGACTTAGTCTAGGAAAGCTAAGTCTCTCGGATAACTTCCTCGACATCCCGGGATAGGTCAGCTTATGCATCTTTGAGGCAGAAGAGAAGACTGGCCCGACTCCTCTGTCCTTGAGTGAAGTTCTCCATCCATTTGGTGTTGCTTCCCTGCTGGTGTCGATTTGATGGCTGGAGTCTGTAGCTGGTGTCACTTGTCATCTGCTGCATTTCATCTCGGGCAGCATTTCCTGTAGCGCTGGCCAGCCTGACCTCCTCTTTCCTCTCACCGCTGCCCTCAGCTCCTCTGAGACCTGGATATGTGTCCACTTTGATTCCACAGAACCCTGTGCCTTGCAGCCTCCCTTCATTATGGCAGCCTCTCAGGTAGGGGCCTCAGCCAGACTGTCAGTGGCTTCTGCTTTCTTTTAGACAACACAAGAGCCATAGGCTCTTAGCCATAGGCTAATCAGCAGATTAAACCTTGGGTCCCCTTTCTACCTGACGGTGCTCTCCTGCCAGGGCGATGTGGCTTTGCTGTCTGGGGCAGCTTGCGAGGCAGTCACTTTTCACAGTCTTGAACAAGAACCAAGAAACTAGAGCCTTGCCCTCCCCTCAGTTTTATCCTTGCCGATCTAATAAGCTTCTTCCTCTCTAGACAGAGAACAGAGAAAGGAAAATCAATTCATATGTGAGACAGCCTTGTTTGTTTATCTCTCTCCTCCCTGCCCTCCTTTGAGACAAAAGGAACAGACTCTCTTATTTATCCTATCCTATTCCTTTTGGATATCCCTTACATTAAAGCTCTATGGTCAGCTAAACGAGCTTGTCCCTTGGTTTGCTAAACTGGGGGACAGTATTTTCTCTCAAGTTGGTATCTGGCTCCAAAAATCCTATATTGCATGAAAGAAGATGAATGTTAATATTACATTGTTCTTTCTCTTTGAATCCCTCATGCCACAAAATCCTAAATTACTAATTCAAAACAAAACCCTTGGTTACTAATTGTAACCTCCACTTAGGTAGCTGCTTTGGAATGACCAGGACAAAGCTCGTATTGCTCAGAAAGACAAGTTAAAAACTAATATATTTTTAAAAGATTTTATTTATTTGAGAGAGAGAGAGCACACGAGCTGGGGGCAGGGGAGGGGCAGAGGGAGAGGGAGAAGCAGACTCCTCACTGAGCAGGGAGCACGACGTGGGGCTCGATCCGAGGACCCCAGGATCATGACCTGAGCTGAAGGCAGATGCTTAACCGAAAGAGCCACCCAGGCGTCCATAAAAACTAATAATTTTAAAAAATCTATATAGACTATATATGGTCTTTGAAATATATATATATATATATATATATACATATATATATATATATATTTTTTTTTTTCTTTTTGTAAAGGCAAGTACACAGTCCTGTGAAATAGCTTTGGTTATGTCTGATGACATATGTTATTTCCCCAAATGTTGATGTGTGTCTGATTTTCATCTTTTGCCTTAACCACGCTTTCTTTGTTCAATGAGTCTTCTTGTGATCGTCCCTAAACTCTTATTTAATAAAATAAAACAAAGCACATTCAAAATCTGATATAAACATATCTTCACATTTTGAGGTAAGGAGATAGAACAGATGTTACAGCATGACTTCCTCTATATTTCTATTTAAAAATGTTAGCCTATTTTCTATTCAGCATTTTCCAAGTTAGCCCAAGTTATTAAAAACAAAATGCAAGCACAGACAAAAAAGAAAATGGCTGTGCCGTTTTATTTTAAGAATAAAATCAATTAAATAAGGTTTTTCAAATGTGATTTTAATAGTAATAAGTTTAGAGAGGGAAAAGTAGATAATTTAGAAAGTATTTCATTAAAATTCCCTAATCTCAGATGTTTCAAAAGATGTGCTCGAAGACATTCAATTGAATGACTGTTAGATACATTTTGGTAGATATAATTATGGCATGAAAATAGAAAGTCCATTACCTACCTTTTAGTACCTCTAAATTATTTTTATTGTGTAAGGAGGACAACCATTACACTTCTGGTTCATCAATAAGATCTGTTTTATAGTAAAGCTAAAAATAGAGAAGGAAATCTTGTATCCCTGAAAGGTCAAATTGATTTATAGAGTTCCTTACTTTTGATGTTTGGAAAACTTTTTTATTTCTTAAATTTCAGTCGCTGGCATTTGGTAATTTGATATGACCTCAATTCAAATAAACAGCTAATTTCAAGGGGCGGTGTCTTAGGTTTAATCCAGGTATAATATACACAGTCCTCTGGCAGGGTTCTACTTGAAAACCAACCTTCTATCTCTGCCCTGAATCATTATCTGCTATGTCAGTTATCTTCACTCTTTTCCATATTTTGTACCCATTTTCTGTAATGTTTCCTTTCCTCCAGTATATTAATGTGCTAAAGTGCTCTGTCCAAACAAACAACCCAGTCTGAATTTAGGCCCCAACTTAATTTTACTCTTGGTTGAAGGTCTGTGAGGAACCATCATGTTCATTGCTTTTTTCAGCTCCCACATTCTTTCATCAAACTACTGAAATCTGATTTCTCATCCTACTGATTTTATGAAACCACTCTCAACGATTAGTGGTGATACCCTAATTGTAAAATCCAAAGGCAGCTTTTCAGTGGACTTGGCATTTCATCTCTGTGTAGCACTTGACATTGATGGCTGCTCTCTTCTAAGTGAACTCTTGACACCATTCTTCTCTGCTTACTAAGTGCATTACCTTTATTTTTTTTAAATTTTATTTTATTATGTTATGTTAGTCACCATACATTACATCATTAGTTTTTGATGTAGTGTTCCATGATTCATTGTTTGCATATAACACCCAGTGCTCCATTCAATACGTGCCCTCCTCAATACCCATCACCAGGCTAACCCATCCCCCCACCCCCCTCCCCTCTAGAACTTACAGTTTGTTTCTCAGAGTCCATAGTCTCTCATGGTTCATCTCCCCCTCTGATATCCCCCCTTCATTTTTCCCTTCCTACTATCTTCTTTTTTTAAATTAACATATAATGTATTATTTGTTTCAGAGGTACAGGTCTGTGATTCATCAGTCTTACACAATTCACAGCACTCACCATAGCACATACCCTCCCCAGTGTCTATCACCCAGGCACCCCATCTCTCCCACCCCCACCACTCCAGCAACCCTCAGTTTGTTTCCTGAGATTAAGAGTTCCTCATATCAGTGAGATCATATGATACATGTCTTTCTCTGATTGACTTATTTCGCTTAGCGTAATACCCTCCGGTTCCATCCATGTCGTTGCAAATGGCAAGATTTCTTTTTTTTTTTTTTTTGATGGCTGTGTAATATTGCATTTGTGGAATATATATGTATATACACCACATCTTCTTTATCCATTCATCCATTGATGGACATCTTGGCTCTTTCCATAGTTTGGCTATTGTGGACATTGTTGCTATAAACATTGGGGTACATGTACCCCTTCAGATCACTACATTTGTATCTTTGGGGTAAATACCCAGTAGTGTAATTGTTGGGTCATAGGGTAGCTCTATTTTGAACTTTCTGAGGAACGTCTATGCTGTTTTCCAGAGTGGCTGCACCAGCTTGCATTCCCACCAACAGTGTAGGAGGGTTCACCTTTCGCCCCATCCTTGTCAACATGTGTCGTTTTAGCCATTCTGACTGCTGTGAGGTGGTATCTCATTCAGGTTTTGATTTGGATTTCCCTGATGCTGAGTGATGTTGAGCACTTTTTCATGTGTCTGTTGGCCATTTGGATGTCTTTGCAGAAATGTCTGTTCATGTCTTCTGCCCATTTCTTGATTGGATCATTTGTTCTTTGGGTGTTGAGTTTGATAAGTTCTTTATAGATTTTGGATACTAGCTCTTTATCTGATATGTCATTTGCAAATACCTTCTCCCATTCTGTTGTCTTTTGGTTTTATTGACTGTTTCCTCCTGCGAATATCATTCTCAATGGGGAAACACTGAGAACTTTTCCCCTAAGGTCAGGAACACGGCAGGGATGTCCACTATCACCACTGCTTTTCCAACATAGTATTAGAAGTCCTAGCCACAGCAATCAGACAACAAAAAGAAATAAAAGGCATCCTAATCAGGAAAGAAGAAGTCAAACTCTCACTCTTTGCAGATGATATGATACTTTATGTGGAAAACCCAAAAGACTCCACCCCAAAACTGCTAGAACTCATACAGGAATTCAGTAAAGTGGCAGGATATAAAATCAATGCACAGAAGTCAGTGGCATTCCTATACACCAACAACAAGACAGAAGAAAGAGAAATTAAGGAGTTCATCCCATTTACAATTGCACACAAAACCATAAGATACCTAGGAATAAATCTAACCAAAGAGACAAAGGATCTGTACTCAGAAAACTATAAAATACTCATGAAAGAAATTGAGGAAGACACAAAGAAATGGAAAAACGTTCCATGCTCATGGATTGGAAGAACAAATATTGTGAAGATGTCAATGCTACCTAGAGCAATCTACACATTCAATGCAATCCCCATCAAAATACCATCCACTTTTTTCAAAGAAATGGAACAAATAATCCTAAAATTTGTATGGAACCAGAAAAGACCCCGCGTAGCCAGAGGAATATTGAAAAAGAAAAGCAAAGCTGGTGGCATCACAATTCCGAACTTCCAGCTCTATTACAAAGCTGTCATCGTCAAGACAGTATGGTGCTGGCACAAAAACAGACACATAGATCAATGGAACAGAATAGAGAGTCCGGAAATGGACCCTCAACTCTATGGTCAACTAATCTTTGACAAAGCAGGAAAGAAAGTCCAATGGCAAAAAGACAGTCTCTTCAACAAATGGTGTTGGGGAAATTGGACAGCCACATGCAGAAGAATGAAACTGGACCATTTCCTTACACCACACACAAAAATAGACTCCAAATGGTTGAAAGACCTCAATGTGAGACAGGAGTCCATCAAAATCCTAGAGAAGAACACAGGCAGCAACTTCTTCGACCTCAGCTGCAGCAACTTCTTCCTAGAAACATCGCCAAAAGCAAGGGAAGCAAGGGCAAAAATGAACTATTGGGACTTCATCAAGATACCTTTATTTTTTTAAAAAATTTTGTTTATTTGAGAGAGCGCATGCACTCATGTGCATGAATAGGGGGAGGAGCAGAGGGCAAGGACAAGCAGACTGCCCGGAGCGTGGATCCCAACTCCAGGCTTGATCCCAGGACCCTGAGATTGTGACCTGAGCCAAAATCAAAAGCTGAACAGTTAACCAACTGAGCCACCCAGGTGCCCCAACTAAGTGCATTTCTAAACATTTTCCAAGCTCCTCTGTCAGCTCCTTTTACTCTCCATTCCTTAAATTTTAGTGTTTCCTGAATATTCCAGACCCTCTTATCTTTTCATACCCCATGTGCTCTTGGAAGATTTAGCTTGCTCTTATGGTTTAAATATCCAAATGGTGATGACTTCTAGCTACAGCCCCTTCCTCAGTATTCATACATGGGTATCTTACTATCTTTCAAATACATATTTGCTTGGATATCCTACAAGTAGCTCAAATGCCTTGTGTCTGAGTATTAACCTACTATGTTCTTATATACTACTTGTCTTCTTTTATTTCTTCTCTATCCACTCAGCCAGTCTAGAAACCTCCAGGTCTTTCCAGTATCCTCCCAATACTCCTCCCAAACCAGTAACCAAACTATCACTAAGTGGTCCTCATTTACCTTTCTCATAGCTTGAAAATCCGCACACCACACCCCCTCCACCACCACTTTTTGTTGTTATTGTGTTTTCCCAGTTACTGCTGAACTGTGGTTCATTCAGCCTTTCTATGTTCTATGCATGGCACATACCCTGTCTCTAAGTCTTTCCACCATCCAGTCTATTCTCTGTAATACCAGAGTGTTTGATCCATAAAGAAATCTGAAGATGTTTACCCTGCCTAATCCTTTGCATAGTATTTTGTTGTATAAGGGGTACATCATATGACCCTTAAAGTTTTTATGGAATCTTTAGGTCTATTACTACTCTTACTTTCCCTGACACTTTGCCCTCCAGTGACATGATTTGACATTATTTGAGCACATCCTCCCATTTCATATCATGACCCTTTGGAAATACTTTTTTTTTTTTTTCCTTTTCTGTTTAGAAGTCCATCTTCATCTACTGGTTGATCATTGAAAATCAACTGGTATCATTACTTCTGTTTGAAAAAAAATCATCAAATATTTAATTTTTTTAAACGATTTTATTTATTTATTAGAGACACAGCTTCATCTATTTCTTAAAGCTCAACGTATGTGTCACCTACTCTCTGAAATATTGCCTGGCCTTTTTCCAACCTCTGTCTAGACCAATGAAGACAATTCTGACCCAATGTTTCCCAAACCCTGTTTTCTCCTTTATGAAGGTCATGTATTCGTGTGCTTTCCATTTCTCCTGTCTTGCATTTCACATTTCTCTCTCATAGGCACAGATGTAACCTCCGGCAACAAATCTTCTTCTCTTTCTGTTCCAAGGTTTGCCCTCGGAAACAGCTCTACTTCCTTTCCTTTTTACCTCCTCATTCATATACTGCAAATAATATGATTAGCTTAATAGTTCCAAAAACAGTCCTTATTTGTGATGAATGTATGGAAACCATGCAAATGAAGTCTTCTGTCTTAAGGAAAAAAATCAAGTCTTGAACTGAAGTCATGTATCTGGAAGAGTCTAAAGCATTTGTGGGAGATACTTAGGAGTGTCTGCTATATCCATCCTCATCCTCAAATTAAACATCCTTTCTGAAACACTAGCATCTAAGGTAAATTGAAAATGATTTCTTATTCATTTGTAGTATTTTTCTTTTATTAATAAGTTTTTCAAATGTATATTTTGGCAATGCAAACCAATATTTCAACAAAGTATTACTTTATGCATTATGATCTGTTCTAGGGACAAAACCATTTTTAAGTGGGAAATTATGGTCTAAATTTCAAACAACTGACTTAAAGTTTCAGTTAAACATATTAGTAAGTATGGAGCTGCCTTTTTGTAATATTTTTTATTTTTAGATCTCATAACTTAGTATTGGACACTCTCTTTTTTAAAAATAAATATGGCCTCTAGTTCTTGTTTTGTAGAGCATCTTTAAAATATTTGATGATTTGGGGTGCCTGGGTGGCTCAGTCATTAAATGTCTGCCTTTGGCTCAGATCATGATCCCAGGGTCCTGGGATCGAGCCCCGCATTGGGCTCTCCGCTCTGCGGGGAGCCTACTTCTCCCTCTCCCACTCCCCCCTGCTTGTGTTCCCTCTCTCACTGTGTCTCTTTCTGTCTAGTAAATAAATAAAATCATTTAAAAAAATAAAACATTTGATGATTTTTTTTCCAAACAGAAGGAATGATACCAACTGATTTTCAATGATCAAAAATAAATTCCTTATAGAAAAAATTGGATTTCAATTGAGTTTTGAGAGTACTTTATGTGTTATTAAGGGAAAAGTGAATTTTTGTGAATAAACCCTGAGGCCAGTACTATTGCTTCTAACATAGAACATAGCTGTTTATAACTTGTATTTTCTGACATGCAGATGTAGGTTCCTTTCTAACTGACACCATTAAATTATGGGCCTAAGATGAAATATTAGCAGTGGAATGGAAATTATGTCTTTGTTAACAGGGGACTTGAAAAATAAGTCGAACTGATAAATGGGTTTTAGATTTGATCTAGATTAAAAATATCTTTTGTTGTTCTGCAGATTTTAAGAAACCTGGTGTAGGCTGCTGCCTTTTTTTTTCTTTTTCAAAACCATCGATACCTCCAGAGTATCTCAGACCTTTGCTACTCACAGTATGGTTCATGGACCAGCAGCATTTACATTACCTGAGGTTTTGTTAGACATGTAGCCTCTCATTCCTCATCCGAGATCTCCTGAATTCAAGTCTGCATTTTAAGATCTCTAAGTGATTCACGTACACATTGTATGAGAAGCACTGCCTTAGACTAGTGGAGTATTAGGCTCCCTCAGTGGAGAAAGATGGGAAGTCTCCTTGTAAAATTGGTTTGGGGGAGTTTCACAGCACCACATGAACAAACTTTCTGATGTAAAACCAAGGTATTAATGAGTAGACCTACTCAGAATTATGTTGTTTTAAATCTAGAAGGAGCCTCAGGGGGATATCTAGTCCTACCCTATCTCTTTATAATTAGAAATCTAATTTTCCCAAAAGAAAAGTTAAGTCTTTATTGAACAAAATTTATTGTTGCCTGAAATAATAGTCCACTTAGTATAGTCTAGAATAATTTATATACCACTTAATGACTAACTAGATATAGAGGAGAAGGACATTCCATTCTTTGTGCTTTTATTTTTTTTATTATGTACACTTAGCCACTGTATAATACATCATTAGTTTTTGAGGTAGTGTTCAATGATTCATTAGTTAAGTATAACACCCAGTGCTAATCACAACATGTGCCCTCCTCAATACCTATTTTGTACTTTTAATTTTACCCATGAAGTTTCTTTCCGCCCAATTCAGTGAACTCTTCACCCTGTCATGGGGACATTCTCCTAAATCTCTTATTTTCATGCTAGTTTTCTTGTGAGTTGTACCTGTTTCCACTTTTAACATTCAGAGTATGCATCCTTTCTTTGGTTACCAACATGAGAGCCACTGCTTTGAATGATTGAGTTCAGTAGATTAATTTTACTTTTTAGGCAGAGAGTTCCTGACATTTGTTAATATGAAGATGACTGATGGAAATTGATTTTTTTTATAGCATTCAGAACCGTGATCTTTAACTCTTTCAAATTTTGTAGCTGACCAAACTTCTCTGTCTCTTGCTTAGCCCCCTGTATCACCTCGTACAGGTGTTGTATTATATCTTTGCATTTCCTAACAGGCGATGCCTCCTCTTTGCTGGGTCCTGCATCCTGACCTTTCCTGATAACTAGTTACGTTTTCTCCTGTTCAGCAATCTGTCAAACCCCCAAGTTCAATTTTCACCTTCTCTCCAAAAATCCCTCTATGTGGTTGATCAATTATAACAGTTAATCTTTTCGGGATTCTTTTGCATCCACTCTGTGGCCATGAGGGGATGGCACTATTTATGTTTCATATTTGATTTGCCTTTAATCCTGTTGAGATTTCTGAATGTTTTTTGATGGCTCTCCTTGATTCACTATAGTTACTAAACTTTATTAAATATTTATGGATGTGGAATATTTTTAAATGATTATATCTTGGCAATAAATGCAAGATATTAAAGCTTTCATTTAGTTATAATTATCATGTCATAATTTTTAATGTTTTTGGAACCTAGATTGAGCTTTTTTGACTTATAAAACTGCAATTCATATGGTTCAGTGCTAGAGTTATGCAGTTAGTCCATTGGCCCTTTATTTGTGAAGATTTAGTAACTTTTTGTTCCTCTTTTTTTTGGATAATATTTTTTAAGTTGAAATTTTATAAATCTAAGAAGGTCTAGATTGTTTATGAGAGAATTAAACAGCTTGCTCTCCTCTCTTCCTGCCAGGCAGTCAGCCCCACTCACCTGTTTAGTTGCTAAGGCTTATGGATAAGCTGAGCATGTTCTAGGTCCTTCTGTCACATTAGACATGGTTAATCCTCCCCTGAGAGTATGACCCCAGATAAGGGGCAGAAGGTTGTGGTTAAATGGTGATTTGTGATTGCTATGACATTCTCTTCTCTCCGGGCACCTGCATGACTGCTATTTTTCACTAACCAGAAAGAATTGACATCACCGGTTAATATCATTTGTCTTTGTCAGCTTATAGTAAGTTTTAAAGTAAATTTTGCCCCATTTACAGAAGAAGGAGGAAAAAAAATTCTTAAGGCACTGGAAAGGCCAGATGTTTAAGATGAATTTGTATCTATAATTATTGGTCTGTGGAGGTTAGTACAAAATTTCTGTGTTAATGGTTTCAAAATGAGATGATACTACATGTAGTTATAGGTCATAGTACTTGTTCTAATTGAACATACAAAAGTTATGGGATTATTCATTATTCTCCTGTTAGGGTAGATTTGTGCTGTGATGTTGAAATAGGAAAGACATTGCATTATCATTTTTTCACATTACTATCTTAATGGAAATAATATTTTTCACATCTATTAAAAATATGTGTTTTAAAATTCTGTGGCAAATATTTAAACTGAATTTGCATTCCTAACATTGGTTATTTATCTTTAATGAATAAAAAAAATGAAAGAAAAAATTTCTGACCCACTAATTCATCATATTAACATCTTTTGTTTAATAAGAATGCAGTATTTCAGGGTACTATATCATAAAATTATTTTGAGCTTCAAAGAGGTTTCATGGTAAAGAGACCTCAGTAGTACCATAAAGGGGTGCAGGAAAGTCACAAAGTAGTAGTTATATAGTAAGGTATTAAATATATTGATTGTTGGGTTTTGGAATTGCACTATTTTGGAATTACACACACATAAAAAGAAATACGTTGGTTTTTTTGTCACCCAGATATATGTCATGACGTAGAGCTTTTTGTTACGCTTGCCTTTAAATATCTTAGACAAGGTGTGTTTGCAATGATTTTATCTATACCTGAGCCAACTAATGTGAGAAATTTAATTTCTTGAAGACTGAAGCTACTTAGCATTCAGCTCTCTTCCTGAGTAACTTAACTGAGAATATATGTCTTCCAAACTGTGTTTTCTATCAATCATAAATATAAAACAGTATAAAACAATGAACCCAATTTGCTAATGCAACAGCAGGTGGAAGGGGTTAGAACAGAATGGATGGTTGATATTTTTAAGATTGCCATGCCTAGTTTTCGGTATCACAGACTTGCTGTGTTACTTTGGTATGTTTGTTCCTCTTGTCCTTTTCCTCAAGTTATATGACTTTTTAAAAGGGATATAGTTGAGGAAGTCACTAAAATCAATCTATGATCTTTTGACTCTATCATTATATAAATTTTAATTATGAATACATAAGTTAAGAATGCTTCCACTTTAAAATATTTTAATATATTATCCATTTTAGAAAAGAACTTCCTTGGCCTCTGTTATGTTATTCATAAAGTATATATAAATATATGTGCACACGCAACCCCCATAGTACCCTAGTATTGTTTAAGCTGCTCAAAACCTAAAGTTTTTAATGTGTGTAGTCTAAGAATCTAACATATATTCAGCATGTCTTTGAGCAATTGTGTTATTTAAATGTAGTTGCATCTGCTATATAGATGACTGGAATTTGGGAATAATGCTTAATTATGTAGCAGTTAAAATAACCTAGAAATCTTGCCACTTTCCTGACCCTCTTTAACTCCAGCTCTGCCCTCTCCTACTTAAGATCACTGTAAATTCACTTGCCCATTTCATTTCAGTGATGCCTCCAACTGGTAGCTTAATGTAGTTTAGTCTCCTCCTACTTGGACTGTGAATAACTTGAGGGTAAGAAGCATTTCTTATCCATCATTGTATCTCTAGGGCTTGGTGTATTGTGAGGTTTCATAGCAGTTTCTTGATGAATGTTTTGGGATAATTATGTTTGCTGAGAAAATCTCTACCTTATGATTCCTTTATCTTTAACTCTTGGTCTTTTTTTTTTTTCTTGGACCCATCTAATGCCTGCCCTCAAAAGGATTTGATGTAATCCAGCTTTGATGGTGAGGAGATGTATAGATGAAATTATAATAAAGTAACAGAGAGTTCTAATGAATTTACTGAAGCTATCTGATTTAGTTATTCCAAAGCTTTATAAAGCAAGGTCTCCTTTCACTCTCTCCCTCCCTCCCTCACTCACTCTATTTATTTATTTATACCAAAATAGAGACAGAATGGTCATTTTTGTTATTATTTCAAACCAGCTTTGTGAAATATTTCCAAAATTTTGATCCTTTCTATTTCCTGTCATCAACTGTTAAGAACGGAGGGCCCTCATGAGCTTTCTATGTGATGCCTTAATCTAATCTTACAACTGGGGAAACAACATGAAACAAATATGAAAGATTGCTTAGTATAAAAACATTTGTTACCATAGGTTTAAGAACTATTAATAGCAAAGAGCTTCTTGCTAAAGCCAATGCTGTTAAGTCAGTAAATAATGTTGATTTCGTTGATTTTTATTACATGGATATAGAACAGGCTGGTGAATAATTTATACATTCTTCCTATTTGTTGGCGAGGCTGTTTTTACAATGAGGACAAAATAGAGAGCCGACAATTAAGGTCATATGGATTCTGGACTAGATAATTGAAACCAGCGAGCATAAGGATTAGAAGAAATTCTGCAGATCTCATGAAGAAGTTACTGATCATCTAGAAACACTTTTTGTTGTTTTAAGTGAAATTAATATAATATTTAATACTTGTTCTAACCAGCCTAGAGTTTAGGGAAGCATGCATTTTGGTAGAGGGTAAATATTTAGTGATGAGGTTAAATTAAACAATGAGAAGCCTGTATTTTATAAAAGAGCTGATTGGAAAACCAGACATAGATAATCAGATAGAGACTTAGTCTATTAAAAGTGAAGCTAGATGTAGTGTTCCATGATTCATTGTTTGCATATATCAAAAGCTAATGATGTAATGTATGGTGATTAACATAACATAATAAAATAATAAAAAAAAAAGTGAAGCTGGAGGGGCACCTGGGTGTCTCAGTCGTTAAGTGTCTGCCTTTGGCTCAGATCCCAGGACCCTGGGATCGAGCCCCTCATCGGGCTCCCTGCGCAGTGGGAAGCCTGCTTCTCCCTCTCCCACTCCCCCTGCTTGTGTTCCCTCTCTCACTGTATCTCTCTCTGTCAAATAAATAAATAAAATCTTAAAAAAAAAATGAAGCTAGAATAATATAAAGCAATTATCAGAAAAAGGTAAATGATTTAAGACTTTTCATAGAGGTATAAAAATTATTTTTAATTCCTAGGCTATATATATATATATTACCTGTCACATGGAAAAAAATCTATTATGTATGTATGTTTTTTAAAGAATAGGGCATGTCATCAGGTAGCAAGCATCCAGTGGTCAAATGTCTATTTTCAAGCATTAGTAGAATCTCATTTCTGGGGAGAATTCACTCTTACCTTTTCAGTTTCTAACTGGTTAACCTCATACATATTTAGAGTTCACTTTTTTCTTTTCTTTAAGGAATAGAGTTAGAACATTTTGGAGTAAGCAGTGTAAAAGCATTTTTTTTTTTTTAAAGATTTTATTTATTTACTTGAGACAGAGAGAATGAGAGACAGAGAGCATGAGAGGGAGGAGGGTCAGAGGGAGAAGCAGACTCCCTGCCGAGCAGGGAGCCCGATATGGGACTCGATCCCGGGACTCCAGGATCATGACCTGAGCCGAAGGCAGTCGCTTAACCAACTGAGCCACCCAGGCGCCCGTAAAAGCATTTTTGATGATAGATGATCTTCTATGTGAAAGTAGCATTTGTGTTTATTTTCTTTCACAGCAGGATTACAGATTATCCTCAATGATTGTATCTAAGAAAAAAGTGATAGAAAGTCTCGATCTACTGTATACATGCTGTTCCATTTCATTTTAATTGAATTGGGGCTCTCAGATCACCTGCAGGAATCTGTGCTTAACTGAATGGCAGTTTTTCATGACTTCAACTGCTGTGTAATTTTCCCTTGAGCATATATATCTCTTAGTAACTGTCCATGTTGAAAATAGAGGGTGGATAGCAATTGACAAACAGTCCTTTCTTAAGCCAAGAAAATCTGAAAAATATAGATTAGTTTATCCTAGCTTTTTATATTTCGGACTCTAGTATGTAATTCTAAAACATATGAAAGATGTCGTAAACATTTTTGAGCATCCATTTTTCTTGCTGTGAAGCAAGCTCCTAAATTATATGTTGTTTTAATACCAATCTAAAATCCTAATTCCAGTGAAGGTTTTGTGGCTTTTATATATTGTGAGATAAATAATATTGTTTTTCTTTAGATATATATCTTTTATTCTTTTTTTTTTTTTTAAGATTTTATTTATTTATTTGAGACAGAGAGAATGAGAGACAGAGAGCATGAGAGGGAGGAGGGTCAGAGGGAGAAGCAGATTCCCCGCCGAGCAGGGAGCCCGATGCGGGACTCGATCCCGGGACTCCAGGATCATGACCTGAGCCGAAGGCAGTCGCTTAACCAACTGAGCCACCCAGGCGCCCTATATCTTTTATTCTTTTAAGATTTTATTTTTAAGTAATCTCTATACCCAGTGTGGGGCTCGAACTCACAACCCTGAGATCAAGAGTCATATGCTCTACCTACTGAGCCAGTCAGGTGCCCCTAGATATGTATCTTTTAATATCTTTATCTTTTATCTTTTAATTGAGCTCAACACACTTGGGCAAGTTAGGTGTTTAATCAACTCTAGGTTGTTACTTGAGGAACAATACTTTCCTTTAAATATGCAAAAGATGCTAGTTTTTTTATAATTAAAACAACTTCCTTATATTGTTTTTTTGTTGACCTAAATAACATTAATTCCTTTTACTCTTCATTGCATATTTTTGGTTAATCTTGCCTTCTTTGGATTTAAACCACCTGGGTTGGAGAATTGCTTTCTAGCTCTTGTTAAGGCTAATGTATCTATAGATAGGAACAGGTTATCAATAGAGAAGAAGCAGACAGATGCATACACACACAAACATATGCATACTCCAAAGTTTAAAGAAATATTGAAATAAACTCTTTATAGGTAATTTAATAATAGAATAACTTTACATATAAATCTGTATTTTAGATGTACACATTTTGATATTAAATCCAGAAAAGCAGTATAAGAAAAGAGTGTTTTAGGCATTTCACTCATTTAAATGAAAATATTTAATTATTATATAAGAAAGATAATATATAATGGTCAAGTTGGCTCTGTCCCAGAACTGCAAACATAGTTTAATACTAGAAAATCTGTAAATATTATTTACCAAATTAAGGGATTAGATGGAAAAACACATTATCATATCAATATTTGCAGAAAAAATATATTTGCTTAATTTCTACACAAATACATATTACAAAAATTTCTTAGCAAATTAAGGGCATTTTTAAACCTGATTTAAAACAAAATATTTACCAAAAAATTCCTTTAAAAACATCATTTTAAATAGGAAGATACTATTTAAAAAAAAAAAAAACAGGTGTAAGAAACTATACTCATTTTTACTATTTTCATTCAACCTTATACTAGTATGAGATGCTAGCCAGTGCAATAAAATAAGAAAAATAAATTTATGTATAAAGGTGGGAAAGGAGAAAGTAAAACTGCCATGATTTATAGATAAATGTGATTATTAAAAGAAAAAGAATCTGTAGACAGGGCGCCTGGGTGGCTCAGTTGGTTAAGCGACTGCCTTCGGCTCAGGTCATGATCCTGGAGTCCCTGGATCGAGTCCCGCATCGGGCTTCCTGCTCGGCAGGGAGTCTGCTTCTCCCTCTGACCCTCCCCCCTCTCATGTGCTCTCTCTCATTCTCTCTCTCTCAAATAAATAAATAAAATCTTTAAAAAAAAGAATCTGTAGACAGATTGTTAGAAATGATATAAGAAGTTAACAGGTGTTTGGATATAAAATTCAATATGTAAAATCAATTAATTCCTACTTATTATCAATAAACAATTAGAAAACAGTTTTTAAGATTCCATATACAAAAATAATACAATAATAATATACTTTGGAATATATCTATTGAAAGATGTATAAAATGTGCACATACACATTGTAAAACTTTACTGAAGTACTTTAATAGATAATAAATGATTATCTCATGTTTATGAAAAGGAAAACTTTAGGGGCGCCTGGGTGGCTCAGTCGTTAAGCATCTGCCTTCGGCTCAGGTCGTGATCCCAGGGTCCTGGGATCGAGCCCCGCATCGGGCTCCCTGCTCCGCGGGAAGCCTGCTTCTCCCTCTGCCACTCCCCCTGCTTGTGTTCCCTCTCTCGCTGTGTCTCTCTCTTCAAATAAATAAATAAAATCTTTAAAAAAAAAAAAAAGGAAAACTTTAAATCATAAAAATATTCAGTCTTTTCCAAATTAACCTATAGATTTAGTGCTATTAATTCCATTTTAATTAGTATTAATTATAATTCTAATTTAATATATAGAATATATGTATAAAAACTGCAATATGACACAGTTTACATGGCATATTAAGGGAAAATGGAGGACCATTTATAGATGGTTAATCTATATAGAAAAAAAATTAGAATTTCTTATTAATAGTTTTGACTACCTTAAAATTAAGTACTTCTCATTAAAAGATACTTAAAAAAAATAATGCAACAAACTACAGATTAAAAGATAGATGTTAGTTGTAAAATTTAACCTACCAAGATTAATCAAGAATAAATGAACTCCTACAAATCCGTAAGAAAAGGCAACATCTCAATCAAAAATGGACAAAAGACATGAACAAATATTTAATAGAAGGAAGTCCTGTGGGTCCAGTAAGAAGAAATGAGATAATTGCAGGTTGCTAATTCAATAAATTCCTACTTTCACTCATTTAGTTGAAATTTAAATCTAGCAAGTTCAAGTGTTGGAGGGAATATGGATCACTAGGGTCTTATGAATTGTTGGTGTAATATGAATTGGTATAACCTCTCTTGAAAAAAAATTGTACTCTAAAGTTGAATATTCACATATCATCTGTTCCAATAATATTACTCATAAGAGTTTACCCAAGAGAATCTCTTGCCTGTGTCTAACAGGTGGTATGTTCAAGAATGTTCATAGAATCATTGTTTAAAATAGCAAAAAGAACTCAAATGTTCATCATCACACCTTGGATAGCAAGACATTATAAGTATACTCTCTACTTTTGTGTATGTTTGAAATTTTCCATAAATGAGAAGGAATGAATGAATGATTTAAATTAAGACCATGTTAAGGGAGCAGGAGAGGGTGAAATGGAGTGGGAGTGTTTCGAGATTAAAGCAAAATGGCTGTAATTAATGGTTTCATTAAAGTCAAATGTGGTTTCCATTTGAGCTTTAGAACAGCTCTATACTTTAAACAAGAAGTAATGTGTTACATGAGTAGTATACTTATGGATTAATAGGGAATTGTATCTGTTTATTAATCTTACACAGTGGAGTAAGGTGTTTGGGTCACTTTACAGGGAAAAATATGAAATAAGTTTTCTGGTGGTTAAGCCAGTTGTGACTGTTTTACCTTAATATCTTCTGTTCTCTGAAATAGAGCTAGGTCAGAGGCACTGGTGGAATAAAATAAAGCAAGTTAGTATGAAATGTGGCTCTATTTTCTATCTCATTCTCACATATATTGGTATACATATATATATACATATACACATTTTTGAGACTTTTTTTCTTCATTTAAAACTGTAGAGCTTTTCTAAAACTCAGTGAAATATAAGGAGCAGAAAAATAAGCCCTTAAACATTTGTTATTTACCTGTTTTAAAATATGTTTTGCATTTAACTTTGAATTATTTTCAGAATTTAGCAGTCCATTTTATGGAAATCATGGGCTATGTCACTTTGAAAATTGTAGGATCACTTGGTGGAAAATTTTTATAATGATGTGATTTCCAAAATATCTGTAAGGATGATGATGATAGTGAATAATTGCAGGAACAGTTATTATAATAACATCATTCATGGACTGCTTATTGAATGCTAAGCATAGTGTTAATTGCTTTTAATAATCATTTCAATTGCCTTTTTTTTTTTTTACCCCTGATTTTGCCTTTTTATTTACATTTCTGGAAAATACCTTTAAAATGACTTTAAATAGTGCCTCGTAGGAGGTCAATTGCCTTTTGATTTAGATATTGTTATCCTCTTAGGTTCACTGGTCACACAGTTGATATGTCTAAAGCTAGGCTTAGAACCCAGGTATTTGGATTAAAATCTTTTAGTTCTTTACCAGTTCTCCACACCAAAAATGGGTACATTTTTCAAAGTGGTAAAAAAAATAGAATGAGTATTCAAGAAACTTTTTAAAAGATTCTTTTGTGTAGGAAAAGAAGAGTAAATGGACCTCCTTTTCATAATCCTATTTATGCAATTATTTATTTTATTTTTTTCTGCTGAATTGTTTCAAAATTTACCAATCGGAAGCACTGTCAATTTCCTGTAAAGGACCAGTGATTCAAAATCCTTTAGTTATTGTTTTTGATATGAAGATAGCACATTCTTGGATTTATTAATTAATATCCAGGGGTTTATGGAAGCTTATCTTTTCTGGAGTTCTGATGCTTAAAAGGAAAGTAAAGGCATACATATCTCCGTCAGGAAAACCCAAAGTAGGCCAGGATTATAGGTTGTAAGCAATTTTACATTTCTGAATGTGATATTCCTTTGCTTTAATGCATTTAAAAAGTGCTTATCAGCTCATTAATGAAACAATAGTTTTAGTGAAGCAAGAAATGATAATATATTTCTTTTAATGAATATTCTGGCTTCCTTTAATTGTGCAAACAAATACCACAAAGAGTTCCTTTATGATTTCAGGATGGAGTTGTTTTAAAATGGTTTATAATTATGTAAGTTTTCTAGTAGAATGGTAATTTTAAATTTTTGCTCAGACTGTAAATTTCCCTTTTATTATTAATCCTGGTCCTAAAATAGATTTCAGGGGAAAAACACCCTAAATATAGGAAAGTGCTATTATATAGGTCATACTATACATAGATGTTTACCTCTCTTTTCTAAAAATATTTCTAACCATTGAACTTTTATTTATTTTTATTTTTATTTTTTTTAAAGATTTTATTCATTTATTTGTCAGAGAGAGAGAGAGAGAGAACAGGCAGGGGGAGCTGCAGGCAGAGGGAGAAGCAGACTCCCTGCTGAGCAAGGAGCCAGATGTGGGGTTCTATCCCAGGACCCTGGGATCATGACCTGAGCTGAAGGCAGATGCTTGACCAGACTGACCCACCAAGGTGTCCCACACTTTTCTTTTTTTTTAAACCTCAAATATTTTAGAGACAAAGTTTGGAGTTTTGGGCTTGAGAACAGATTATTTGGAGAGGATAAAGACAGATAAGAATTAGATTGCCACTGATGGTTTTTACTTAATTCACTAATTTCACAAACTTCAGTAGAATTATTTTACAGAAAAGTATTATCTTTTGATTTTGCTTAATTTTCATGTGATATATAATATTTTCTCCAGATGCTATAGTACTTTTAAATTAGAAAAAAGGTATTTTTGAATCAGAGAGTATAGGCTGTTCTTGTGAAATGAAACTAATCAATTGATTTAGGGGTCAATGAAATTTTATAAGAAATGTGAAAATAAACCATACTATAGATGTGCCTTTAATGGGCATAAATGTCTGTAATTGGCAGTGAAAAAGAAGGAGCCAACTAAAGTGTTAAAAACAATGGAACTTAGTTCAAAAATGTTATGGTTCCCCCATCCCTCATCCCCTATATTTTGTAGGTAAACATTTTACCTAAAAATCTTAGCCATGTTGGATCTATTAATTCAAATAGTTGGTTATCTTTTCATAGAACTTAAATTCAACAAGTATTTTAATATCAATTCTATGATATTATTTGTTTTAAAAACATTTTTTCTCTTTATTTTCAGTACACTTTCTTTTATTGCTTATAAGTATCTCAAAATTTGTTTATGCTAATGTCGTTAATTTCAGAGAACAAGAGAAGACTTCTATGCTTTTTATGAAGATTATTTTAAACAATATTTCTTTCTAGTTTGAATTTTTAAATTTATAATAAATGGCATAGACTTGTTTATTTTATGGTCAGTAACTAGCTTATGTATTCTATTGGTATTGCCAGGAAAATAAGCTTAGAAATATAAGAAACATAATTGGCAGGCCACCGGGATTCAAGGTCACTTTTATATGTGTCATCTCTTTGGTGTAAATCTCTTGTTTTTGCTTTTACTAAATTGGAGTTGTGAAAGGTGCTTTTAAACTTCAAGCCTGTCAGTGTTGATATGTGAGGATAATTTTGAAGATGTAAAATTCTCCCCAACCTGACCCCTTTGTTCTTTCCCCAAAAATGCAAGAAGGAGAAAACGGATTACTATATATAGACAATACAGTAAGGAGATCAGTGATTTGTGAACAGTAAACCATAAAGCAACATCCCCTATAATCAATCAGTTCTTCTCCATGGCTTATTAAAATAAAGCATCCAACTTGTCCAGCTTGCAAAAAGAGTGGTGAATTTCAGTTTGAACTGTTCACATACCCAAAGTCTTTTTTCGTCTGTTATCAGTCAGTTGCCTGCTTAGCTCTATTCATTTCCCATAGCTTGTCTTTGGCCCAGAAAGGGGTTTTTTATCTTTTAATTATTTATAAGGTAAAGAAAAGTTCTGTGGGTCCTCTTTTCATTGTAGACACAGTGATTGTATTGTGTGCTGGTTTGATGTCACACGAAGTTTGAGAATGACTGAACTGATCTTAGATTTAGTTTTGATACTCTTCTCCAGAAGTCTGCCTTGTGATATTTTTATTATTGATGAGCCAAGCCATGTGTTACTAACTAATGGAGAAGTCTATCAAAGAATTTGGCATTTGTTAAAGATTGTCTGATACCATCAATACCTTACTTACGATCCAAGGCAGTTTAACTATAGAGCTGTGGTTTGTAGTTCTCATTCCTTATTTTTAATTCAAGAAGACAATCAGTTTATTAATAGACTACCTCGAATCTATTTGCTTTTATACCCCTAGTGGAAATATTTAGCCTTCTAACTTTTCAGTGTGTTATATTTGATAGCTTACTATTTGATAAAATGCTGGAAGTTGTTGTCTGTGACAAAACTCCTATACTCTTTCTGGGTCTGTGTTTGATCTGATAATCTACAACATCCTAAAAAGCTACCTTATGCTTCTAGTCATTCCTCTGATGACCTATTGATTTAAGTAAGGATTCTCTCATTTAGTAGAAGTTAAAGGTAAGACAGTTAAAAAAAAAAAAAGCAGCAGCTGAATATGATAGTTCTCTTATGGCTCAAGATGGCTGTCATTGAGTCAAATGTATATTAAAAAGTCAAGTATAGAATTCTTCTCATCGATAAAAATCTTTTTCAATAACAATTTTCAGGTTTATATTATTTTTTTAAAATGGTGTGTTGGATCTTTATAAAAGTGAACTGAAAGTTGGAGGTGAGTACACGTACCAGTGACTGATGAATGAAGTATGATGGCTTTAGTTTTTTGAAGTATTGATCTGTTATAATACTACTGAATATCTGGGATTTTGGTTTCATCTCACATATGTAGGTTAGACACACTGAAACATTTAGTCCTGTGCCATTAACTTCTTGGTTAAATTGGATAATCATGTGCTATAGCCATGTTCTTCCAAATTTTCTATTTTAAAGTACTTTTTATTGATAAAAATCAGTACCAGAAAGCAATCAAAGCAGGAAGACCCTGGGGAGAGAGTAGATCAATGTTACGTTCTCTATTTAAGAGCAGCATCAAGATGATTTTTTTTTTCTTAAAAAACAAAACCAGTAATACGATACAGTAACAGTAGAATAGCACAGAATAGCAGAATAGTTTCCAGTTTTGCTACAGTGAGCAAGACCTTATATAAATATAATAGTATTGACCACATTAATTAGATATACACTCATTTACAATTGATTGTTTCCAAATTCTTTTAAATTTTTCTGAGTCCTTCAGACTTTTTAAAATTTAATTTTATTTAAATTCAATTAATTAACATATAGTCTATTACTAGTTTCAGATGTAGAGTTCAGTGATTTCACTAGTTGTATATAACACCCAGTGCTCATTACATCACGTGCCCTCCTTAATGCCCATCACCCAGTTATCCCATCCTCCCACTCCCCTCCCCTACCAGCAACCCTCAGACTTTTAACAGATATCTAGAAATTGCATGTTCATCTTCTCTTAAACTCCTAGTTGCCATTTTGAAGATAAGTTGTTTTCTTCCCTCAACTATTTGCAACTTGGAGTTCTTACAAATAATAATAATTTGTTGTGATAATTTGTTTTCATTATATTTAAGATACAGTGAGCAGCTGAATTATTTTTTTCTGGATTTGGATGTTTTTATGTTGGAGCTAGTAAAGCTTTAATGCTTAGATTTGTATTATAGTAAAGTCGGAACAAATCAATAATTGAATTCAATTCCATTCACCATCTCAGTCTTCACAAAATAAATCTTCAAGAAGCACCAGCTTTAAATTAACAATAAATGTTATCTCACCAAAGATGTTGGTCAAGCCACAGTTGCAATTCTTTAGAGAAGGAGAGGTTTGAAATAATTATGTGCACTTTGGCATTTTCTTCATATGTAAAGAACACTTGAGCCTCTGAGAAAGTTTTTCTAGTACTTTTCAAAAATAGTATGTATTTTGCAAATTAAAATGTATTTGCAGTAAATTAAATGCCGTTTCAAAAAAAAAGGTGTACCAAGATAAAATGACTGAATGTATTAGGATTTGTTAGTGTTGTGAAGTGACAGGAAACCTAATGCACACGGTCTCTTTTAATAAGGGGACTTCCAGACCTGTGTGTATTAGTTTTCTCGGGTTGCCATAGCGGAGTACCACCGCTTGGGTGGCTTAAACAACAGAAATTTATTTGATCACAATTAAGGCTAGTAAGGTGTCAATAGGGTCGGTTATATTCTCTTCTTGGTTTGTAGAGGCTGCGTTCTCCCTTTGCCTTCACATAGTTTTCCCTGTGCGTGTGTGTGTTCAAGTGCACACGTGTGAGCATCCCTCCTAATCTCTTCTTTTAAAGACACCAGTCATATTGGATTAAGGTTCACCCTAGTGACCTCATTTTACCTTAATTCTTTTCTTTACAGGACCTGTCTCCAAATGCAGTTATGTTCCAAGGTACTGGGAGTTGGGACTTCATCATATGAATTTTAAGGGAATACGGTTTAGCCCATAACAAAAGGTATAGGACTTACACAAAAAATGTAGGTCTTCTATCCTTTTTTTTTTTTTTAAGATTTTTTAGGGGCCCCTGGGTGGCTCAGATGGTTAAGCGTCTGCCTTCAGCTCAGGGCATGATTCCAGGGTCCTCGGATCGAGCCCTATGTTGGGCTCCTGGCTCAGCGGGGAGCCTGCTTCTCCCTCCCCCTCGGCCTCTCCCCCTGCACATTCTCTCTCTCTCTCTCTCTCTCTCTGTATCTCTGTGTCTCAAATGAATAAATAAAATCTTAAAAAAAAAAAAGATTTTTTAAAATTTATTTTTGCGAGAGAGAGAGTGGTGTGTACAAGCAGGGAGACAGGCAGAGGGAGAAGCAGACTCCCTGCTGAGCAGGGAGCCTGATGCAGGACTCAATCCCAGGACCCTGGTATCATGACCTGAGCTGAAGTCAGACGCTTAACCAACTGAGCCACCCAGGCACCCAGGTCTTCTATCTTTAATGCTGTTCAGTTTGTCCTCTGTTTTTTTCCTTTAATTAGACTTGGCAAATATCTTTCCATTTTGTTGGGCTTTAGAAAAATAAAACAGCTTTGGGTTTTATTGATTTATTTTACTATTATTTTTAAAGAAGTCAGTTGATGCCTCTATAACCAATTACTACTCCTTCCCAATTCCATTATTTTTTCTGAGGAGAGAGAAACCCAGAGGTAACATTATCTTGATTTGGTGTTTGTGGTTCCTGAACATATTATGTACTTTTATTACTACATATTATTTATCAACAAAATATATATACTATTGATTGTAGGTTTTAAGCTTTATACAGATGACTTTTTTCCTACAATAATCTGATTTTTAATTTTTACTGTTGACCGTATAGTAAAGTTTTCATTCATTTTAATTGTAGCTATACTATAATTGGTTTTTCCAGTTTTCATTCATAAACATTTAGGTTCCTTCCAGTTTCTTGCTTTTAAAGCAATTTTTGTACTGTGCATCCTTGCATATATATCCTTGTACACATGTGAGATAATTTCTTCAAGATCGATACCTAGGAGTGGAGTTCTTGGATCAAAGCCAAGCTGTAGGTAAAATCCAAATTATTATCAAAATGCTGTCCAAAGTGGTTGGTATATATTTCCATCATTCTCTTGATTTATATTTTTATACAATAATGGCATTTGCAGACTTTTTACTTCCAGGAAATCGGATGGCTGGGTAATGGTATCTGACATTGCTTTACCTTGTATTTTACTGATTACCAGTGAAACTACATTTTCATGTGTATGGGACATTTTTCTTTCTTTTGCCCATTTAAAAAAATTATATCTTTTGTGTTTATATAACATTGGGACACGCATAGTATTTAATTTTGATTATGGCTTCAATTATTTAATAGAAGATTTTTTTTAAATTTTGCTCTGAGTTCATAATGATAGTCTTCTATATTTTCTTTTTTTTTTTTTTAAAGATTTTATTTATTTGAGAGAGAGAGAATGAGAGAGAGGGAGTACATGAGAGGGGGGAGGGTCAGAGGGAGAAGCAGACTCCCTGCCGAGCAGGGAGCCCGATGCGGGACTCGATCCCGGGACTCCAGGATCATGACCTGAGCCGAAGGCAGTCGCTCAACCAACTGAGCCACCCAGGCGCCCGTCTTCTATATTTTCTAATAGCAATTTAAAATTTTTGCTTCTCACATTATTATATTTATTTCTTCAAGAATATACATTTATATGTTGTGAAGTAAATTGCCAAATAATTTTCCATTTTGATGATCTTTAAAAGTTACTTTTGTAAATATTTCATGCATATTTAAAATATATTCACGTATTATTTCTGTCTGTAGTATTAAGGATTTTGTATATGTAATAGATTTAACTTATTAATTTTGTTAGAATATTTTCTATTTTTTTATTTGCTCCATCTATTTATTTATGATAGAGGTATGTTAAAGCATTCAATAAGATTGTGTATGTGTGTGTTTCTTAATGCATTTCTAACAGTTTTGTTTTTAATATTTTGTCTTTTTGTTGCTAGGTGCATATAAGCTCATTAATGTTCTATCTTCTTTGTGGAATGTGTGTGTGTGTGTGTGTGTGTGTATATATATATTTTTTTTTTTTTTTTGAGAGAGGGAGAGAAAAAGAAGGAAAGAGTGTGTGTGAGTTGGGGGGGCAGGGGTTAGGGGCAGAGGGAGAGGGAGAGAGAGAGAATCTTAAGCAGGCTCTATGCCCAGTGCATAGTCCAACCCAGGGCTCCATCTCACCACCCTGAGATCATGACCTGAGCAGAAATCAAGAGTCGGACACTTAACTGACTGAGCCACCCAGGCACCCCTGTGGCTTATACTTTTTTAAAAATGTTATCTCTTTTTCCGCGTAAAAGTTCAGTACAATTTGGTTTTGTTTTTTAAAGATTTGTTTATTTGAGAGAGAGGGAGAGAGAGCAAGTGCGAGTAGTGGGGGGAGGGAGAGGGAGAGAGAGAATCCCAAGCGGATTCCCGAATGAGGGCAGAGCCCAACATAGGGCTCAATCCCAGGACCCTGAGATCATGACCTGAGCTGAAACCAAGAGTCGGACGATTAACTAACTGAGCCACCTAGGCACCCCCAGTACAATTTAGTTTGATATAAAAATGCCACAGTGGCTTTTTTGTGGTTCATTGTTTTCTGTCATATTTTTTCTTACCAATTTAATTTCATGCTGCTGTGTTGCCTTAGGTGAGATTTTTATAAGCAGCAGTTTTTGTTTTTAAATATGTCTTTAATAGGTATGTTGATTCCATCTGTATGTATTGTGATTAATAATATATTGGGACTTCTGCCCTTTTTGGGTGTGATGTTATTTTATTATTCTTTACTTTTATTTCTTTTGTTTTTGACCTGAATTAAACTGCTGACATTTTCTTTTTTTATTATTTTTTTAATTTAATTTAATTTTATTATGTTATGTTAGTCACCATACAATACATCATTGGTTTTTGATGTGGTGATCCACGATCCATTGTTTTTGTATAACACCCAGTGCTCCATGCCATATGTGCCCTCCTTAATACCCATCACCAGGCTAACCCACCCCCCACCCCCCTCCCCTCTAAAACCCTGCTTGTTTCTCAGAGTCCATAATCTCTCATGGTTCATCTCTCCCTCCGATTTCTCCCCCTTCATTTTTCCCTTCCTTCTCCTAATGTCCTCCATGCTATTCCTTATGTTCCACAAATAAGTGAAACCATATGATAATTGACTTTCTCTGCTTGATTTATTTCACTTAGCATAATCTCCAGTCCCATCCATGTTGATGTAAAAGTTGGGTATTCATCCTCTCTGATGGCTGAGTAATATTCCATTGTATATATGGACCACATCTTCTTTATCCATTCATCTGTTAAAGGGCATCTCGGCTCTTTCCACAGTTTGGCTTTTGTGGACATTGCTGCTATGAACATTGGGGTGCAGATGGCCCTTCTTTTCACTACATCTGTGTCTTTGGGGTAAATACCCAGTAGTGCAATTGCTGGGTCATAGTGTAGCTCTATTTTTAATATTTTGAGGAACCTCGACACTGTTTTCCAAAGTGGCTATACCAACTTGCATTCCCACCAACAATGTTAAGAGGGTTCCCCTTTCTCCACAACCTCTCCAACATTTTCTATATTTACCCTTTCCCCTCTTTGATGCCTTAGAAGCTATAAATTTTATTCTAGTTTTATCTTTGAAGAAGAATCACACAAAAGGTTTTTTTTTTTTTAGGACTCAGTAGTTAATTCTAATTCTTTTTCAATTTTAAGCTACATCTATTTCTATATCACTTTGTACTGAGAAAGGACAATATATAATATGAATCAATGATTAAAAACTCATTGAATACAGAATTCTAATTTAATTTTTCTCTTAATTCTTTTAAATATTACACCATTTTCCCTTGGGGTTATTGTTGTCAAAGAGAAATCTGCTATCAGTCTAGTTGTCTTTTTTTTTCTTCTTCACATCATTTTTCTCTTCTTTGTCGCCTTTCAGATTGTCACTTTTTGTTAATGTTTCATGATTTCACTGTGATAAGCCCACCTTGTATTTCTGAGAACTCACATCTTCCTTCAGTTCTTAAGATTGTCAGCCAGTATTTTTTTCCACGTTATATTCTTCCTCAGGAATGCCTAATAACCAATCATTGGAACCTCTCAATCTATCCTTCATGAGACATAATTGCTCTTTCATATTATTTTTAACTGTCTCTTATTTGCATTCTTGTTTCTGTGCTGTATTCTGAATGAATTCCCCAGCAGTTTTCATTTTCCAACTCTCTAATTTACTTTGTGTGGTCCAGAATTTATCAACATGTAATTAATTTTTATTTGAATCACTATGTGTTCATTTCTTAATATTTCACTTTGGTAATTCTTTATATCCAAAAATTCTTGTTTCATTTCTGCTTCATTGTGTTTCATAATCTCTTGTTCTTTTATTTATTTTTCTTTTTAAAGATTTTATTTATTTATTTGACAGAGAGAGACACAGCGAGAGAGGGAACACAAGCAGGGGGAGTGGGAGAGGGAGAAGCAGGCCTCCTGCTGAGCAGGGAGCCTGATGCGGGGTTTGATCCCAGGACCCCAGGACCATGACCACGACCTGAGCCGAAGGCAGACGCTTAACGACCGAGCCACCCAAGTGCCCCTCTCTTGTTCTTTTAAAAGGGATTTCAGTGCTTTTTATTCCTTCAGGAAAACTGGTATAGTTAAATTCATAGGTTTTGGAGGCAGCCTGCTTGGGTCTGAATTCCAGCTTTTCACATAACAGCTGTGTTTCTTTAGGCAAGTTACTTAACGAGACCATGCCTCAGTTTCCCCATCAGTAGAATCAGGATAATATAAATATATATTATAAGTTATTTTGAGCGTTTATGGAATTGAAGGGTTACTTTACATAAGATGTTTAGAACAATGCCTAGCATATAGTAAGTTTTCAATTACTGTTAGCTCATTATCGGTAGTGACATCATCATTCACTAACCACCATCATAATAAACTTCATCATCAGCATCATTTTCATGATGAGTATCATTAGTTCTTTGAGTATGATAAATGTTACTTTAAAATCTTTGTCATGATGGGGCGCCTGGGTGGCTCAGTTGGTTAAGCCACTGCCTTCGGCTCAGTCATGATCCTGGAGTCCCTGGATCGAGTCCCACATCGGGCTCCCTGCTCGGCAGGGAGTCTGCTTCTCCCTCTGACCCTCCCCCCTCTCATGTACTCCCTCTCTCTCATTCTCTCTCTCAAATAAAAATAAATAAATAAATAAAATCTTTGTCATGATGCACTATAAAATTCATTTAATCTGAAAGAAATTCATATTCTGAGTGTTGATTTTCTTGGCCGGCTTTATAGATTTTTTTCAAGTGTTTTAGAATTTGTGTTTGAAAGCACATGTTGATTGGTTAATTATCATTACTGTTGTCTCCCCTCCTCTAGAATCCCCACCCCCTAACAGTTTTATAGTTACCCTATCCCACATTCCAAAATCCTCCTGATAATTGATTCTGAGTTCTTGTGCTAGGAACATGTGGGCTGAATCTACACCCGATTATTGAGCCTCTCAGCCACTCCATTGTTCCCATTTGCAAGGTGTGTCTGTGTCTTTGTTTCAGTAGCTATGACAGCCTCAGGCAGCATTTTTTCATTAGCCTCCTTTCTAGTGTCTGTAACCCAACCCCAAACTTCAGGCTTCAAGCAGAGATCCTGGGCCCATTCCCTTGAATGACTACTTTGGGTCACCCTTATCCTTAGGAGCTGAACTCCCCATCTACCACCTGCTTTCTTGATCTGTAGCCAAGCAAGTGTGTGACTTCAGCCATGCTCATCATTGACCTGTGAGGCCTCATGTTCATGGAGATAGTTGCCTTCTTTTGGGTTCTGGAAATGGCTTACTGATTTCTTGTTTTTATCTATTACTCAGTATTGGTGTGTTTTGGAGCAAAGGGGTGCAGAACTTACTGTGTCATTCTGATTGGAAACTTTTTAATGCCTACTTTTATTTATATTATTTCTTCTCTTCTATCATTTGTGAAATTAACTTTATTATTAGTCAGTTGTTACTTCCTGTTTCTCTACCCTACTTTAATTCTCTTGGGACTCATACGATATTGCATTTATATGTTTATTTGGATATTGTTATTCTTCCCCCTAGAACATATGTTCCATGAGCACAGTACTTTGTTTTGTTCCCTACTATATTCCTATGCTCTTAAGAAATTCCCATTACTTATGTAGTAGGTACTTACACATTTGTAGAATCAATGAGTAAAAGTTGGTGTTTTTTCTTGAAATGTTTCATCATTAATGGATTTCGGTTTAATGTATATTGGAACTCTGTTGGATTTCTCAGAGAATAGTGATTCTGATTGGGAGAGAGACAGATCATATTACCAGAGGATTATGGGTGTTGATGATTTCCTGGAGATTAAGTCTTTCCTGCTTCCTGGGGGACATAAATTACCAAGACCTGTCTTAATGATCCTGCCCCACAATCAAATCTGTGAGACTTATGCCAGAAATAAATTGTGATGGGTGTGTGTGTGTGTATGTGTGTGTATCCATCGATGGACACTTAGGTTGTTTCCATATCTTAGCTATTGTAAATAATGGTGCAGTGAACATGGGGGTGCATATCTTTTTGAATTAGTGTTTTTATTTACTTTAGATAAATACCCACAAGTGGATTTGCTGGATCATATGATAGTTCTATTTCTAATTTTTTGAGGAACCCACACAGTGTTTTCCATAGTGGAAAACCCAATTTACATTCCCACCAACAGGGCACAAACGTTCCCTTTTTTCCGCATCCTGGCCAACACTTGGTTATTTCTTATCTTTTTGATAGTAACCAGTCTGACAGGCGTGAAGTGATATCTCATTGTGGTTTTGATTTGCATGTCCCTAATGACTAATGATGGTGAGCATCTTTTCATGTATCTGTTGGCCATCTGTGTATCCTCTTTGGAAAAATGTCTATTCAGATCTTCTGCCCATTTCTTAATTGAATTGGTTCTTTTTTTTTTTTTGGCTATTGAGTTATATGAGTTCATTATGTATTTTGAATAGTAGTTCCTTATCAGATACATAATTTGCAGATATTTTCTCTCAGTCAGTAGGTTGCCTTTTCATTTTGTTGTGCAAAGCTTTTTAGTTTAATGTAGTCCCCCTTGTTTATTTTTACTTTTGTTGCTTTTGCTTTTGGTGTCGGACTCAAAAAATTATTGCCAAAATCAATTTCAAGGAGCTTACCCACTATGTTTCCTTTGTCATAAATTAATTGGCCATATATGTATGGGTTTATTTCTGGGCATTCTATTCTGTTCTGTTGATCTATGTGCCATTTTCATGCCAGTACCATATAGTTTTAATTACTATAACTTTATGATAGAGTCTAAAAGCAGGGAGCTTGATGCTTCCAGCTTTCTTTTCCTTCCTTTCTGAGAATTGCTATCGATCTATTTAAGATGATTACTTAGGGTTTTCTCCTTGGGGCACATATCACTCCCCTCTGCTGCTCATTATAAGCAAACTTGATTTGAATCAGTTTAATGGAGTTGTAAAATTAACTAACCTGGTGGTCCTCTCTTGATTCTGTAATAAATTTTACTCTGATGTTGGAAAAGCCCTGGAATTGCTCCTACCTCAAAGGTGATTTTTTTCCTGTCCTTCTCTGGATGATAATCTTTCCTCCTCTCTTCTTTCCCTGGTATTCCATTTCCATCTACTTTAAAATGTTGCAATAATTTCTCATGTTCTAGTCAGTCTGTGGCATACTTTCTTCTTTCTAGTACTGGCATAGCTGTATCTTTTTTATTTAATTCCATAACTACCATTTTATGATTTGGGGCCTAGAGTGGAGAAATGTGCATTTTCTCAGCTATTGATTCAATTTTCATACTTTTTTAAATTTGTTTAAGAAAAGTATCTTTCTATATCTAGTATAAGTTACCTGCATTTGTTAATTTTTTCTGAGGAGAAATTAGGGAACAAAGAATAATCATTTAGATAGTGATTCTGGTTATTAGGAAGACAGGAATTCCTTATACCCTATCATGTTTTCTTCAGGTTTAAACTGTGGATTATCTCCTTTTTATGGAGAACTTTGAAACTTTTTTAAAAAAGATTTTATTTGAGAGAGAAGAGAGGTGGGGAGGAGCAAAGGGGAAGGGAGAGGGAGGGGGGAAAGCATCTCAAGCAGACTCCCCAACTGAGCGTGGAGCTCAACTTGGGACTCAATCTCAGGACCCTGAGATCATGACCTGAGCCAAACTGAGCCACCCAGGTGCCCCTGAAGTTTGAAACTTTTGCTTTTCCACTTGCTACACACACATTAAGATGATTGCATGAGTTTGATTTTATCCCTATCATAAGCCCATAGTACCTTACAATAAAGGGGTGAGAGGTCAAGCCCAGAGAGTCTGTTTTATCTAAAGTCCCCTCTTTTCCTCTTTCAGTCTCTGCCTTTTGCTTTTCTCCCAAGTTAATTAACTTCCATGTCTCCTGGCCATCACCAATTAATTAGATTTCCCTTTCCAATTCTTAGTCTTCTCTTGTTAGTTTTGACAGTTGGTGCTACTAGGAAATGCTCATTTATTTGTTTTAAAATATGATATGGTTTCAGTGCTGCACCAGATACCCAGCTGACATCCAACTAATTAAAGCAGACTGCCCCTGACCTACCTGCACACTGTAGGTATATTTCATTGACCCTTGGAGTTGACTTTTTTGTGTGCTATTATAGAAAATCCAATCTAAAATTGTAGATTCTTACACCATTTCTCTGGTTTTGAGCCTTTATTGCTGGCAGAGTCATTAGCTCATTGGTTTCGACTTGTGAGACTGCTTTAAGGTTCGGCTAAGTCACTGATTAATGAAATACACTGCAATCACACTGCAGTCAGATCTCCATCACCTGTGCTCATGGAGGGAAAGTTGAAAATGCAGGTGATGTATTCATCTTTCCAGTCAATTCCAACATCTGAGAAGGGAAATTTGCCCTAGGAAACAATTTCTTAGCATCCAATTGGCTGACCAGCTCTATGGTCGTGATTTTAGGCATGCCTAAATTGGCAGTTATTTTTTTCTTTCTAAAAATTATACTGACGTTAAAAGTTAAGAACCTCTCCTCGGGCGCCTGGGTGGCTCAGTCGTTAAGCGTCTGCCTTTGGCTCAGGTCATGGTCCCAGGGTCCTGGGATCGAGTCCCACATCGGGCTCCCTGCTCCACGGGAAGCCTGCTTCTCCCTCTCCCACTCTCCCTGCTTCTGTTCCTGCTCTCGCTATCTCTCTCTCTGTCAAATAAATAAATAAAATCTTTAAAAAAAAAAAAAAAAAGAACCTCTCCTCAAAGTCAGATAGACCTAGGTTTGAAGTGCATCACTTCCACTTTGTGATGGGGGCAGTGAATTTATTCTCTCATGGCCTTGGTTTCCTCATTTGTAAAATGAAGATAAATAATACCTATATCCAAGAGCTGTTGCAAGCAGTTGTTTAGCACATTGTCTGATGGGATCAATAATTAATGTAGTATTTTTACTGCCTCATTTCCTTATTCTGCTTTCTAACCTGTCATGTAGACAGCATCAGCATTACTGGCTACATCCCTCTGATAGCTTTTTCTCTACTTGCTCATTGTTTAAATTGCCTAACTTGGTGAATTTTCTGATATTCTTATTTTCCCAGAATCTTAGTTCAGTTATTTTCAGGCCCTGTGAAGGGTGATTTTGACCTGAACTCTTGTCTTTCCCTTCTGTTATGAGGCCTTGGGGCTATCCCCTCACCAGTTTTCCAGAACATCTAGACCGGAGGGCACCTCCAATTTCCAAATGTTAGGCACTATATAGGTGGCCGTCTGTATGTGAAACAGCCCATATTCTGGGTTGAACAGCTAATGAAAGGTGTTAAAAAAACCCTAGAAGTACACATTTTCCAAGAAAGGTGATGGGAAGATTAATTTAGTATCTTCTTGCCAGGGGCAGGTAGGTTGGGGTGATGGTTACATTGGTGGCTGCTTAGAATCTTGGATGTGTAAAGAGGTAGAGTGGATGAGGAGTGCAGGGTAGGGATTTTCCAGGTACATTTTGCACTGTACCTACCTCTGGATACTGACATTATAGTTAATAACGATCAACTTTGATACCAGGAATAGGTGTAGCCCAAGAATATGATGAGAAGTCAGTCCCATCTGAGGCATCTGTGATGTAATTGAGTGATGCAGTTTCTTAGGTCTCTGGCTTTGGGCCTCAGCCTCAGCCTCCTCTATTACAAGGGGGCTGATGGAAATGATACCAACATCCTGGAGCTGGTGAGAGAATACAGTGAAATCATGTACATTAAGCACTGTGACAGTACACACCAGCACAAGGAGGGGCTTGGGAAGTGCTGGTGTTGTTGCTGCTGTTTTTATTGTGATTTTAGTTGTTGTTGTTGTTGTCATTGGAAGGTGGCTGGAGAAGAGCCCTTTACAAGATATAGGGGCATTTTTATATCCTGACTGTCCGACAAATGGTGTAAACCAAAATGTCTTATAACCTGTATATGTTCACCGACTGAAATAAAAATTTTATTCTTGTGGTAGATTATAATATTGTTGAAGATGTTTGCTACTGCTCCCTGGAAGAGGATTCTGTTGCCTGGTCCCATTGACATTAGCTCTGCCATGTGACATTAGGCTCCATCCTATTGAAATCAGGAAATTGCTAGTTTTGGCCAATAATGCGGGTGGAAGTGACATGAATTACTTTTAAATAGAAACTTTAAAAGCCAGATTGCAGTCTGCAGTCTCCCTTTTCTTCCCTTCTGTCCTGGGGCTGCCTCCTCAGCCGGGAGCGTATAGTGAAGATAGCATGGAGCCCGACAAAAAATAATCTTTACTCACTCATAGTATTGAGTTTTTTGTTTTTGCAACAAAGCCTGATAATAGTGATAGAGTTCTCATATTTTGTATTTCAGATATGAGAGTGTCATGGTCAAGGATGGTAACGAAGAGACATACAGAACTAGACTGTCCAGTACAGAGCCACTAGCCACATGAGGCTATGTAAAATTAAATAAATTTAAAATTTTAGTTTCTTAATTGCACTGGCCACATTTCCAGTGGCCGGTGGCTTCTGTATTGAACATATCTAGAGCATTTCTTTTTATTTTTTATTTTTTTTCAAAGATTTTATTTATTTGACAGAGAGATAGAGAGCACAAGTAGGCAGAGAGGCAGGCAGAGGGAGAGGGAGAAGCAGGCTCCCCGCCGAGCAGGGAGCCTGCTGCAGGGCTCGATCCCAGGACCCTGGGATCATGACCTGAGCCGAAGGCTGCCACTTAACCAACTGAGCCACCCAGGCGCCCCTATCTAGAGCATTTCTATCATCACAGAAAGTTCTTTTGAACAATAGTGGAATAAATATCAGTGTGGTCCCTAAGACTTGAAATTAGCTCAAGGGACATGTCTAATATTTTATTTTTCCTCTCTCAGTTTTTTTTTTTTTTTAATATATTATCCCATTACCTGTCATCTGCTTATTATATATGGGAAAATCGTAGGTACATTGTAAGTTACAGAATATAATTACACAGCCTACCCTTTTATTTTTCCATTTTTCTTTTTTTTGCAATGTTGCCAATCCTCCATTTAACTACATGCTGTCAAATTAAGCCTGGATGAATGGCTTTATATTGGTGGGTGGACAAGGTAGAAATTTTCCTTGATAGTCCATCTGGATTCTATCAAAGACTAAGGTCAGAATGAATAATAATTCCTTAAAGATAATTGATTTAAAGAATTTTTATAATTAGTCATTACTTAAAAATGTGGCAAAATAACCATATCTAGAGATAGCAGTGTTTTATATTACCTAGATATAAATTTAGAGTTTCAGATTTAATGTTTGAAAGTATGCTTAATATTTTCTATTCTAAAAAGAAATAATCAGAGTCACCACTGTGGCACAAATAAGTCATCCACCGTCCATGGCATGAACTGTTCAGACTCACTTCCTAAATGTTTTAGGGCTCACAAATGATGCACATACCCATTTTTCATTAATTAGTTATGGGATGTTTCAGCAAATGTCCTATGATATTGGGGTCACTTGAAATATTGTCACTGCTGTTTCTCATGCGTTCAACGCACATCAAGTTGCCCATATCTAAATATCTTGTAGTTCTACCCAAACTGGAAAAAGCATTTATCTAAGCAGCTAGAAAACTTCTGTCTCTGCTGATGGAAGATTTGATAAAAACTGAGTGATATTGTTTCAGCCCAATGTATTCTGTATAATTAAGCAATTGATGTTCTTTAGTCCATTAAGCAATTTCATCTGCCTTCCCTAAAACTACTTGGAATTCATTTTTGTTGGTTATTCTGATCATTTTTAAATCTCATTAATTAGAGTTGAGAAGCAACATTAGCGAAAAAATTTGAATTATAAAGCTTAAGGCATTCTAGAAAAAAGTACTTAAATTCCTCAATATATATAGTTATTTGAAGTCAAATCACCGAGCAAAAACCTTCTTTAATGAAGAGATAACAATTATAATTTTACAATATATTTTTAAGGAACAATGTTTGCCTGTATTTACAGTTTATTTATATGTATCTAGGTAACAAGTGCATCTGAAGTTCTTGCAAACAGTTTGGTCTCTCAATTATATAAATATTTCCCTTGACAACAATTTGTACTATTTTTGTTGTTCTTATTCTTAAGAGGGAAACTTCAGTTTAGTCCCTATCACTAGCAGAGACCTATCTTCAGTTAAAAAGACTCATGACTTCAGACCATTAGGCAGAACAGCTACCTGCTTCTGTGCTTGTCCAGGGCCCTTCATATCTTTGAAGCATATTGATGGTGACCCTAAGATCTTGGGGTAGTCCTAGGAATAACACATTAGCAAAACAGGCCAGTAGACTCTTTAGTTTTAAACACATGGAAATAATGGCATAGCATTGTTAAAAATGAAGCAGAAAAGGAGGAAAGACTGATGTCATTGCTTTGTCTGGTGGGGGAGCACTTTTTATTTAATCCTTTTTATTTTATTTTTTTATAGTACTTACTAGTTCCATTTCTTAACCTCATATTTTGATTTCACTGGGTGGCCGAGCCTGCATTCAAGCAAATGAACTTTCATTTGACAATTAAGCCTTCATTGAACCTTGCTTGGTGTTCAGCATGGCCCTGATTTTTATAGGATTCCTAGTACACGCATTAAAGGGTCTGTAGAAGGACATGGGTAAGTCAGTAGGTAAGAATATGAATTTTAGGGCGCCTGGGTGGCTCAGTTGGTTGGGCGACTGCCTTCGGCTCAGGTCATGATCCTGGAGTCCCAGAATCGAGTCCCGCATCGGGCTCCCTGCTCGGCGGGGAGTCTGCTTCTCCCTGACCCTCCCCACTCTCATGTGCTCTCTCTCATTCTCTCTCTCTCAAATAAATAAATAAAATCTTTAAAAAAATATATGAATTTTATTTTTTCTAAGCAATGATAATAACTCAGCTATAGATATTGGGCAGGACTTTTTTTAGGTGATAATTTATATGAAACATCTCTGTATGTTTCAGGGTATATGTATAAGGGAAATGTGCTAGGGGCACAGAATAAGAGCCAAATGGCTATAAAAACACTGGCTCAGCTTTACCTCTTTCCATGCGACATTGGGAATGTTCTATAACATTTCTGACCCTCTGTTTCTTCTCATGCATAAAACATGGATAAAAGTAATACTAAATACCTCATAAGATTATTGTGAAGATAACTGTACTTATTAGCGTAGTACCTAAAAATACCAAGTGTTCGGTAAATGTTATTGAACACTGTAGTCAACATGGCAATGATCTGTGAATGCTTTTAAGTTGCTCTTCAGCGTGCATCTGTCTACACCTACATGTGATGCAGGCTAAATTTATGTGAGTTATGGACTCTTCCGGATTTA
Source organism: Mirounga leonina (assembly GCF_011800145.1). Taxonomy (NCBI): domain Eukaryota; kingdom Metazoa; phylum Chordata; class Mammalia; order Carnivora; family Phocidae; genus Mirounga; species Mirounga leonina. Next base: position 21,525,635 of record NW_023270825.1, read on the forward strand.
TCACTGCAATTGTAAGATCTGATAGAAGAACTAATTTTATGCTCTGCATAATTGGCAAGCGTGTCTAATGTGGAAAATGGCACATAACTCACTCAGGTGTGATAGTTATCATGGGGTGTCAGTTACTGCATTTGTATCTCTGAACTCATTGATATGGTCAATAAGCAAAGAACATTTTAAGATATGATAAGATGACATGTTAATTCAGGTAATATGTCCAAACTGAAGACTTTTAATATAATATAATAATCTGTATTTTTATAGATGATGTATCTGAAGTGCTCTGAGCCCCATCCTGTTATTTAAACGTCTTCCATATCTCAAAGCCAGATCCTCTTCTGTCTTTGAGGATTTAGAGTATGTGGGTAAAGAAGAGATTGAAAATGCTATAATCTTGATTATTCACAGTATCTTTAGTGTGCTTAAAAGACCCACCCGTCCGTTTGTAAGCGTTTGCCACCTACCTCACATCTGCTATCTCTGATAAACACAACTTTGAGTACACACTCTCTGGCCCTGAGAACATTGCAGTTAAGGGGGCCTTGGTTCTGGGAAAGTTCAGGGTTGTACTTTAGTACAGGGCTACTCAGAATCCATCTTAATAGTTGAGGAATCATAAGTACTGCTGATTTGTCATGTTATTGCACATCTGACTTGGAGAAATGGGTATCATCATTATTTATAATAGTTTCATGGGAATTTTTAAAAAGCCAGTGCCACTAATGAAACACATACCTGATTCAGTCATTTCCAGTTGGTACTGGCCTATTCTGTTAGTTAAAATAGAAATGTCACCATCATGTTTCAATAGGAAACCACAATTATTTAAATCAGCAAGTGCATTTTATTATACTTAGTTTAATACTTTCAAAATTTTAAGGTGGTAGAGCTCTCAGCTGAGGAAACTGGGAAATTGTAGATATCACTGAGGCTTGTGACGGGCAGGAAAGCCTTAAGTGATGGCAGAGTACTGCTGTGATTTTCTACTTGTGTCTGAATGCATGTGTATCCTCATTCACTGAACAAATATTTATGTTGCCCTTGTTATGTGTCATGACCTCAGGAAGCATACCATCCAATGGAGCAGACAGACCCTGAAGCAGGTAATAATAATAAAATGTAACGCATGTTAAGATACATTAGTTTGATGCAGAGAGGGGCATTTGGGGATCTCTGTATTTCTTGACTCCTTTCTTGCTGTGGGGCAAAATTATTACCAAATCTTGCCACTTTCTCTCTAGAATGTCTTCTTCAAGAAACCTAACTATGCCCTATTTGTACCTTTATCACTTTTGTCTTTATTAGCAAAGCTTATTTTCATTGAAAAGGTCTGCCATTTCCTTGAAGAGAACAAAGTTCTTCAGTAACTTTGTCCTTTGAAATCATTTTCACACTTGTCACAATACTCTGACCACTGTCTTTCTAAAAATGTCTCTCAATTCATTTCCTCAGGTATTCACAGGCCACATTTATACTTTATGTTCATGTAGGTCAGTTAACATGGAAACAAAAGTTGTCTTGTGTACCTTGGTTGTTCCTGTCCCCTGTCAGCAGTCTCATTATATAAATGTAAGCATTACTGTGGGAGCTGAGTCCTCATCTAGGGTGGTAGAACATCTTTATAGCTAATATGATTTTACCCATGGTGTTCCCAAATCAAAATAGCTCTTGATACACCAGGTTCTGTCAGTTGCTTGTGCCTGTTTTAATTCTTGATCAGCCATACCTCTTCTCACAAGGGTATCACATCTTTTGTACCTGTAACAGCCTTTTTTTTTTTAAAAGATTTTATTTATTTATTTGACAGAGACAGAGACAGCGAGAGCAGGAACACAGCAGGGGGAGTGGGAGAAGCAGGCTTCCCGCTGAGCAGGGAGCCCGATGTGGGACTCGATCCCAGGACTCTGGGATCACGACCCGGGCCGAAGGCAGCCGCTTAACGACTGAGCCACCCAGGCGCCCCCTGTAACAGCCTTTTAAAGAGGAATCTGCATCATTCTTTTTTAAGGTGTTATAGACAATCTACATCCATAGAGATATTTAAACAGTGGAATTACTACTTGCTTTGAGCCTCCAGATTTCAACAGTGATTATCCTACTTTTACAGTATTGTTGGAATACGGTAATAGTTAATTTAAAAATAAATAAATATGTAGGCTGCCTGGGTCCAAGGGACACACTGTGAGTATCTTAAGGAAGCTGGCAGCTCTTCTAAAAATCAGATCATGTTATCGGGCCCAGAATTGGCTTTGATATATCCTTTATTCACTGGGGACTATGGAGGAACAGCTGCCTTTTGAAAGTAGCCAAGGGAAATTTGCTGACAGGCATAGATATGAATAGGGCAATAAAGCTTGCAAGCAACAACAGCAACAAAAGAATGTTGATGCAAAACCTACGAAGACTCAAAACCAATTTCCTCTCTCTGTCATTTTCTGTATCCCTTGTCATAATTCTTCTATAGTTGCCATGCCCATAAGCAATGTCAGATCAAAAATGACAAATTACCTTTTTAAAACTTGTACTAGGTGAATTAAAAACCAATTAGCTTAATTTTTTCCCATGTTCTTGGAAGGCCTAAATTATCAATCTAAAGTACTCTGCTTTGGTGATAGCTTTTAAAAACTTAAAGTATACACAATAAGAGGAGACAGGGTGTTCAGTGGGACTTTCAACTTAAACTTTGTTTACTCAAGAGTCCTTATCTTCAAAAAGAGTTTGTAGAGGTACATTTTATTGTCCTGTTTAACATCAGTACCCATCACTTCTTAGTCTTTTGGGTTACAAAAGATTTCTTGCTCAAACGGACCCTTGTCTGCCTTACTAGAAAGAGTTTCAAATTTCCCTTTTCCCCTCCCTTTCTTCCATAAATTTTTTATGTGTTTTTCTCTAGTGTTAATGGGAATTGTATGTATAAAATACACAGTAAGTAGAGCTACTACTTTATGTCATTTCCCTTGAAGAAACTTAATATCCATTTAATGGCCACATATACAAGGCCAAAATAGATTTCTGCCTTTTAAGGAAAATGAGATGCCACCATTAAAAAAAAAAAAAAAAAGTTCAGTGTATTCTTAGAAAATGAATGGATTTCCACCTAGTCAAACCTGACTGGGTATTCTATTTGTCTGTCTGGTTAAGTTCTATTTACACCACATTAGGGTTAGGCCAGGACAGCTCGGAACAGGAAAGGTCTGTATGAATGAACTTAGGTGGACCCAGGACCAGTAAAAAGAAATGGGAACCTGGATATTAGGTGATGACCAGAGGAGGGGAATTTAGTAACACACTATAAATATTAATTCTGGTCTCTTTCTTCGTCACCAAAAATTAAATTTAGATTTGGTTTTCTTTTGATTTAAGAATGCTTATTCACAAATTTCCCATTAGATTGAAGTAGAATAGAGCTAAATTTAAGAGTCTTCTGAGGCAACTTAGAACTTGTCACATTTAGTTTCTAAATAATTCCATGATTAAGAAGGGTAAGCAAAAGGAGTCCCATCTTTTCAGTCCTCATTATTTTTATTCAGTACTCTAACATTCTATCTTGTGGCATTCCCTTGCTGTCAATGAAGTTGACTAAGTGCAGTCTATAGCTTCAGCTATAAGAAGGAGAATTTTGAAAGCAGGGGAGCTGTTGTCCTGAATGAGTTTCTTTTTATAAACTTGGATTATTCAAGAAAAATTTGAGGATCCTTCACATTAATATTGACCTCCCCACCCCCTGCTTACTCATTAAATCTCATTGGAGAGCTTTATTATAGAAAATTAACTTTGGACTTGGCCAAAGATGTAAAATTTCTTTTGAAGTATTTGATAGGCTCCAGTTTTTGTCTAACTCTGTGACCAGATGCATGATACTTGGAGTGGAGAAACAGCAGCATACGACAGAGAAGAAGGATGAATAAAACAAACTAGATTTAGCAAATGTTCCTTAAAGTAACTCTTACGAGTAGCATACTTTCAGCTGCAACTAAAGGAAGACTCAAAACTGGCTTAAATGGGGGGGGGGCGGGGGCGGGGCAGGAAAAGGACTTCCATTGGTTCATGTGATCCAAAAGCCTAGCATAGATCTATAATTAGGAATCTGCCTTCATCTCTTTTCCATTGTCCTCTGTGTTTCTCCCAAGTGGTGGCAAAGATGACCACCAGTATCCCCCATCTGTCTTTCTGCCAGCCAAACAATCAGGGTAGCTAGGTACCACTTTGCTGAAAGTTATAACAAAAGTCCCCTAGAGACACCACCTTAACTCAGGTTCAATCAGCTGTCTTCCTGGAAACCAATCATTGTGTCCAGGAAGAAGTTGTTCCCTGAATGGCCAGGCCTGGGTCATGGAGCCCCTTAAGAGGATGCTACGCAGACAAACAAGGGGGGTGGGAGGGAGAGAATAGGAGAATTACAAAAGATAGAGATGAGTATAGGGAAAGACATATGGTGGATGACTAGGCTAGAGTGGAAACAGTAGCCACATTATGAACAATCTTTAGTGTTAGCTAAGGATTTTGCACATCATAGTAAGAGCTCTAATTGAAGGATGCACAAGGAATGCGATATTATCAGATTCTCAGATAAGATCACTGTGGTGATAATATGAATAGGATGAATGGATGGAGGGATGGATAAATAGGGATGGAGATATTATAATATTTTATTCCAAAATATAATCTTGTGTATCTCCCACCTGTCTACCTGGATTTGGCATTTAGGGTCTAGCTATGGAAGATGAAATAATAAGGTCTTAAACAGGGGTAGAAACAATACATATAGGTTAAGGGATTTGATGTGAGTATATGTGAACAAAGAACCAACAGGAATTGCCAACTCACTGAAGAGGTGAGAGAGGAAAGGGACATTTACTTTGACTGAGACTATGAGAATTGTGGCGATGTTTAGAGAGAAAATGATTTTGGTTTCAGATGGATGATTATTTACACAAACTGCATTCTCAGGACAATTAGAACCACAGCTAACACTGTGAAATGGTACTTTGGAGGAGCTGTTGCTACCGATAGCTATAATGTTAAAGCCCATGAGGATTTAGATCATGCATATAGAGATGTAGTTCACACAATGAGAATGCCGAAAGTAAAAGGAGAAAAGAGATAAAGAGAAAAGAAAAAAGGTCAGGAATAAGACCTTGAAAAACAAGTAGGGGTAGAGTGAAGTAGAAAAAAAAAAAAAAGCGAAAAGAGGAAAAGATTGATCAGAGAGATGAGTGAGCCAGGAGAGTAAAAAGTCCACACAAAAAAGATGTTTCAAGAAGGAAAGAGAATAGTTATTATATAGAATACCTCAAGAAAGTTGAAGATTGAGAAAAAGGAAAGAACATGGCATTTGGCAGTTAGGTCACTATGGATACTTGAGATACCATTTCAAGCCAAATTGCAAGAGTTAAACAGGTGTTAAGAAAGTGGAGACATTTGCTGTCTACTCTTTCAAGGAAGTTTTCTAGTGAGAGGTAATCGCCAAAGCTGTTTCATTGAACTTCTCCCAGGGGGTCTTTTCTACCACAGTGATGATTCTCAAATACTTCACTGTAGCTCAGTCTCTCTAAGTCCAACCTATTACCTATTCCTAAATTAATTTTCTTAGAGTTCTTTCAGATCATATCACTTCTTTCTCAGTAATCCTCAGTGTCTCCCCATTATTAATGTACAAAGCCTGAGTGCAAAAGCCTGGATTTAAGTCACCCTACCAGAGCTAACCTAACTTTCAAATGTTAATCTCTCACCAATCCCGTGGGTGAACATTATGTTTTTCTACATGCTCCCAGTATTCCAGCCAAACTGAAAGTCATGCTGTTTCTTGATCATGTCCTGTGCATTCCTATCTAGCTAGTCTAGAATTTTCAAGTGCTCTCTTAGAAATGTTCACTCATTTTTTTTATTCTCTTGGTCATTTGCACAACTGATACTTAAATGGTAAATGCACACTATTCAAGGTAGGGGGTCGGAATAAATGGATGGGTGGTATATAGGAAATGCAAAGATAAATAAGAACAGTCTCTGACTAGATGAGACCTTGTGTTCTTCCTTCACTACTATATCTTGCTCTGTAGTCTGGCTTTACAATAAGTTTTGGGAAGGCATCTTCTGTGTTTTCTGTTTAACAGATCAGGATGTAATATCCTCCCCAGAAATACCAATTTATTTCTCTTTATTTACAAAAAAAGCTGCTCACTATACCTCCCATTTTATTCATGTATTTATATATGCATTTATGACAGATATACACATATGAAAATACAAATAAACATATAAATATAATGGGAGTTATCACAGTTTTAGATCACTTCATTGGATTGAGTTTCCAAAACAATGTGTACTATTCTGTTATCCCATTCCAGATCGATCAATCTATTTTTAGTGTGATTCTTCTTGTGAGACTTATTTCAAAATAAGCTACCTCTTCTATAAAAGTGACATAAAAATCAGTGATAATTATTTCTTAATTTTGATGTCTTCCTCTTTTTGTATTCTATGAGATGAAGGCAATAAAACGATTGAGGGAAATTTTTGAGATATCTGCTTCTTTATAAAATTATCATTGTTATACTCATAAAAATCTGGATAGAGAATATACAACCAAATAAATACATAAGCAAGCAGGCTACCTCTTGCTTTCCCTAATTTCCATGCCGAGTTTTTTCTCCTTCCTCTGGGTTTTATCTGCACTGCAGTTTATCTGCATCTTTTCTGATACTAATCATGTTCTAATTAATATAATTTTATGTGTAAGTTTTCATAAAGTAGAACTTCCTCAGGGGTGACACCTGTTTCTTTCTTACCTAACTAAAAGAAGAGACTGAATGAGTGTCTGTTGAACAAGTGGGCCTCATTGATGATATTTACAACATCAACTTTCTCTCCATGTGTTCAACTATAAGTTCACAATGACTATCACCCATGTTCTCCATAATGATATATAGGTGTCCATGGATGTTTGTACAGTTCTTCACTTTCCCTGGGTTACTTTCTCCTATAAAATATGTAGCTCACCTTGAATAGTGATTCACGTAGTATCTATTTTCAGCTTTTTTTTCCCACTTGTCCACATTTTCAGGTCAAAATCCCCTTTGGCATTTTGATAAAAATCCTATCATTTTTTTTTTTCTTGTAATGATGTGATAAATTTCTTTCCCTGCCAGAAGCCCATTTTGACTTCATATCCTCGGTTCAGAAAACTAACTTCATTTTGTCCTATATCATTTATGCAGTTGTCCTTCGCTTCCCATATTCCCCTTTCTATTTTAATGTCCTGACCTTCAACTAAAAGAAGAAATGAAAACTATATCTCCCAAACCCTTCAGCTTCCTATCTTGGGCTTCAGAGTCACTATACATGTACTCCATTTTTTCTCAAGTATATTATTCATGGCCAGGTGAATTAGAAATAATAAATAGCAGCCAGTGGATTTGATAAGCTTTGTCAGGTCATATATCTGATATTTGCTATAGGAAAATAGCACACTTTCTAATTTGTCATGTCAGACCCATATAGCACACAGCAGGAAATCACCAACCACAAATGCTCATCTCTTCTTCCTGGGCTCAAGAACTGAATGCCAGTTACTGACTGTGAATGTTCCTTATTGTTTGGTAACATAGTGTCTTTCCCATTTTTTTGACCCTGCCCCTCCATAAGAAATGCATTCAATGTCACTACCCCACTACATATGAGTAGCAGTGGAGAGACACACGTGCACTGCACACATATTTATGACTGAAACAAAAGTTTCATGAAACAATACTTTCCTTATGCCAGGATGTGATTTTATTTTTAATACTGTGCTATGCATTCTTTGTCATTACAAAGTGAAAAAACTTACTAATTGTTGATATAACAGTCCACTATTGGGTCATATCTTACAATGTGAAAAACTCTGGACGAGATTTGGAAGATTGCTTTTAAATCAGGACTAGATTTACCCTCTGGTTCCTTTTGGGAACCAAAAGTTAATAAGTACTTGGGGAGGCTTTTTTTAAATGTGGGTTTTTGAGACCCACCCCCCAAAAGATTCTGATTCTGTAATTGCAAGGTAGGGCCCTAGAAGAGACTGTTTAACAGTGTCCCCAAATAAGCTCCATACGAGTGGCCTGGAGACCACACTTTGAAAGGCTTTAGAATCTTTCTTTCTGAGGTTGCAGAGGCTCAGAAGTCCTGCTGCTTCCCCTCCATCTCTTTGTCTCATTCATCTGATCCAGTCTTTTCGCCAGGCTCACATTTTCTCTACTGCACTAGCGTCTTTATTTCATTTACAGTTCATTTTTTCATTATTTCATTCTTCATGCCCTCTACATATGACAGCCTTTGTCATAAGCCAAAAATTAGAGACATGCGCTTTAAGCCTTCCCCCCTCCTGCCTTTTACCTCTGTCATAAAGTAGTATCAAGTAGAACCAGTCAGATTATGGGTGACCTTAGAAGACAGATGTAGCGCCTGCCCTTTGTGACCCTGTTAGTTGCAGAGGAGAGGAGGTGAGGAGGAGGGTGGGAAATCGGGGATGCACTTTGAGTCCTAGTCCTTAGTGTTAGCCTTTGGAGCCCTCCCACCTCACTCACCTGCCCCATTTCTATCACCCTACCCGTGTACATTTTCAGGAGGTAGCTGCAGCATCTTTTCTGTTTGCAGGCCTCTTTTCCCACAAGTTCATGTTAACCTTGTAATTAAGCTCTTCTACCTTTTATTTACATATATATGTATATATATACACACACACACGTATATATATGTGTGTGTGTATCATATATATGCATAAACATATATTTAAAGCCTTATAAATCTAAGTATTCTTTGGCCCAGTATTCTACTTCTAAAAAATTGCTCTTAGAAAAAAAAAGTGTGCAAGATTTATGTGCATGTATGTTCATCTCAGTGTTACGATAATTGAAATCAATATAATTGGCCAAAGTAGAGAGTGTTGAATAAATCCTAGTATATCTAAATAGTGACTGGACACAGTAGGCACTCAATAATATTTGTTGATTACATTCATGAATGTGTTTAATGGAATATTATACATCCATTTTCAATGATGACATTGAGATATAAGTATATATATATATCAATATCATGTGATAACATATATATGTATGTATAATGACATATGTTTTCCTCAGGGTATGTGTAGGTTTATATGTTAAAGATATATTCATTTAGGAGCAATTATTCATTAAACTTATTAAAGATCAATTCTATTACTGATTCAGAAGAACTGTATGTTTTGACCAATCTGAACATCACCTGAACCCTTAATAGCCACTATGGTTTTCTAACTCCATACTGTTGTTTATATTTTTGTGTTTGCTTAGAATATATTATCTTCCAAGTCTTTCCACCAACTTTTGCTTTTTTAAAAAATAGACTTTATTTTTAGGGGCGCCTGGGTGGTTCAGTCAATTAAACATTTGCCTTCAGCTCAGGTCAGGATCCCAGGGTCCTGGAATCCAGCCCCATGTTGGGCTCTCTCCTCAGGGGGGAGCCTGCTTCTCCCTCTCCCTCTGCTGCTCCCCACTGCTCATGCTCTCCCTTGCTTGTTCTCTCTCTTTTTCAGATAAATAAATAAAATCTTTAAAAATAAATAAAACAGACTTTATTTTTTAGAGCAGTTTTAGGTTCACAGCAAAAGGTGTCATGGAAAGTACATAGAATTCCCATATACCTCCTGCTCCCACACATCACCACCTCCCCCGTTATTAACATCCCCCACCAGAGTGCTACATTTGTTAAAAATTGTTGAACCTACATTGACATGTCATAATCACCCTCCATAGTTTACATCAGGGTTCACTCTTGGTGTAAATTCTTTAGGTATTAAAAGTGTGTATCGACATGTAGCTACCAGTATAGTTTGATACAGAGTATTTTCACTACCCTAAAAAGCCTCTGTGCTCTGCCTATTTAGCCCTCCCTCTCCCTGAACTGGAAATCACTGATTTTCTTACAGTCTCCATGGTATGCCTTTTCTAGAATGTCATATAGTTGAAATCATAAGAGTATGTAGTCTTTTCAGGTTGGCTTCTTTCACTTTGTAATGTGCCTTTAAGGTTCCTCTGTGTCTTTAATGGTTTGATAGCTCATTTCTTTTTAGCGCTGAATAATATCCCATTGTCTGGATGTGTTACAGTTGATCTCTTCACCTAACGTAGGACATCTTGGTTGAGTCCAAGTTTTGGCAATTATGAATAAAACTGCTAGAAACATCCTTGTGCAGGTTTTTATGTGGACATAAGTTTTCAGTTCATTTGGGTAAATGCCAAAGAGGACAATCACTGGATCATATGGGAAGAGATGTGTTTAGTTTTGTAAGAAACTGCCAAACTGTCTTCCAAAGTGTCTGCAGAATTTTGCATTTCCATCAGTAGTGAATGAGAATTCCTGTTGCTTCACGTCCTTGCCAGCACTTGGTGTTGTCAGTGTTCTTTTCTTATTTTAATTCCTTCCCATCCTAAATGCCCAATTGGAATGCTACAACTTCCATAATACTGCCTTAATCAACCCATTAAGTACCTCCCCACTCCATACTGTAATTATCTTCATTTTTACCACTCATTTAGACTCACTACGTGCTGCTCATTTCTTTTCTCATTTCTCCTATTAGAATATTAACTCTGTGATGACAGCAGCCATTTTTTTACATAAGATGCAGTACTTAATACATTTCTGTAAAATATAAACATTAACATTTATTGAATAGAAGGATTGGGGTTATATTTTTCAGATGAAAATCATTTAAAAAATAAAACCATTTAGAAATGTACCCATAGTATATCTCAGTTGCTTCATTTTTGTTGAGAAGTGGGTAAAATAGTGTTAGGTTTATATGTAGTTCATAGAATCATAGCTCATTAGAGTGAAAAGTAACCTAGTTAACTTTTTTTTTTTTTTAAGATTTGTTTATTTATTTTAGAGAGGGAGAGAGTGTGTGCAGCGGGAAAGGGCAGAGGGAGAGGGAGAGAGAGCCACCCAGACACCCCTAACCTAGTTAACGTTTTAACTTATTTGTGAGGCAGCCAGGATGCAGTGTTGTGATAACCCAATCCACGTCACAGAGGTAGAATTGTGATACATTTCATTTATCACCTTTCATAGTCTTTCCTCAAAACTGTGCTATTGTTCTCCCATTTTTACTGAGTCAGATAGGAATAGTTTTGTTTGTGAAAATGGGTTCTATTCCTAGAAAATGCGAATTTGTGATTTAAGAGCGTGTTATTGAAAATGTCCTATTTCATTAAAATAACAATGAATATATATGTTACTGTGCCTCTTTTTTGTACCTTTATTATTTATTTAATTCATTCAAATGAGAAACTAACCAAAGGCCAGTTGTCATGACTCACATCCTTTTACTTTCAGATGAGCTTAATTAACATAAACAGGGTTTATGTTAATACTGTAATGTGTTGTTTCATTGAATTGAATATTTACAAATGAGTCTAATATGAATAATGGTCATTACTAATTGCTGCTCCAGTTTTTGAGTTTTGATTCTCATTATTTTGGTTCAGTGAGATTTCTGAGAAAGTAAACAATACCTTCTTCTTGAAACAATAGAAACAAGTACTGATAGTGAAATGTAGACAACAAAGTAGAATGTATTTCTCTTGACAGTATAACACCCCTATTTTACTAGCTTTTGTCCTTACTTGCTTTTGCAGGTCCCACTCTGTCAGTAAAGTCTTCTCTCCTATTGCTACAAGTATTTTGAGGAGTCCTAAGTGTTTGACTCTGATGGGCATATACCCCTGTCTAATGAGTAACTTGTGTTATATTTGTTTTCCGGGGCTGCCATAACAAGTACCACAAACCAGGTAGCTTAAAACAGCAGAAATCTATTCTCTCACTGTTCGGGAGGCTAGACGTCAGAAATCAAGATGTCGGCAGGGCCCTGCTCCCTACGCAGGCTCTGGGAAAGAATCTTTCCTTGCCTCTTCCAACTTCATGTGGTGACTGGCAGTCCTTGGTGTTCCTTGGCTTACAGAGTGAGCACTCCTGTCTCTGTCCCCACATCTCATGGCCTTCTTCCCTAGGTCACTGCATCCATATCTCCTCTCTTTTCTCTTAGAAAGACACTTGTCACTGGATTTAGGACCCACTCTAAATCTAGAATGATTTCTTCTTGAGCTCTAACTAACATTATTTCCAAATAAGGTCACGTTCTGAGGTTGCTGCAGGTGGACCTGAATTTTGGGGAGGTCACTGTTCAACCCACGATACTTGGTATGAGCCAAGCACTCTGCCCCCTTTGCTGGGAATATGTTTATTTCTGCCACATGCTGTTGCTTCTGCCAGGCTTTGCTGTCTCTGTTGGATACCAGTGCTCCTTTGGCAGCATATTGCTGTGTATTCCACATACTGCCACCATGGTTAAGCCCCGTTGCCTGAGCTAGGGTATGTGCCACATTGATGAGACCTCCCAACTGTCCTTGCTAATTGCTGTGGTGCCTCTGGCCTCCATTACTGATGGGCATGACTGCCATCTCCCGCTGGGCCCTGTACTTGCCTGTGGCAACCTTGCTGGTGCCTGGGAAACTCGTGGAACCTCACAGCATTCTTTCAATTTATATAAGGTAGATTCTGAAGCAATAAATCCTAGTTACACATCCCATGTTGTATTAAGAATTACTTGTTTTTCATTAATGCTAAAGCTTCATTACTGGACAAAGCTTCACCCCTTCTTTTTTTAAGATGAGGTCTTTCCAGGAAAGCCCTCTCTTTTTCACGCAAACCGGTCCCTGTCAGGCTCCTCCGTACCAACTGTTCAAATATCCCTGGGGTGATATGAATCCTAGCAGTTTGCAGCTTGAGTTCAAGGTAGGACCAGCTCCCTATGTTTTTGTATTTCCCGTATCCCACACATGTAGTACTGAGTTGAATTGAATTAATTTGCCAAGTTGTTCTGACATGGCTATTTTAATTATTTACAGAAGAGCTTTCTTTCACTATTAAGATAAATACTGTTAAGTAGGAAAAAAATATCCTTTTTGACCTTTTAATAGCTATTAACATTAGACCCAGAAAGCACTCTTCAGCAGCCATAAATACTTTAAAATTTGGTTTTAAATCCAACAAGTATTTTATCTGTGCACACTTCATGCCAGCTATTGTATCAGACTCTAGAAAAAAGGTAGGCTCACAGTTCAAAGCTGGAGAAATAATGAAATAATGACAACACAACATCTGTAGTTTGTGATTGAAGCTTAAGGTACTGGGGAAATTGGCACTTGATAAAAATGAAAGGCAAGTGGAAGCCAAGTGGAAAAGGCACTTGGATCCCATGCTGAGCACATAAAATATTAGCTTTTGTACAACACGGAGCCATAGCATATTTTATGTTTAGAGGCATAGTGTGTAGGTTCAATTAGAAGCATGGATGTCAGTGGATAATTGCAATATGGAAGGATGAGGATTTAATCTAAAAGGAGAGTAGTTATACCGAAGGGGGCAAATTCTGGAGATTTGCCGATGGTAGACAGTTCATAGTCTATTACTAATTGGCTATAGATGTAGGGAAAAGAAGAGAGGTCCAGAATGATTCTCAGGTTTCTACCTTGAATGTCTAGGTGGTTGTTGTACCTTTAACTGAGATACAGACTATAAGGAAATAGAACTAACCTTGGAAACTTATGCTTATTGAGGGCCATTATGTAATATAATTTAATTCTTATAATAATAGCCCTTCAAAGTAACTAGGAATCAATTATCAAGGAATGTCAAGAAGTTAATACAAATAACTTTAACCTAGGCAGTGACAGAGCTGCTTTTTTTCTCTAGCTGCAAAACTCATGCTCTTAAATTTTTAGGAGGACAGGTAGGGAATAACAAGTATAGATATAGGTGTTGTGTTTGAGGTACCTTAAAATATCTAGGTCAAGTCTTCTAAGAGACTGTTGGAATTTGGAACTTAAGCTCCAAAAAATGATGGGTCTTTTGGGAGAGCCAAATTGAGAGTTATTTAAATAATGAGAGTTATTTAAATAATGAGTAAAGGAGAGAACGTTGTAGGAGAAAAAAAGAAAAATTTGAGGAAATGTCCATAGCATCCAGTGCAACAGATAAGTCAAGTTAGGTTAGTCACTTGGACTAAACATTGGGAGAGAATTGGTAGTGGTTTTGAGAAGAGGTGAGAGTCCATTTATAAAAGCTTGAGAAATTAATAAATGAGGTAGTAAAAATAATATGAATGCACTGTTCTCCATTTATGAAAGTAGCAGTCTTCACCTGTTACTAATAAGTCATGAAATTTGTTTTTTTTAAGAGTCATTTGTTTATTTTAGAGAGCGGGGGAGAGGGTGTGAGCCTTGGGTGTGGGGGGGAGGGCAGAGGGAGAGGGAGAGAATCCCCAAGTGGAGTCCCTGCCAAGTGTGGAGCCTGAGGCGGGGCCCAATCCCAAGACCCTGAAATCATGACCTGAGCCAAAATCAAGAGTGTGACGCTCAACCGACTGAGCCACCCAGGTGCCCCATGAAATTTGTTTTTTAGCAGTAAGGATAGTGGATAAAAAAAGAAAGTTTATCGTCCATCTCTGATTTGATCCCATCTACCACTAAAGACATAAATACTTTATGATCTGGAAAAGGAAGAAGAGGGTACCTCCTGTGTACCTGAATTAGATTTATTTATACTGTGATCTAGCCATTGAACTGACTAATCACAGAGGGACCTATCCCATTTGAAATAAAAATCCGTTATGGTAAATACCCTTTCAAGGTAAAATAGCAAAGGATGTTTCTGTATTCCAAAGGATGATGGTTAGAAACAATGCGTTGTTATTGAGGTTACTGTAAATGTCATACAGTGAGTGCTTTTTGTTGGTCTTGGTCCATGGAAAAGTCACTTTCTATAAGAAAGAATTTGATAATGTGTTACTTGCTTTTGTACAAAGTCAGAGAGGCTGAGTTAAACTTTGTTGTTTGTTCTTTGGTCCTGACAGCTTGTAATGATCACTGTCAGCTCTTCTTGCCTATTCCAATCTACGAACATAGTCCTCCATCAAAACAAACCATGGCTCATCATGAGTTTTTAATTCTACTCAAAGGAGCAGGGAAGTTTGCATTCTCTCTTCAACTCCTCCTTTTTACCCCACAAGGTAGACTAGTCATTATTGAAAGATGGCAGTCAGTTGTTTCTAAGACATACAAACAAAGAATGTCCACTAATGTGTTAATTTTAGAAAAATTATAGTAGAATAAAAAGATTTGGGTGGTCCACATATTTTCATTATAAGGAATCTAACAAATATCAACAATAAACACATTTAAGAAGGGCATACAATACTTTATTGTTTTTCAATTATAATAATACAATGAATATACTTCAGACACAGATTTCTGGGGACAATTCCAGTTCTCTTGTATTTTACTCTTCTCC
Organism: Mirounga leonina; assembly: GCF_011800145.1. NCBI lineage: Eukaryota > Metazoa > Chordata > Mammalia > Carnivora > Phocidae > Mirounga > Mirounga leonina. Next base: position 21,541,004 of record NW_023270825.1, read on the forward strand.
CACATTCTTCATTTGAATTGTATGTAAATACTCTTCTTGCTCTCAGTGGAACATATTGGTGTTTTTTTGCTTCAGCAGTTCTTTTTTGGTAACTTATCCCATATGTTTGTTAGCTTTTGCATAAAACTGTTTTGTCTGAACTCAGCTTCTGAACCATATCATGTATGTAGCTGCCAGAATGAGGATTGTTCTAGTTATTTTTGTACAGTTCACTTTGTAATCAGAAACATTTCAGTCATTTGAAGGTAAAAATTGGTTTAAATCTCATTTGTGGAAATAGATAAAGGAGTTTAATTTCAATATTGATTTGGTTTTTTATTTTAATACCATTTTCTAACAGAGTTCACTGACAAATGGTCAATTTGTCATTGCTTTGATGTAGGAAAAATGTTAGGGTTCGAAGCCGATGGCCAAGAAAGAATTCTTGAGACATCATTGGTGCAAAAAGGTAGTTTTATTAAAGCACAGGGACAGGACCTGGGGTCATGAGAAGTGGCCCATTATATACTTTTAAGTTGGGAGAGGGTTAGGGATAGTGTAAATCTTTAAGGGATTTTGGAGGCAAGGTTTCCAGGACTTTGAGGGGGCTAGCTATTGGTAGGAAAAGGTCATTTATTACTGTCTAGTAAAACCTCAGTCATGAGATTCTTCAGATGTGTATCAGTGGTCATATGCTTAGGGGATGATTGCCAACAGATAAAGGAAGTTTACAAAGGAATTTTTAAATGTTAAAGTAGACTTACAGGATTCTGGGGATCAGGCTAAGATTGCCTTTTGCCCTTAGCAAAATATTAACATCGAGGCAGCTGAGTTCCTAGAGGAATGTCACTCTGCCTGTTTCAAGGATTTGTCAGTGGGCTGTAGGTTGTAAGGAAATTTAATTTTTCTTTTGCCTTTGTTTCCCACATCAGCTGGACATTGCATATGAGATATAACCAACCACCTACACATTAGAGAGTTGGGGGACTGCATTCCATAATTTTTTCTTCACGTCTCAACTTTTAGTTGAGTTGTGTAATGGAACAAAAAGAAGAGAAAAGAAGGACTCTATTTTTTTAACCTTTAAGTAGTTTTGCAATGGGTCATTGACTCTCAGACATTCAGAAGAAACTGAATAAAGGAGTTATTGGAGTTGAAATTTGGGCCTTGGTTGAATTCAGAGATAGTATTTCAAATATTAGGAGCTACTACTTCAATCACCTATGTCCAGATTACTTAGTTTCATAAAGCTAATAAGATTAATATTAGGCATTTCTTTTCATTCATTCATTCATTCATTCATTCAGTTAGTATTTACTGAGTTCCTACTACGTGCTATGCTCTTGGGGCTCACTTTCTCTTTGTGGAAGGGGAAGAACCATCATAAACAAAAAACATGTCAGGGTATATGAAAAGTGTTATAAAGAAAAATAGAGTAAGGAAGTAGAAGGATGGGGGAGAGGTGTTATTTCTAGATTGGGTAGTCAGGTAAGGCCTCTTTGATCAGGTGACAAGGGAGCATCTGAGTGAAGAGAGGCGTGAAACCCTGTGGACATCTGGGAAGAAAACATTTCAGGCCTACATGCCCATAATTGGGCTTTGTGCATAGTCTGAGGGACACCAGGAAAAATTAAACATTGAATTGCTTCTGTGGGTTAATTAGAAAAATATACCAGTGGGTATATGAGGCCAGGATTGCAAAACTCAATAGAATTTATCATCTCTACACACAGATGGAAGAGATTTACATGGCCTTCAATATCCAGAGACTGCTTTATGGAAGAAGTACACTTGAAGTAACTATAGGATTTAGCTATTTATTGTTACTTATTTGATGAACGTTTATTAACACATGAAAATAAGGCATTTCAGAATGGACAGGAATATGATCAGAAGTTCAAAAGAGAGTGTATTAGTTTTTGTTTTTTTTTTTTAAGATTTTATTTATTTGAGAGAGAGAAAGAGCACAAACGGGGAGGGAGGGGCAGAGGGAGAGGGAGGAGCAGACTCCCCTCTGAGCAGGACCCTGAGGTCATGACTTGAGCTGAAGGCAGATGTTTAATCTACTGAGCCACCCAGGTGCCCCTCGAGTGTATTCGTTCTTGTGGCTGCTGTAGCAAATTACTACAAACTTGTTGGCTTAAAACAACAGAAATGTATTCTTTCACAATATTAGAAGCCAGAAATCTAAAATTAATTTTACTGAGCCAAAATCAAGGTATCAACAGGGCCTCAGTCCCTCTGGAGCCTCTAAGGGAGAACCATTCCTTGCCTCACCAGCTTCTGGTGGCTGCTGGCATTGCTTGGCTTGGGGCTGCATCCCTCCAGCCTTTACCTCTATTGTTGCATTGTCTCCTCCTCTTCTGTATATGTCTCATCTTTCTCTGCCTTTCTTTTGTAAAGCCATTTGTGATAACATTTAGGGCCCACGTGGATAATCTAGGATAATTTCCTCCTCTTAAGATCCTTAATTCAATCACATCTAGATAATCAAGTATAATATCCTTATCTCGGTATCTTTAACTTATTACATCTGTAAAAAAATGTTACCTTATAATGTAGCATTCACTGGTTCCAGAGATTAGGTCTTGATATTTTTAGAGGGCCACCATTCAAACCACTATAGAGAAGATAAGCATGTTTAACAATACAGAGCCCCATCTAACAAGAATGTAAGAGTTTCTATCAGGAATATTTCCTTTATGTGCTTAGCAAATATTTAATGATTATGTTCATGCATGTAGAAGATATTTACCAAATGTCTGCAATGGACACTGTGTAGGACACAGTTGTAGACATGGAAGCAAACACACAGACCTTAACTTTATAGAATTTATAGACGTTATAGAATTTATACGTCATAGAGGTGAAAGTGAGGGTAAAGTAGGGACAAAAAACAGAGAGCCTATAATACAAGGATTAGGAATTGCAGAGTCATATATCTCTTGTCCACATCCCTAATTTCTGTGAAATTATTGTGATTTAAGAGTGAAGAACCTGAAGCCCAGAGGGGTTAACTGAATTGTCTAAAGACACTTAACTCAGCAAAGAAGCGGTGAAAGGGGAACTGCAATTTGCTTCACTGATGTACATCTCTCTAACTGACCTTGATCCATGATCGGTTCCTGAGATATGGTCAACTCTTAAATTGAGGAATCATGGCTTGGTAGTTTAAGAGACTGTATCCAGGATTCATGTATAGAATGCGTTAGAATAGAGAAACACTGGAGCAATAGTCCACTAGAGGGCGGTAGTCAAGAGTTTGATGGTACGTATATGCTTGGCTGCATTCATTCAACAAATACTTATTTGTTCTACTTTCTGTAGGCCCTGGGCTGGGAGCTTGTGACAAAATAGTGAACAAAAAGGAGACGCTGTGTCCACCTACATGGAGTTTTCCATCTAGTTAGGGACATGGTTTTATTAATCCAAAGATGACGCAAATAGTTGTAACAAATATTTGCAGGCCCTGTGGCAGGAGAGAGCGTGGCTTCTGTAAGGAGGGGCTGAGAGGAGTGTTAGGTGGTATAATAGTTTCCTACTGATGCTAACCCGAATTAACACAAACTTAGATGCTCAAATAATACAAATTTATTTCTATGAATTTCAGTTCTCTAGGTCAGAAGTCCAAAATGGGCTAAAATTGAGGTGTCAGCAGGGCTTTCTGGATGCTCTAGGGGAGAACCTGAAGCTTCCCACTTTCCTTGGCTCATAGTCCTAAGAGTAGACTGAGTCCTCCTTACATCACGTCATTCTGACAACCTTGCTTCTCTTCTCTCTGCCCTCACATCTCATCCTCTGATTCTTCTGGTTCCCTCTTTTATGTTTAAGGATCCATCTGGCAATCCAGAATATTCTCCTTATTTTAATGTCATCTGATTAACAACCTAATTCTATCTGCAAACCCGATTCTCCTTTGCCATGTAATCTAATATATTCCTAGCTTCCATGGGGGCATCTTTCGGGGCTGTTATTTTGTCTACCACAGGTAACACAGATCATGTTAAGCATTTTAGCTTTATCCTAATAGCACTGATAGTCCATTGCTGGGTTTTAAGCAAGCTGGGGACATATGGTCAGATTTGTATTTTGAAAAGGTAATTCTGACTAAGGGGGAGAAGAGCTGGAGAGGCCACTTAAGAAGCCATCCCAGTCCCAGAGAAAATATACTTAGCTTGGGGTAGTGGTAATGGAAATGCTGAGATGCAGCTGGCCTTAAGAGAGATTTTAAATCGGAGAGACCCATGGTAGATTAGAGATGAGGGGTGCATTTTTGGCGTGCAGAACCAAAAGACTGTGTTGTACTATTCCCTGGAAGAGAGAATATTAGAAGAGGAACAGCTTTTGGGGAAAAAAATAACATGTTGTTTTTCTGCATAGCTTGGAGACAACAGTAGTAGAAGGGGGGAAAAGCATGAAAATAGACTTTTGGAGTGAGGATTGGCATGAGTGGAGAACTGCATATGAAAAACAGAAAAGAGTGGGACTGTAGCTTTATACTATAAAACATAACCTGTGTTCCTGGAGAATGATAGTTGTGGGCAGTAGGGGTGGAGATGGGTGTTATGTTGGGAGGTAGCATTCTTATTTATTTGAGTATTAGTAACAATAACTTTTGTATGTTCCATGCATGTATCTAGCAAGCAGTCACTGACTACCATACATACATACAGCTCCCATACTGTGGAATAACATCATAAAGGTAGAAGACATAGATACAGATATAGAATATTTCAGAAAACAAGAGGACAAATAAGTAGCAATAAGTAGTAGGAATATGAAGATGCACTTTTATTCATTCAGGATGCCTTAGGATTAAGTTGCTTTGCTCACTGAGAAATCTGTATTACCTGAACCAGTGCTTGACACAGAGTGGGTACTCTGTAAATGGATAGATTGATAATTTATTGAAAACCTAATATTAGTTGTTGTTGTATAGCATTGTATTCTCTTAATGTAATGATGGGATATTGTTCTTGCCTTCAGAATTTTAGTCTTAGGGACTAACAATTTAATACGTGCAATAACAGAGTCATGTTTGGGTGCTGTGAATGATGGTGGAAAGGCCTAATTTGGAGCGGACATTCTGGAGAGGGAAGAGAGAATGCACAGAGGCAGTGATGATGTCAAGTCTTCCTATAATGTACTGTGCATTGGATTCAGTGTGTCATATCTATTCTAGGTCCAAATCAAAGAGAAATTCAATTAGTAAGTGTCTCATCTATAATTGAGACACTCCAAGGAGAACATTGTAATGAATTTTCATTGACAGACTCAGGAAGTGATCAGAGTTGTAAGAAATAAAGCCAGGAACAGTTCTTTAAGGCTATCGAAAGGTAGGCGTATTAGAAGTAGCTGGAATGAGGAAGGCAGATAACGGGATTTATCAGGGGGAATCAGTTTCTAGGAGGAGAGGAGGTATTTAGAAAACAGTGAGTTATGAATATGAAGGGCTGGTGCTTTGGAGCCAGATTCATATGTTAATGGCTCACCAAGAATATTAAGGCAAATGCAGACTGATAAACCAGGCTGTGGGAAGACACTGGTGGCTCTTATATAAGAGGGAAAAATCTTATGAGGTTTGTGAAATTTCAATCTTATGAAAATTGGAGATAATCATCTTGACTGTGTTGGAAATACACTGGAGTTGGGAGAAAATATAGAAAAACTGCTTGAAGGCTTTTGTTATAATCCAAGCATCAGGAGATGGACCAAAGTGGTAGCTGTGGCGGGGGGGGGCGGGGAGGCAGAAAAAGACACATGAGTGACTTTGTAGAAGATGTAAGGGAGAAAAGAGAAAGAAATAAGAGATCACTGAGAGTATGAGGTTGGCTTCTCTGAACCAGAAGTTAGGAATAAATGATGGCTAGGGTAAAGGGAGAATAGCAACGTTAGTTCTATCTTCTACTCGATAAAATCTGAAGAAAATACCTACCAAGCTGAACTCACCAACTGAGAAAATATAAAATACTGAAAAGTTGCCCAAATGACTACTTTCCATTGCTCTTCTATTTGTGTCTTCATGGAACTTCTATATTGATGTTAGTGCCACTTTCAGATATTTTAAAATAGTCATAAATGTCCTCAGAGATCATTTTCATTGCTTTGAAAATTTCTACCCATACATGCCCTTCAGTATCAAAATCCAAAAAGTGCTCCCAGGAGGAAAATATTAAGGATTCATTCATCTATGAGAATATAGTCAATGTAAAGTAAAAGTTGGCATCATGGGCTTCCAGCAAGAAGCCTTGTTTCTCAAAGTTTTTTCCTCCATAAAACATCCTAGGAAGTTTATCTGAAATCCTAAATTAGTCATAACTTGCCTAAGCTTAAATCTTATAGGACAGAATCTGAACTCTAATGCGGCATGCAGGACCCATAGTGACCCAGAGTTGTAGCCTCATCTCCTGACCCCTGCATACCTCCAGCCGTGGAAATTGTTGATATTTCAGATATTAAAGAAGACACATGTGGCCCAGGTACTTCTTGTTCTAGACGTGCACACCCAGGAAAGACTCCCCTCAGGAGGGCTCTGGTGGTCGCCCTTAACCTCGATCTATTCATCATGGTCTACCATCTGATACTTAGACTTAAGGATGCAGATTTTTTTCACAGGAAGAGTAGATGCCTTTCCTAAGGAGCAGATTTATTTCAGCTAGGAACATCTAATCATCCATTTTAATATTTATTGAGGACTTATTTGAAGCAATGACGATACAGTGGTGAATGAGGTAGAGCTCAGCCCCAACTTCACAAAACCCGCAGTCCAGCTGGTGGATGGGAGCACATTGTGGTAAGTCCTGCTTGTCCAACATAGAGGAGCAGGGATGCTGTTAGCAGGAGAGTGATAGGAGTAGATTTGTATCCTAATATCCATAAGACTTTATGGTGAAACTTTTAAATTAAGAGAAGTATTAACTACCAACATAGCCGTCCTCTTGTGCTGACACGTATTATCCCTCTGGACGAAAGTCATAAAAGGAAGACTTTTTTCTTTCTTTTTAGATGAGCAAACTTGAAAAAAAAATTATAGTAACAAATGTGGTGCAGACTGCCACAATAGAACTTTCATTCATTCTTAGGGTGTACTTATAAAGTGGTAGAAGAACATTGGAAAATAGCTCAGCATTATTTTATAAAGTTGAATGTATGCTTGCCACATGAGTCAGTGATTCCACTCCTAGGCAACCACCCAAGAGAAACTCTTTGTGCACCTGAACCAGATTATGCACATAAATATTCACTATTTGTAACTGCAAAAAAAATGAAAGCATACTGCATGCCCACCCATAGAAGAATTAAAAAAAAACAAACAAACCCATGGCATATTTATACAACAGGATACTGAAAAACAGTTTAAACAAATGCATTATATATATCAACTCACCACCATGGCAGTCTCAAAATTATAAAGTTGAGAATATCAGGTCACAAAAGAACACTTCTAGTGTAATTATATAATGTCAAAAGACAGTAAAATGAAACATATTATTTAGAGATATGTGCACATAGAAAAGTATAAAGAACAAATCTGAATAATAGTGGTCATAGTATCTATTCTGGCTATTTTCTGAATTTTCTGTGTTTATTATTATGTAATGTCCTTGCTGTTGTGTTTCAGATATATGATTTTATATGTTTTAGAATAAGCCAGTTTTTAATCTGTAGTTTGGTGAAGAGTCAAAATACCAGAGAGCTGAATAATGTATTGACTAAGAATATGAACTTTGGAGTCAGACAAACCATATTTCAAATTCTGCCTCTCTCTCTTAGTAATTGTGAAATTGTCCTAGGTACTCAAGATGTACTACTGAGTAAAATAATAAAAAATCCCTATCCTCATGCAGGTTTACTCTCTTGCTGTTGTAAATAAATGTTTATGAATGCTTCTTAAAATAGTGAGCTCCCTGGAATACAGGCTCTGTGTTTTATTCATCTAAGTATATCCAGCATCTAAATCTGGCACATAATAGATATGTTTATGGAATTGAGTTGATGAGTATGTTTATAGAATTGAAGTGAGTTGCATGAATAAGTGAACATTGTACTTTGTACTTCTATGGAACAAGAGAAATACAAATTGTTCTAAGCTTTGTCAATCACAGTTGCAATCTCAAATCAAAGATCAGCTTTCTAAAGCTTCACTCATTAATCTTAGCAGCCTCTGAATCATATATAGAATGATATCAGTAGTGTTGTCTTTAAATACGAAAAATAGAGATGAATAAACTTTAATAGTATATGAGCACCTTTGTGTAGTCTCTAATTTGAATTTTATCTGCTATCTCTCTAAGTTCTTTAGACCAGTCATTTTAATTTCAGTACCAAAGGAACTGCATTTTTCACTTCTTGAAAACTGCATTCTCTTCCTTCCATAATCCTAAAAGTTACTCTTATACACTATAAAACTGTTATTGACTCCTTTAATAGTTTTCAAAGTTAGATGACAACGCAGTTTTTATATTATGTTCAGTGTGTGTGTATTATAGAAATAAAGCAAATGTGTATGTTTCTGGAATAAAGAATCCTTGGTGTTCACCAGATTCTCAGAGGAGGTAATAACTAATCTGTTGCCAGATATTAGGTTCTTTAGAAAATGGGGTTATTATAAGTAACAAGAAAATGATAATTTTTACATATATGTAATTCTGTACATTTCTGATTTTTCTTTTAAGTGGAATTGCTGGATCAAAAAAGTATGAATATTTTTAATTCTCTGTTACAGAGATAAAAATTACCCTCTAGTAAGTTGGCATTGTAGATTTTCTTTTACATTAGTCCTTCAGTAAAAAACAGAAGCCCAAATAAAACATCTTATGGAAAATTGTTTGACCCTGTAAAAATATGTCTCTTGTAATCTTAATATTACCTTCTATTCACATTGTATTAGATTGTGCCCTGACAGTAAATTTTTGTGATTCTAGATATTACAGACTTATTTCTTTGTATTTCTGCATCTAGATTGAATAAATTATTTTCTTTATATTGATCAGTCCTTACAAAATAAAAACATGACTACATTCTGCCATGAAAACAAATCATGTGAATTTAATAGAAATATTTGTTTATTGGTCTAGAACACTGGAGATTTCATTATCTATACAATTCAGAAGCAATGTGTGTATTGCTTGTAATGAGGCAACCTCTACTGTAACTTGTGTTTTTGCCTTATGACTCAGTTTTTTTTACAAAGATAGGTTTGGGGGTGTTTCTTAAGAATCTCATTTTCATATGCTAAAGAATCTTTCCTAACGTTAATGGTTAAATTGACTACCCATAAATTACTATCCTAATGAATTCATCTTACATCTAAGTTTAAACTCGAAAGCCTATAGAAAATTTAAATATTAAATATCATGTCACATTTCCATACTGGTAATTATAGGTATTCAGTTCTAGCTGCTTACAGAATTCTATGATTTCTCCAAAATCACAAGTTAGATAATTACAGTGAATTGCTTTGAGCTTATAGAATTAAATTTTTGCTTGTAACTTAATGCCATGTAAGAGAAGTCTCCACCACAGTTTATAAAAATATGTGAGTGTTTAAGAGTAATAGTTGACAATTTTTATCAGCTTTTAAACCACTGATGTACTGGTGTGTTTATATTGACCACTGCTAGAGCAGTGTTAAACAGAGTGGACAGGACTCTTCTGTGTCTAATTACTACAGATTGTTTTTTCTTTTGAGGGTGAGTAATAGTTATATGAACATATCATCTAGGTTGGGTTTCAAGGATAAAAGAAATATTAAAATATCCTAAACTTACATGGCTTTAGAAATTTCAAGTTTGTTGAATTCATTACAGAGTTTCATGAGTGGGTCAGTGAATAGCAAACCACATGATTAAAACACATTAAATTCACTCTTAAATAGATTTGTCTACCTAAAAACCAGTTCAAAATGTTTTTTTCCCAGGATACCTAATTCTCGTGTTGTTTTAGAACTATAGTATCCCAGGATTATGTGACTCAAAGTTACAGACACTCAGATTGGGTAAATCACTGATGAAAAAGAAAAGCAAAACAAGCCAAAAGCCTCAAGCCAATTAAAATCAACAAACAATAAAACCATATAGAAAAACTTCTGTGCAAACCGTAGGTCTGTCTAGACTATATACCTCCTGTTGATGTACATTAATAAGACTTCTACTTATGTGAAAAAAATTTTTAGTAGATCCTCTCTTTTTTACCTATTTCTAGACTTCTGTTTCTTAGTTCTCCAAAACAGGGTTGTCCCTACCTTAAACACACACACACACACACACACACACTTCTAATATATGTGTTAAGGATTACCTTTGTCTCTTGAACTACAGAACCCTATCTCAGAGGAACCATTTTGTCATTTCACCATGAAATGTAAAAAATATAAAAATAAATATATAAAAGCCCTTCCGTTTCTTAAAAAAGGAAAAGGAAATGCAATTTACCAAGTGTCCAATCTGCTGGACATTTAGCACACTGTGCATTTAATCTTTAAAACAGCCTTGCAAGATACATATAAATACATGTATATAAAGAGATAAACCAGCCTCAGAGGACATAGCTCATTAAAGACCATACAGTGCACATTACTGATCCCAGGATTAGAACCCAAGCCTCACTGGGTAGTCAGAGCCCAGTTCTTTTGATTGTTGATAGATAACAAAATGTCAAAGTCATTTGGAAAGAAATAGTGAATGGTAGGAGCTATTGTAGTAGTAATCTTGGTTGAAATGACATTAAACCTAGTTAAAAGAAGAAAAAAAAAAAAAAAAACGGCTTAAGAAAAAAAAGGAGAGGCACCTGGGTGGCTCAGTGGGTTTAAGCTGCTGCCTTTGGCTCAGGTCATGATCCCAGGGTCCTGGGATGGAGCCTGGCTTCGGGCTCTCTGCTCAACGGGGAGTCTGCTTCTCCCTGTCCCTCTGCCTGCCGTTTCACCTGCTTGTGCTCGCTCGCTCTCTCTCATAAATAAATAAATAAAATCTTAAAAAAAAAAAAAAAAGCTGGGAGTTATTTAGGTTACTTATTGATTTAGGAACAAAAAATACAAATGTAGTCTCACTGTGGCACAAGAAAATTCATTTGTGTCATCCAAAAATCTTAGTCTATTGACCAATCAGCCCTTTTATGTAAAAAAGCTTCTTTTATGTTAACTTTTAAGGCTCTTAAGTAGTGACAACATGGTCCTAGTTAGCTGTAGGCTGACATCCTATCATCTTACTTAGCAAGCAATAGCAAGCAAAGGCTTAATTTTCAGTAGTTCCAGTAAAAGTCTTAGGACTGATGCTCCTTGACTATGATTTACCTAACCATGTATGCTACCCTTAAACCATTCCCAGTTATGGTACTCTTATTGACCAGGTTTCAGCCACTTGTCCAAAGCTAAAAACAGATAGTGGGGTTAGCCCTACTAGAACTTTATAGGATAAATGTGGGGAAGGGTGGTTGCCAAAGCAAAATCTGGGCACTCTTTTTAGGGAAAGGGGGAAGATGGACACTGGACAGGCAAAACCAATAGGCATCCATTGTAGCTGTATGTTAAGAATTGAGCCTGTTAAGCCATTTCGGTTCATATTTTGAAATTGTTTAAATATGTTGAAATACTTCTCTTCTCTAGCTTCTACTGCATGTAACCAATTTAGCAAAGTGCTTTTCCTAATTTGATACTTATGTCTAAAGACATTTAATCAAGCTAAAGAAAATGTACATTATGTTGAAAATGCAAGAGGAAACCAATAAACATATCTGTAGTGACCCCAAGTGTAAGAAAGGAAAATCTTTATGGCCAACATTCACTGTTTAGGATAGCAGGTGTATTAATCTATGTTTCTAAATAAAACCTCAAGCACATGTCTATAATCATCTACTTACTATTCAGGTGGAAAGGTCCCTTTGGAGGTTAGTTTGATCTGTCAAACTACCATATGGATCTATAGCAGCATAAAGCTCTCTGAATTTTCTGTCCTTGCAGCCCAAGCTTTTTCACTGGTATGCTTACTCCTGAGAATGAACTGCCTCCAATTGAGCACTGCTGAGGAGATTTTGAACATGACTTAAACACACACACAGCCTGAGTGAAGTAAACGTGTTAGGTTACTTGAAAAACTCTTAAGGGAAATTGAATGCAATCTCTGATATGGAACTTTCATTTTATAGCCTGGTGGGGTTATTGCTCTAGTTCTGTTATGTGTCTAACACCAAAAATCTGAGTGAGCAGGCACTGGGCTTAACTTTATTAAAGCTTTTAAAAAATAAACTGCAAATTATTTTTCTAAGTATTTTCATTTCTCTTATTTTCTTCATTTCCCAAAGCTGCTCCTGAACTAGATAATTTCTAAATATTTCTCTTAAATACAACCTAAGTAAATATATAATTTATTACACTTATATCAGCATATCTACAATAAGTGATGTTCATTTAATTCACTGTTTGTTCATGAATTTATCCATCAAATGGCAGTCGACCATCTACAAAGTTCTGCTAGCAGCATTAGTAGTGCTGTAAATAGATAAATGTTTCAGATTGACACTTACTTCCTTAAGCATGAATATTTGTTTTAATTGCATCTGAGGCTTTCAATAAGGGCCTTATAGTTCCTCGTTTTCCCTTAACCTTCTTTTTTTTTTTAAAGATTTTATTTATTTATTTGACAGAGAGAGACACAGCGAGAGCGGGAACACAAGCAGGGGGAGTGGGAGAGGGAGAAGCAGGCTTCCCGCGGAGCAGGGAGCCCGATGCGGGGCTCAATCCCAGGACTCTGGGATCATGACCTGAGCCGAAGGCAGACGCTTAACGACTGAGCCACCCAGGCGCCCCTCCCTTAACCTTCTTAAGCAGAATATACCAAGCATTTACTTAAAGACTTGGGGCAGTTGTTCTCAACTTGATGATTGTACTCTAACAAAATAGTTATCCTCAGCATCAACTGAGGGTACAGCCCTACTTGCTTTTCATGTACCATGCTCTGACATTTCCCATGTCACTTTCTTCCATATTCTGAGATGTTGCTTTTTCCAGCAGTCGAGAGTACATTCTTCTGTCAGTTTCCCAGAATCTCCTTGTGCCCAAGTAGGATTGTCTTCTTTAAACATCCATTGGTCTAAAAAATACCTGGTCAGAATTTTATGGAATATAAAAGTCCTTATGGTCCGAGGAAAACATTGAGAGTTTTACCTGTGAATAAAATGTATGATGTTTTGGGTGCATCAGTTCTGGGGCATCTGCCTTGACTATTCAGTATCATTCTCCCTGTACCTCAAACTTATGAGCATATATGTGGTGGGAGAAAGGTAAAATGGGATGTCTTTAGAGAGAGGATATTGTTTTCATGACTGCACTCTAAAAATTGAGATTACTAGGTATTTAGAGAAGGCATATGATATTCTGATAATTCTTAAATTATTTTGTACGTATTCTCATAATTTCTTTTTTTAAAAAAGATTTTATTTACTTGAGAGTGAGAGAGCACATGTGCGTGCACGAGCAAGGAGGAAGGGCAGAGGGAGAGGGAGAAGCAGACTCCCCGCTAAGCACGGAGTCCAACTCGGGGCTCCATCCCAGGACTCCGGGATCATGACCTGAGCCCAAGACAGACTTTTAACCAATTGAGCCACCCAGGCGCCCCTGTATTCTGATAATTTCTAAAATTATTTTGTTTTTTAGGTATTTTCAGGATAAAACTGGGACATAACTTATATGAAAGTTCTCAGTTATTCAACAAATTCATCTATAGGATTCGCTTTAGGGAGAGAAAAGTTGGTTGGATTTAGACCCTTTCATTTTGATTGTGTTTTTGTACTTCTCTAGTTGTGAAACACATAAACATAAAATTCAAAATCAAATTGTCCATATCCTCATTTCCTAGAAACCAGAGATTAAACTCAGTAAAAATTAAGGTAAAAAGGTGCAGGACCAATGATTACCTTCTGGTGGAAGCAGGAATAGAGTTCCTGTATTAGTTTCTTACTGCTGCTGTAACAAATTACCACAAACTGGGTGTCTTTAAACAACACAGCTCTATCCTCTTAGAGTTCTAGAAGTCAGAAGTCTGAAATCACTTTGCAGTGTTAACATTAAGGTGTCCACATGGCTGGTTCCCTCTGAGAACTCTGAGGGGAAAATCCATTTCCTGGCCTTTTTCAAAAAGCTTCTCGTGGTTGCCGGTAACTTGGCTTGTGCCCCTTACTTACTCCATTGTCAGAGTGTATCGCTCCAACCCCTGCTCCTTGGTCACATAGCCTTCTCCTCTCCTGCAGTCAGATCTCCCTCTGCCTCCTTCTTCATAAGGACAATTGTGATTACATTTAAGACCCAGCTGGATAATCTGGAACAGTGTCTTCACCTCAAGATCCTTAAAATTTACAGTCCTTTTTTTACCACGTAAAGTCACATATTCACAGCTTCTAGGAAATAGAACCTGGATATCTTCGGGGGGCTATTATTCAGCCTACCACAGTTCCTCTTTAGTACTTTGTGGCTTTTAAGAGAAATACAGGCCCACTTGATTTTGGCATGAATGAGAAAACTAATTCCATACCTTAAAAAGTCATTCTAGAAGGAAACGATTTTTTTAAAAGTATGTGTTCCCTTTAATACTAGTTTGAATATCAAGCTTTTAGGTATTTGCTTTTTTAATGATACTGCTTTTGGATATTGAAGATTCAAAGGAATAGTCGTTGGGCCTATTAGCTAATCAATTCCAATCTGCTAGATCATTGGTGTTTGAACCACTGGCCCCTTGAAAACTGATGAAAGCATCACTGACTCTATATTAAAAATGCACATAAAACAAGTATTTACAACTTCAAAAATAAAAAAATTCAAGGGATCCCTGAAGACTAACCATTAATTCTAAGTATATATGTATAGATCCCAGATTAAGAATTCCTGACTTAGATGTATCCTTAGGTTTGTATTGTTATAAAATTCAACTCAAAGCAATGCATCTGCATTTTTAAGATGTGTGTTGCTTTCAGCCTACAGATCTATGAATCAAAGTTACTAGTCTTTTGTGAAGCTACTCAAAAAGAAAAAGACGTGTAATTGTATATACACTTTAAACTACTTTGCTCATCCTTTCAGTTGTTACCCACATTTCTTACTGTTTTCTTCAATTTAATCCTTTACATTCCACATGTAATTTTGAAGAATAAGATCAGATGGCTTATGAAATCACTAACCTCTCTTTTAGGGGTCGGCAAACTATGACCCACAGACCACCTCTGGCTCTCTGCCTGTTTTTGTGTGGCTAGTAAGTAAGAGTAGTTTTTACATTCTTAAAGGTAAAAAAAAAAATCAAAAGAATAATATTTTGTGGTACATGAAAATTATATGAAATTCAGATTTCAGTGTTCGTAAAGTTTTACTGGAATACAGCCACATTGATTTGTTTATGTATCGTCTAAAGCTGCTTTCCCACTACAATGGCAGAGTTGAATGTTTGAAAAAGAGACCTATGGCCTACAAACCTAAAATACTTATCTGATCATTTGTAGGAAAAGTTTGTTGACCTTGGGTCTAGTTCGTCATTGAATTCACCAAATGGTTATTGAGTGTCTCCTGTGTGCTGAGTCTGTGACCTTCTAGTTTTCCGTTTTTCTGCTCCATGACATTGGCAAATATAGTTTGTTTTTATAATATAAAATATGAATGTCAGTTGTAGCATTTTATATTTCTGACCAGAGCTGATGAAATCTGAAACAAATAGTGCTTTAAATCTTAATAAGTGATATTGGCAAGGGGGTAGGGCAGCTTAGAGGCCCATTTCACGGAAACCTAAGTATTTTGAAAAGATGCCATTTTTGTCTACAGGCAAAAACAAACAAATAACAAAACAAACAAAAAATCACTCCCATTACCAGTACGTATTTTTAGCTGCATTAATAATGCCATAAATGGCTTTCTTAAGTCTTTGACCACATCTATGTGCACATGTTTTTCTTTTACCCCATTGTACCTGTCAGTTTTAATTTTAAAAGTGAGGCCACACAATTCCATTTCTCTGACTTCTGCCCTTATGCTGCTGCCTTATAAGAAATGAGCAGCTGGTGGGGGGAAAGGTCAAAGTGTGCACATACCTGCCCAGGAACAAAGTGGAAGCCAAAAGGTCTAATTTTAGCCTTCTTTCTCTTGGGAATAACGTAACAGTCACTAACAGGAATTGTTTTGGAATTAATAAACAACATATTATAAGGTATGAGTCATTAAAAAAAAAGAAGCATGATTTTCATATGATGTTGAGTGGAAATAGCAGAAGGATTGAGTTATCAGTGAAAAATGCTGAGGTTAGAGTCTTTTGAAGCCAAAATAAAAAAATATATCACAGCAGATTTGGAGCTTGACTTTTGGGAAAGAGTAACACTAATGAATCTCAAACACTAACGTAGAATGCAACCTGTTTTTAGTCTTTCTGATTTTCTTATGTGTATATTTTAAGCTGGTTAAAATAGTACTATCACCTTTCAAGTAGTTTTACAAGATTTTGGTTCATCTGTAGAATTTGCTTTAAATCCCATTTGATGGCATCTTTTATCCGTTCAAATCCTCTGCTAACCACGGAGGCGACCATCAGTGGAATAAGAACACCACATTTTGGTGTATATTTTTTTCATTATAAGTTCTTCTGCAATCAGAGAGTCTTATACAAACCAAATAGGAAGAAATTCCAGAGGAAAGAGAATATGTATTAAATATTTTTTAACCTGGTTTTCATGGGCCTGCTACCTAATTACTTTAGCACATTCTGACTTCTTTTGGAAAATAAATCCGTGCTAGGTTGTTTACTTTCCAGTTAACTAAGCCTTTCTTACTGAGTTGGATTAGCTAAACCTATTTACTTTCTTAAATTAAAAAATTCATCACAAAATATTTCAGCTCATGGTATACAGAGATCAAAATGTTGGATGTTCCTGTACCCACAACCTAGATTTAGCAGATGGTAACATTTTGCCATATTTTAATGAAATTGTTGTATATTGTTAGAGTCCGAAGCATATCCCTTTCCTTCTCACAGTCTTTATTTGTGACCACTATCCTGTATCATTCTTGTGGGTATATTTATACTTTTACTATCTATGTATGCATTCGTAACTTGTTTCTGTGTTCTTTACATTTTTCATCTCTACATGTTTGGAAGTGTGCATCCTGTTTCTGTTATTTGGGTACCTACTTTGAAACCATAACGTCTACTTACAGCATACAATACTAGTATCTCTCTCCTGAGACATTAAAATCTCACTCTCTTCACTCACCCCATTTTGCATGTTAGAATTTATCTAGCTTTAGTTACATATTGTTCTTAAACATTCTTATGCTAATTATTGTTGTTAATCATGATGCTTATTTAGATTTACCCACTTATTTACCATTTTCATTGCTCATCATTGTCCTTGTGGCCCAGTCTTTTTTTTTTTTTTTTTTTTGGTCTGGGCTCAGTTTTTTTCTTACTGAAAAGCATTGTTTGGTAGTTTGTCCAATGAACTGTAGATTCTCTGTCTTGGAAATGTCTTTTATTTTGTCTTAATTATTAAATGGCTCTTTACTTGAGTAGAGAATTGTAGGTGGACAGTTTTTTGCCAATGTATTCTGCAGTTTTACTATTTTTATATGTTTGGTATAGACTTATTTTTATTTATTCTGCTTGGTTCTCTCTATGATTCTTTAATCCCAGAATCCCAGTCCTAAACGATTTTTAACCATCATATCTTTTAAAATTGCTTCTATTTTTAGCCAAATAATAAAATGGCCATTAGCCACATGTTGGAATTTTTCATCCTAACCTTAATATACCTTCACTGCTCTTTAGTGGTTTTTTTTTTTTTTTTTATCTTTTTATCCCATGCTGCATTCTGTGTAATTTCTTTAGACAGTTCCTCCAGTTTACCGGTTCTTTTTTCAACAGTCTCTAATCTAAAACCTAGCTATTGAAATGTTAGTAGTAATGACTTATTTTTCATTTCTACAAGTTCTTTTTTTTGTTTTGTTTTCTATTCTTCTGTGTGTGTGTGTGTCTTTAAATAACTGAAAGCTTATAGGTTCCTTCAGTTATTCTATTACCTTAAATTGTGGGGGTGTCAATCTTCTGGGTTTTGGGGGGGTTGTTTTGTTTTTGGGTTTTTTTGGTAGACTCTTACTCATAGTGAACATTTCCTTGTGTGTTTTGTAATTGTTGCTTGTGAGTTATCTAAATGGGAATTTTACATAACCTGGCTTGTGAAAGTTTTCCTTAAAGCAGTCTTATGTTTCCTTCTTCATATGCCTGAGAGGAATCCCCAACCCAAGACCGATTTTAAAATGTTAATTTCTTACATGTAGCACTCATATACTGTGCAAGCAGTGTACATTTTTACTCCAAACCAGTATACAACATAGGAGCCCTGGTCAGATCAGAGATAAGCTTTCTTATCATCTCTTTGGGGCAGGAAAGTTTTTTTTTTTTTTTTTTTTTTTAAGAGCACATGTGCCAGCAGGGGAGGGAGGGGTGGTGATGGGTGGGTGGTGGAGGGGCAGAGGGAGAAAGAATCTTAAGCAGGCTCCACACCCAGCGTGGAGCCGGTCGCGGGGCTTGATCTCATGACCCTAAGATCATGTCCTGAGCTGAAATCAAGAGTCTGATGCTTAAACAACTGAGGCACCCAGGTGCCCCAAGAAAGATCATTTTAAGGAACCTATTCACTAATGGTGCAGCCCAGCAGAGTTATTCAAAGTTTTGTATGTGAAGGACCAGCAGCATCAGCATTACCTGGGAGCTTGTTAGAGATGCAGATCCCCCGACCTGCTGAGTCAGACTCTCTGGAAATAGATTGAGGAATCTAGGTTTTAATCAGCCCTCTCAGTGATCCTTATGAATGCTGAAGTGTGGGAAGTATAGACTTAGAGAGGATTCCAACTTCATGCAAGAATCTCAGTTCCAGCTTGCTTTCTCATTTAGGCGGGCATCAAGACCTTGTTTCCTGTCAGTTAATGGGCATTAAAATCCCAAACTCTAGCTGATAGGGCCTATCCTCAGGTTTGATAGACCTCCCCCCAGTCCTGTCCCCACCACAAGGTCTGCCGCAACAACAACTTGTTTGTCCATCTCAGGTTGTCATTTTACCCTGTGCATTCAGGGACATCTTGTTTTTCTTGTGAACTCAACCGTGTTTTTTTTTTAAGATTTTTTTCATTTATTTTTTTGACAGAGAGAGACATAGGGAGAGCAGGAACACAAGCAGGGGGAGTGGGAGAGGGAGAAGCAGGCTTCCCTCAGAGCAGGGAGCCCGATGTGGAACTCGATCCCAGGACCCTGGGATCATGACCCGAGCCGGAGGCAGACCTTAACGACTGAGCCACCCAGGCGCCCTCAACCGTGTTTTATTTAGAATATGAAGGTGTGTGCAGTAAGAAGACTTCTAGCATAGCTAGAGTCCTCTTACTGCCAGAAGAGTTAGCTAAATTGTTCATATTGTATACTGATATTTATCTTGAATAGTGAATACACATTGTGATTTGTTTTAAATTTGGAAACAGAATAGATATGTGGCCCTCAGTTTTCCTTATATAATTACCTGATGATCCCAGGTTCTTTAAATCTTCACACACACACACACACACACACACACACACACACAAGATATGGGAATAAAAATTGAAGCAAAGATATTGACATAGTATCTTTTATACAGTCAAAATAGGAGTGTTGAATACTTAAAGGTCTTGCGTATTATAAAATGGAATCAAGAGAATTGCTCTCAAGAACATTTAATGTGTCTTGGAATGTAAGCTAAGTGCTTTACATGTGTCATCTAATAAAATCCTTAGAAATAGTCCATTCCCATTTCATAGATGAGAAAGCTCAAGCATGGAGAATGTGGGTATCTGGCCCAGATCACATGGCTATTAACCGAAGTGGGATTTGAACCCATGCAGCCCAACTAGGGAGCTGATGCTTTAACCAATACACCACACTTCCTTTTAGGAAAGAAAAACAGCATTTTGAACAAACATGGTTTGTCTGTCATGCTAAGCCCTTTCACCCATTTCCTATTTAATGCTTACAACAGTCCTACAAGTAGTTACTCCCAGTCACCCCACCCTTTTATGGTTTTTAAGACATGGTGCTCACCTAAGTTAAGTATTTTGCCCAAGGGAATCAGAGTTGAATTTGAACTTAAGTCTATTTGCTGCCAAACATCCTCCCTATGGTTGGCAGGCTGGCTTACTTAGTTCAAAATTTGTTCTTCTGTGGTTATAATACAGTTTATTGATTGGAAAATTACCAACCCAACTATTGGAAGTTTTGTTTAGGGGACGGAGTAATATCCACTGGGGCCCTGTGATTAACAGAAAGCATCATTGGACTAAGAAGTCTGAACAAAATAGTCTTTGTTTTATTCACTAGGGTGGTAGGGCTGTTTATTATGTCACCTATTCTTCCTGGGTTTCAGTTTTCTCTTGTTTGTTTTTAAACTACATCCTCTCTAAATGTTTTTATAGCTCAGATACTCTCATTCAATATTAGTAGTTCATAATAATTTACTTTTTTCAACTACAGACAGTTAAGTCTTAATGATACAGTCTTACTTTGCTGCTCTTTCCTCAGCGAGACTCCATCTAGTATTTTTGTGATGTATAATGATGTAAATTTGAAACATTCATAGCTGATGTCGGGAAAACTAAGGTAAACTTGGTCATCTCACATGATGACCTCCGGCTGTTTGCTTCTTAAGAATCTCATTATCATCAGTCATCGTGACTGGAAATGCAAGCACTTGATTGTTAAAATACTTACGTCAGAGAAAGAAATCATTGAATTTGGGTGATTTAGCATAACAGAGAAAAGTGCACATTTTAAGTCCATCTTGGATTAGATGTCCAGCTTTGCTAATTCCCAGTCATGGAGGTGAGTTTCTCTCCCAGCCTGTTTTATCCTCTGTAAAATGGGGAAAATAATAGTCTCTACATAATTGGGTGAGGATTAAATGAGCAAATGCATGAACACCTTCAGTGCAGTGTCTGCTTACTTAGTTCAGAATTACTTAGTTCAAAATAAGTAAGCACTCATTAATTTTAGCTCTTCTTATTGTCATTGTCACAATGATGATTCCTATTAAGCATCTTTCCTTTATATTATAGCTCCCACTAAATGAACTATCAGGGAAGTAAAAATGTAACACTGAAATTGATGCAAATTTTTTAGTTGTGTTAAATAATTTTTTGAGTCTGGTTCCTACTCTGTTCTCATCAGCAAGAGTAAAGTTGAACAGGACACAGGAAAACCATTCTAAGTGAAGTACGTTTGTGGGGCGCCTGGGTGGCTCAGTCGGTAAGTGTCTGCCTTCAGCTCGGGTCATGATCCTAGGGTCCTGGGATCCAGCCCCGTATCGAGCTCCCTGCTCCACGGGAAGCCTTCTTCTCCCTCTCCCACTCCCCCTGCTTGTGTTCCCTCTCTCACTGTCAAATAAATAAATAAAATCTTAAAAAAAAAAAATAAGTGAAGTACGTTTGTAGTCAGTCCCATTGGTTAGCAGTTGCTGCTGTTACTTGTATAGTTGACCCTTGAACAACATGGGTCTACATATACATGGATTTTTTTTTTTTTTGGTCAGAACAGTACTGTAAATATATTTGCTCTTCCTTATGACTTTCTTAATGTTTTCTTTTCTGTAGCCTACTTTATTATTAGAATACAGTATATCATACATGTAACATACAGAATAGGTGTTGTTTGGCTATTTATGTTATCTGTTGGGCTTCTGGTCAACAGGGGGAGTCAGAAGTTATATGTGGGTTTTTGACTGTTCAGGGTCAGTGACCCCCTAACCCTGATGTCGTTCAGAGGTCAATGTTCAGGGGTCAGTGCCCCTAACCCTGGTGTCGTTCAGAGGTCAATGTTCAGGGGTCAGTGCCCCCCTAACCCTGGTGTCGTTCAGAGGTCAATGTTCAGGGGTCAGTGCCCCTAACCCAGGTGTCGTCCAGAGGTCAACTGTACAGCCTTTCCATATTTAAGCTTGTGCTGTTTAGCCTCCCAGGCTGCAGAGTGTTCTTACATAAATTGAGACAATCTGTCTCTCAATCCTATACACCAGTGGGCCTGTCTGCTGCTGTCACTTCTAAGCAATTCACTCTTGGAGTTGTGCTTCTGTGTCCCAATAGCATTTCTCCTGGCCACTTTTCTCAGTTTCCCGCATCTCCTCACCATGGGGCAAATGGGTAGCTGTTCCATTTTCATCAATCCTTTTG
Organism: Mirounga leonina; assembly: GCF_011800145.1. Lineage (NCBI taxonomy): Eukaryota > Metazoa > Chordata > Mammalia > Carnivora > Phocidae > Mirounga > Mirounga leonina. Next base: position 21,563,187 of record NW_023270825.1, read on the forward strand.
ACATGTTCAGTGCTAAGAAGCCAATTTGTTTGGCTGTTGGCTGATTGCTTATCTCTGGGTTTTACTCTTAGAGATCCCCGGTAACTGGCTAGCCCAGAAGAGCGAGTGCTGACAAAAGCAATATTTGATGGACCCTGATTGTCCCCTGGATTTTGATGCTAAGCTCTCTATATTTTTAGTTTCCTGGCAACATTATTATTTGACCTCATATTGTTGAATTGCAAGTTTTAGTTCTATGCTGTTGCTAGTTTATGTGACTATAGAGGTTCCCCATTATAAATGATATTTAATCTTTGTATCTAAAATCTGATTTTTGGATCACAGCACTGGGATGATTTCTTGCACATTTCTTGCAAATTTACTCCAAACCTAATTAATGTCATTTATTACTATTTATCATATATTTATTATTTATTATGCACTAATCGCTGAGGAAGCAAATCCAAGTAAGATATATGATCTTTCTAGGATTAGTTACACAGGTGTACACTTGGTGATAATTCATTGAACTGTACATTTGATAACTTTCTTTGTGCACTTTATACTTCTTACTAAAAAAGGTAAAAAAAAGATGTGGTCTGACCTCAAGGAATTTATAGTCTAGTAGGAAAGCAGACATGTAAATTAATGATTTTTAAGTAGTGTTGAATGCTATTACATGAGCAGATTTCTGTGGAAGCACAGAGAAAAGTCACCTATACTAAGGATTTATGAGAAAATTCTTAGAGATGACACTACGCCAGAGTTTTAAAGGTTAAGTAGTAGTTATCCATGCAAAGAAAGGCATTCAGAAGAGAAGGAGCAGGATTCTGAAAACAAGATCTCATGAAGCATCCTGCCTGGATGGGACAGGGTGCTATATGGGTGGAGGCAGGTCATGGGAGCTGAAATTCGGCTACTCCTATTGAACAAGATCTGTAGAGACCCTGGATATTAACCTGAAGAGTTTAGGGATAGAACAATTAAATAGTAATAATTAAGGTTTAGTCATGGGAAGGGGAATTCTCAAAAGATACTGAGAGTGAGTGACAAAAGGATAGGAGAGACTTTTGGAGAGCACTGTCGCATCAGTCAAGAAAGGTGAGTCTCCAGGATGGGAATGTGATCAGGAGTGTCAAATGCTGCAAAGATCCCAAATAAGGTAGGAATAGAAAGTTTACCCATTGGCTTCAGCAATATATGGAGGTGATGTAATGCTGCTATAATTATATAGAACAAAATATATTACCTCTGAGTAAGTCATTTTGTTACTTGTCCTCTTTTCTTCTTCCTTTTTTAACTACCTCAATTTTTTCCTTCCCATTTTATTTATATTCTGTGTATCTTACTCGTTAATTCTTATATCTCTCTTTATCTGTAACTCCTTCCCCCTATTATTTTGAAACATTATCTCATTATTATCATGGAAAATTATAAAATCTTTTCTATAACCACTTTTTCTTTATTAAATGAGATTAGCTTATTATGTAAACAATTAAATGGTTTCCATTGTACTTGTGATGATAAAGAGGCACCATTTGGTTTTTTTTGTTTCTTTTTTTTAAAGATTTTATTTATTTATTTGACAAAGAGAGACAGCGAGAGAGGGAACATGAGCAGGGGGAGTGGGAGAGGGAGAAGCAGGCTTCCCGCTGAGCAGAGAGCCCGATGTGGGGCTCGATCCCAGGACCCTGGGATCATGACCTGAGCCAAAGGCAGATGCTTAACAACTGAGCCACCCAGGCGCCCCAAGAGGTACCATTTGTATCTGCATATTTCTCAACCTTCCCATCATAAAGAACTCTGTTTCCTGAAAGGTCTTTTTGCTGTCTTCTACTCAGTGTTCTACTCATACATACCCATATTCCTGGGTATGTATGCTATCTTAATTCATAATGACTTTTAATCAAAATATAATGACGTCATTTAGAATTTATATTTGGAAATATATTATACATTACATGCATGCATATACACACATACATAGAAAAGCGAGACAGACCGATCATCTCTTGTAAAGAGTCATTTGGATAATGATTTTGGAAAATACTTTTTAAAAATGCTTTCTATTGTTTCAGAATAGTTTTTTTTTTTTTTTTAAGATTTTTTATTTATTTATTTGAGACAGAGAGAATGAGAGACAGAGAGCATGAGAGGGAGGAGGGTCAGAGGGAGAAGCAGACTCCCTGCTGAGCAGGGAGCCCGATGCGGGACTCGATCCCGGGACTCCAGGATCATGACCTGAGCCGAAGGCAGTCGCTCAACCAACTGAGCCACCCAGGCGCCCTGTTTCAGAATAGTTTTGAAGCAAATGGCAATTACTGTATGTAGTCTGTGTACACATAACTGTAAGATCACAGCCATCATTACCTGGCAGTTGTTTTTATTTCTAAGCCTTTAAATTCGAATTCTGGTTAAGCCTCAAATGAAAATTCATGGTACTTTTTTTAAGTAGGTAAGAATCATAATGTTCTGATCTAGTAAGATCTAATGTCATCACCAAGAGCACTATACATAACAAGAGAAGTACATTGATCAAATTAATATGATTATTCTCTTTGTCCAGGCTATTCCTAATCTTAGAATTTTACATTCTTCCTTTTCATTCTTTCACTGTATATGTATACATAACTCTATATTTTCTTTGTTTACTCTTGGAATTCTTTCATCAAGTCATTTTGAGATTTTTTGAGATTGTTTTAACATAACTTATTTGTTTATTTAACATAATTATTTTAACATAATAACATAATTTCATAGAAGCCGATAAGACAACTCTGAAATCTATCAAGCTTATTGGACAAGAAATGCTTACCATTGTTTAAAGAATAGTTAAAAGTCAGACTACACTTTTGTGGCTTATACCACATAAAACAGCAAGATTGTAGCCATTATTATGCTAGCAGGTACTTATTTACTGATTTTTCTTATATGTAAAATATTTAATATTTTATCACTTAACTTTGAGGAAAATTTGAAATTAAGCTGTAATTTTATCAAAATGTTATACTTTAAAAGAACCATAACTTAATATGCTATGACATTAGTGTTAAATTGAATTATCCATGTTTTATTGAGGCACTTTTCACTAGATTTCACTGTTGATTTACTTAGCCATAATTAATAATGAACTTTATCATTGCAAACTAAAATTTACTTTAGATAGAATTACTTTTTTTTTTTTTTAGTTACCTGATGTTGGTATCCAGTTCCCTTTTTTTCCCCCAATAATGCATGGCAATGTAAAGTTCTTAATATTTTCTCTATAATCTTTTAATATTTAATAAAGATGCATTGAATAAATTTAATAATGAAAGTGAAAAATCCTTGATTCTTGTAACATAATAGGTTTTCATTACTTTATTGACCATTGATTCCAAGGTTTAAAACTAAAATGATACATTAGAAGATTTATTTAAAAATCTTACCATTTGTTCTGTTCCTTTGCCACACATTTGCACATCCTATTTTGTTATATATTCTGCCAGGGATAATTTATGCATATAAAAGCAAATAAAAATACATATCATTTTTCTATTAATTTTTATCCAGCTGGCGACATGCTACACACTGTTCAACATCATGCTTTTCACTTAATATGCTTTGGAGATCTTTCCATATTAATGTATGATGAGCTTCATCCTTTTTACCAACTGTGTAGAAATTCCATTGGGTGAATATACCATACTTCATTTAGTAAGTTTCCCTGCCGATATGAATATAATATATTCTCAGATTTTGCTGTAATGCTGCAATGAATAAAAACATATATATGTCATTTGCACAAATAAAAGTATGGCTGTGGAATAAATCCCCTAAAGTAGAATTGTTAAGTCAGAGTATGTGGATTGATCATTCTGGTAGTGTTTGTATAATTTCTTTCCATAGGGTTATACCGATTTTCACTCCGGCTAGGAATGAATGAAAATATGTATTCCCTCATTCATGCAACATATGTTCATACTTTTTACTTGATTGTTAAACCAAAGATTTTATCCCTATTTTATATGTAAATATTTGAGATTCAGGATTGTTGAAAGTACCCCATGAATTATAGTTTTGAGCTTTCATATCATAATGCTACATCTACCATTCTGTCACTTACCACATGATATGTTGTTAGATTCTTATACCTCTTCTGAGTTATTAAAACATAGAGCAACATTAATTAATGGTAGTAGCATATAACTATGCAAATAGATATTAAGAACAGTAGTATTCCTGGATATGTGTTCAAATACATACAGAATTTAGTTCCCAGTAAGATTTCATTTCAAACAAGTGGGTAAAATTTTGGTAATTTTATAAATGGTTTTAAGTCACCTAGCCATTTATGTCAAGAAAAAAAAAGATATTCTGACTGGTATGAGGTGGTATCTCATTGAGGTTTTGATTTGGATTTCCCTGATGCCGAGCGATGTTGAGCACTTTTTCATGTGTCTGTTGGCCATTTGGATGTCCTCTTTGGAAAAGTGTCTGTTCATGTGTTGTGCCCATTTCTTGATTGGATCATTTGTTCTTTGGGTGTTGAATTTACTAAGTTCTTTATTGATTTTGGGTACTAGCCCTTTATCTGATATGTCATTTGCAAATATCTTCTCCCATTCTTTTGGTTGTCTTTTGGTTTTGTTGACTGTTTCTTTTGCTGTGCCAAAGCTTTTTATCTTGATGAAGTCCCAATAGTTCATTTTTGCCCTTGCTTCCCTTGCCTTTGGCGATGTTTCTAGGAAGAAGTTGCTTCGGCTGAGGTCAAAGAGGTTGCTGCCTGTGTTCTCCTTTAGGATTTTGATGGACTCCTATCTCACATTTAGGTCTTTCAACCATTTGGAGTCTATTTTTGTGTGTGGTGTAAGGAAATGGTCCAGTTTCATTCTTCTGCATGTGGCTGTCCAATTTTCCCAACACCATTTGTTGAAGAGACTCTTTTTTCCACTGGACATTCTTTCCTGCTTTGTCAAAGATTAGTTGACCATAGAGTTGAGGGTCCATTTCTGGGCTCTCTATTCTGTTCCATTGATCTATGTGTCTGTTTTTGTGCCAGTACCATGCTGTCTTGATGATGACAGCTTTGTAATAGAGCTTGAAGTCCAGAATTGTGATGCTGCCAGCTTTGCTTTTCTTTTTCAACATTCCTCTGGCTATTTGGGGTCTTTTCTGGTTCCATACAAATTTTAGGATTATTTGTTCCATTTCTTTGAAAAAAGTTGATGGTATTTTATTTATTTATTTATTTATTTATTTTTTATTCTTATGTTAATCCCCATACATTACATCATTAGTTTTAGATGAAGTGTTCCATGATTCATTGTTTGTGCATAACACCCAGTGCTCCATGCAGAATGTGCCCTCCTCAATACCCACCACCAGGCTAACCCATCCTCCCACCCCCCTCCCCTCTAGAACCCTCAGTTTGTTTTTCAGAGTCCATCGTCTCTCATGGTTCGTCTACCCCTCCAATTTCCCCTGCTTCATTCTTCCCCTCCCGCTACCTTCTTCTTCTTCTTTTAAAAGTTGATGGTATTTTCATAGGGATTGCATTGAATGTGTAGATTGCTAAGTCAGGAAACAACAGATCCTGGTGGGGATGTGGAGAAGGGGGAACCCTCCTAAACTGTTGGTGGGAATGCAAGCTGGTGCAGCCACTCTGGAAGACAGTATGGAGGTTCCTCGAAAAGTTGACAATAGAGCTACCATATGATCCAGCAATTGCACTACTGGGTATTTACCCCAAAGATACAAATGTAGGAATCTGAAGGGGTACCTGCACCCTGATGTTTATAGCAGCAATGTCCACAATAGCCAAACTGTGGAAAGAGCCAAGATGTCCATTGATAGATGAATGGATAAAGAAGATGTGGTATATATATACAATGTAATATTATGCAACCATCAAAAGGAATAAAATCTTGCCATTTGCAACGATGTGGATGGAACTGGAGGGTATTATGCTGAGCGAAATAAGTCAATCAGAGAAAGACATGTATCATATGACCTCACTGATATGAGGAATTCTTAATCTCAGGAAACAAACTGAGGGTTGCTGGAGTGGTGGGGGGTGGGAGGGATGGGGTGGCTGGGTGATAGACATTAGGGAGGGTATGTGCTATGATGAGTGCTGTGAATTGTGTAAGACTGTTGAATCACAGACCTGTACCTCTGAAACAAAGTAATACATTATATGTTTAAAAAAAAAAAAAGATAGCAGGAGGGGAAGATTGAAGGGGGGGAAATCCAGGGGGAGACAAACCATGAGAGACTTTGGACTCTGAGAAACAAACTGAGGGTTCTAGAGGGGAGGGGGTTGGGGGGATGGGTTAGCCTGGTGATGGGTATTAAAGAGGGCACTTTCTGCATGGAGCACTGGGTGTTATATGCAAACAATGAATCATGGAACACTACATCTAAAAATAAAATAAAAATAAAATAAAGAATGAAATCTTGCCATTTGCAACAATATGGATAGATCTAGAGGGTATAATGCTAAGCAAAATATATCAGTCAGAGAAAGACAAATACCATATGATTTCACTCATGTGGAATTTAAGAAACAAAACAAATGAGTAAAGCGGGGCGGGGGAGGGAGGAGAGATAAACCAAGAACTTAACTATAGAGAACAAACTGATGGTTACCAGAGGGGAGGTTGGTAGGGGGATGAGTGAAATAGGTGATGGAGATTAAGGACTGCACTTGTTGTAATGGCACTGGGTGATATACGGAATTGTTGAATCACTATATTTTATACCTGAAACTAATATAACATTGTATGTTAACTATTCTGGAATTAAAAATTCAAAAAAAAAAAAGAAGAAGAAAGATAAAGTATGATCTATACCACACTCCTTTCAACAAAATTAATGCCAGATGGATCAAAGATTTACATTAAAAAAAAAAACCCAGCAGGTATAAAAAAAAAAACCCAGCAGGTATATGTTTAGAAAACAAAGGGAGAGGGCACCTGGGTGGCTCAGTTGGTTAAGTGACTGCCTTCAGCTCAGGTCATGATCCTGGAGTCCCGGGATCAATTCCCGCATCGGGCTCCCTGCTCAGCGGGGAGTCTGCTTCTCCCTCTGACCCTCCCCCCTCTGGTGCTCTCTCTCTCTCTCTCATTCTCTCTCTCAAATAAATAAATAAAATCTTCAAAAAAAAAAAAGGGAGAGGACTGCGCACATATACACACACATCACATATGCACATGACAATACAATGAGCTGGAAATGAAATTTAGGAAGTAGCAATAGAAGTTGACTTGGGGTTACCTAAGAGATGAGGAGTCAGTGTTTGAGTAGTAGCGAATGAAGGTTCCTTTTGAAAGAAAAAATTAGGGCAGTTTTAGATTCACAGCAAAAGTGATAGGAAGGTACAGGGATTTCTTACCTCCCTTCTGCCCCCACACAAGCCTCCTGCATTATCACCCTCCTCTACGAGAGTCGAACATTTGTTAAATTTCATGAACCTACATTGACACATCCTGATCACCAAAAGTCCATAGTTTATATTAGGGTTCTCTCTATGAAATGTATGTTCTATAAGTTTGGACAAATGTATAATAACGTACCAATTACTATAATGCCATACAGAGTATTTACACTGCCCTAAAAATCCTTGGTGTTCTGCCTTTTTTTTTTATTCCCACCTCCAATCTGCTAGCACCACTGATCTTTTCACTGTCTCTATAGTTTTGCCTTTTCCAGAATGTCATATAGTTGGAATCATACAGTATGTAATCTTTTCATATTGGCTTTTTTCACTTTTGTAAATGCGTTTAAGTTTCTTCCATGTCTTTCTGTGGCTTGATAGCTCATTTCTTTTTCGTACTGAGTTATATTCCATTGTCTGGATGTGCCACAGTTTATCCATTCACCTACTGAAGGGCATCTTGGTTGCTTCCAAGTTTGGCAGTAATGAATAAAGCTGCTGTAAACATCCATGTGCATATTTCCATGTGGATATAAGTTCTCAACTCCTTTGGGTCAATACCAAGGAGTGCTATTGCTGATATGTATGGCAATTTTTATGTTTAGCTTTGTAAGAAACTGCCAAACTGTTGTCAAAAGCTGCTGTACCATTTTGCATTCCCACCAGCAGTTTATTACCATTACTATTCCTCCACATCCTCTCCAGTATTTGCTGTTTTCAGTGTTCCAGATTTTGGTCATTCCAGTCCATATGCAGCGGAATATCATTTAATTTGTATTTCCTTGATGGCATATTAATTGAAGCATCTGTCCAAATGTTCTATATCTTCTTTGGTGAGATATCTTTCACGGTCTTTGGCCCATTTCTGAATCATGTTTATTTTCTCATTGTGAGTTTTAAGAGTTCTTTGTATATTTTGGGTAACAGTCCTCTATCAGATGTGTCTTTTGCAAATATTTTCTCCCAGTCTGTGTCTTGTCTTCTTATAATCTTGATGTTGTCTGTCACAAAGAGGAAGTTTTTAACTTTAATGAAGTCCATCTTATCGATTACTTATTTCATGGGTCCTGTCTTTGGTGTTGTATCTAAAAAAATTCACTGTACCCAAGGTCATTTAGGTTTTCTCCTATTTTATCTTCTAGGAATTTTGTAGTTTTGCATTTTACATATAGGTCTGTGATCCATTTTGAGTTAATTTTTGTGAAAGATGTAAGGTCTATGTCTAGATTCACTTGTTTGCATAGGGAAGCCCAGTTGTTCAAGTGCTATTGCTGAAGAAACTATCTTTGCTCCTTTGCCAAAGATGAGTTGACTATATTTATGTGGGTTTTTTCTCTGCTTAATATTTTATTGATCTATTCTTGTCCCAATACCACACTGTCCTCATTACTGTAGCTCTATAGTAAATCTCAAAGTCAGGTAGCATCAGTCTTCCCACTTTGTTCTTCTCTTTCAGTATTGTATTGGCTATTCTGGATCTTTTGTTTCTTCATAGAAACTTTAGAATCAGTTTGTCAAAATCCATAAAATAAATCCTGTTGCTGGGATTTTGATTGGGATTTCACTGAATCTGTAGATCAAGTTGGGAAGAACTGGTATCTTGACCATTTGAGTTTTCCTATTGTTAACATGGAATATTCTCCATTTATCCAGTTTTCCTTGATTTTATTCATCAGTTTTGTCATTTTCCTCAAATAGATCTTGTACATCTTTCATTAGATTTATACCAAGTATTTCATTTTGGGGATGCTAATGTAAATAGTATTATGTTTTAAGTTTCAAAATCTACTTGTTCATTGATGGTACATAGGAAAGCAATAGACCTTTGTATAATAACCTTGTATCCTGCAACTTTGCCTATAGTTATTAGTTCTAGGAAGTAGTTTTTGTTTTTGTTTTTCTTGTCTGTTCTTTCAGATTTTCTATATATACAAACATGTCATCTGTGAACAAAGACAGTTTTATTCCTTTCCCCAATCTGTGTACCTTTCATTTCTTTTTCTTGCATTCTTGCATTAGCAGGGATCTAGAATGATGTTGAAAGGAACGGTGAGAAGGGACATCCTGAGTGGGCAAGCTTCAAGTTTCTCACCATTAAGTATGTGACATTAGCTATAATTTTTGTGTGTGTCAAGTTGAGAAAGTTTCCCTCCATTCCTAGTTTACTGAGAATTTTGTCATGAGTAGGTATTGGATTTTGTCAAGTGCTTTTTTAATCTATTGATATGATCATGTGATTCTTTTTTAATCTGTAATGTGATGGCTTACATTAGTTGAGTTTTAAATGTTAAACTAGCCTTACATATCCGGTATGAATCCCACTTTCTTGTGGAGTATAATTATTTTTAGACATTGTTGGATTTGTTTTCTGAATATTTTGTTGGGAGTTTTTGCGTCTATGTTCATAAGAGATACTGGTCTGTCGTTTTCTTGTAAGATATTTTGCCTAGCCTGGGCATTAGGGTAATTCTGGTCTCATATTATGAGTTAGGAAGTACTCCCTCTGCTTTTATCCTCTGAAAGAGATTGTAGAAAGTTGGTGTAATTTCTTCCTTATAATTAAGTTCACCTGTGAACTCATCTGGGCCTGTTGCTTTCTGTATTTTTTTTTGAGGGGGGATATTCATTATTGATTCAACTTCTTTAATAGATACAGATTTATTTATATTGTCTATTTTTGTGTGAGTTTGGGCAGATTGTATCTTTTAAGGAATTGGTCTGTTTCACCTAGGCTCTCAAATTTGTGGGTATAGAACTATTCATGGTATTTCTTTATTATTCTTTTAATTTCCATGGGATCTATTGTGATGTCCCCTCTTTCATTTCCAATATTAGTAATTTGTGCCCTCTCTTTCTTTCTTAGTTAACCTGGCTAGAGGCTTATCAATTTAATTGATCTTTATTGAGAACCAGCTTTTGGTTTTATTGATTTTCTCTATTGAGTCCCGGTTTTCAATTTCATTGATATCTGTTCTATTTCTTATTATTTGTTTTCTTAGCCTTACTGTGGATTTGTCTTTTTTTTTCTAGATTTCTAAGGGAGAAAGTTAGATTATTGATTTTTTGATCCTTCTTCTTTCCTGATACATTCATTCAATACTGTAAATTTCCCGGTAAGCAATGCTTTCATGGCATCCCAGAAATTTTGATAAGTGCTGTTTTTATTTTCATCCAGTTCAAAATATTTCTTAATTTCTCTTGATATTTCTCCTTTGACCCATGTGTTATTTAGAAGTGTGTTATTTTACAACTATGTATTAGGGATTTTCAAGTTATCGTTCTGTTATTGATTTCTAGTTTAATTGCATTGTGGTCTGAGAGCAGACACTGTGTGTTCTGTTGTTTTAAACTTGATAAAGTATCTTTTATGGCCTAGAATGTGGTCCATCTTGGTGAATGTTATATGTTAGCTTGAGAAGATTATGTATTCTGCTGTTGTTAGATGAAGTAGTCTATAGATGTCAGTTATATCCAGTTCATTGATGATGTTGAGTTCAACTACATCCTTACTGATTTTCTGCCTGCTGGATCTGTCCACCTTTGATAGAGGGTTTTTGAAGTTGCCAGCTATTATGGTGGATGTATCATCTATCTTTGTAGTTTTTTCAGTTTTTGCCTCATGTAGTCTGATGCTCTGCTGTTAGGTACATACATGTTAATGGTTATTATATCTTCTATAATGATTATTATACCTTCTTGGAAAACTGATCCCTTTATCATTTTATAATGCCATCTTTATTCCTAATATCTTTCCTTCCTTTGAAGTCTACTCCATCTGAAATTAATATAGCTATTCCTGAGTCTTTTGATTACTGTTAGCATGGTTTATTTTTGTCCATCCATTTACTTGGAATCTATATATGTCTGTATATATATATATATTTTTTTTTTAAAGATTTTATTTATTTATTTGACAGAGAGAGAGACACAGCGAGAGAGGGAATACAAGCAGGGGGAGTGGAAGAGGGAGAAGCAGGCTTCCCGCTGAGCAGGGAGCCCGATGCGGGGCTCGATCCCAGGACCCTGGGATCATGACCTGAGCCGAAGGCAGACGCTTAACGACTGAGCCACCCAGGCGCCCCTGTCTGTATATTTAAAGTAGATTCTTTGTAAATAACATATAGTTGGGTCACAGTGTTTTTTTGATGTGCTCTAAAAATCTCTGCATGCTTTTAGACTATTGACATTCAAAGTGATTTGATATAATCAAATTAATACCTACCATTTTTGTTACTGTTTTCTGTTTGTTGCTCCTGTTCTTTGTTCCTAGTTTTTCTTCCACTCGTTTTCTGCCTTATGTGGTTTTTAGTATTTTATATGATTCTATTTTCTCTCTTTCTTAGTATATTATCTATACTTTTTTTTCTTTTTTGTAGTGTTTGCCCTAGAGTTTGTAATATATATTTACAACTAATACAAGTCCTCTTTCAAATACTACTATGCCACCTCACTGGCACCTCATTTATAATAAAAAAATAGTCCTAATTTTCCTCCTTCCCATCTTTTATATCATTATTATTTATTTTGCTTATGTGTAAGTGTACATAAGCATAGATATATGTACATGCATATACATATACACATAAGCTACATACATAAGCATATGTAATTTAATACATTGTTGCTATTATCATTTTGAAAAAACTTATCTGTTAGGCTATTTAAGAATAAAAAAATAAAAGTTTTTATTTTACTGTCACTTACACCTTCTTGAGTCCTTTTTCTTTATATAGATCATGAAACTTTTCACTGTAAACTTTTTTTCAGCTGCTTTACTTTTTTTTTTTTTTTACATGCATGTAAACTTTAAAAAAAAAAAATACTTGTGTCCTCTTTGGGTCCAAAAAATATGAGTCCAGGTGTTTCCTACTTATTGCATTCTTTCCAAAGGGACTGATTTCTCCAAAGGATGGAGTGTTGTGCTATTTTTGCCCGGTGTTTACATTGAGGTTAACTCTGTTGGTTAGAGTGTACTGGTAATGACACCAATGACATGGTTTTTATTTCCATGTGGTTCAGCTAACTTTGGTTTTCCACCGCCACAGACTGCTCCCATAATTATGTCTAAAATGTGTTCTTGGCCCAAGGGAGACCTGATGAAGCGAAGTGCAGATCCATCACCATGTGGGAAAATGGACACCCAAATGCTCACCCAGCTGATGGGGGGAAGGGGGTGATTGAGGTGTACTATCATAGTGGAATCTCTAAGTTTACATCTTAAATTTGTATTATTTATGCTGTAAAGTTCAAGATATGTGATTTAATGTTTCGGTTTTAAAAGTCAGTTACAGGCAAGGAAGTTAAGTTTGTAGGCAAATTTTGAAATATTAACCAAGGTTACATTTTGAAAAAAAAAAAATGAGTCATGCCTAGCCCTTCCCAATTACATAATATTTACTTATCCAAATGCTTTACCAAGTTTAAAATATCTCAGCTGTATATTTGAAATTACATATAACTAATATTTGATTATGTAGTTTATTGAAAATGAAGACTCTAATGTAGAAATTTGTGATCTTAGTCTAAGCAGTATCATAGTATGTCTCCAATTTTCTCAGGTCATGGTTCAGCAAGCTCTCAAATCTCAAAAACCAGAATACTTTAGTTTTTAATACAAATTTATAATATGTCTCCATTAGTCAATATTCATTAAGTGTTGACTGGGTTCCAGGTACTATGTTGAATAAATGTAAAGAGACACTTTGCAGTCCCCAAAGAGCCCGTCATGCAATGAGGGAGGTGAAGCAGATAAATAAGGAAACCATTATTATTTTAAAAAAAATAGTGTGAAAGTGGTGTGTGAAATCAAAGCACAGGGTAGTGATTATGAGAGCAATTATGAAGGGTATCTAACCCCAAATGGACAAGTAAGAGTTAGCCAGGATAAACGGGGTAGATAGGGCATTCTATGTAGAAAAAACAAACTTGGACTTCGAAGTTGAAGGGAGCATACTACATTTTAGATCTACAAAGAGTTTAGTATGACTAGAATTTAGAATATGAAAAGGGATGGTGAAAAATAAGACTGGAAAATTAAACAGAGTTCAATTCATAAAGGGGATATGGATGATAGTCTGAAAGCATAGGGAACTGATTGATTATGGTATTTTAAGCAATATTAGTTTGGTGTTGGAGGAAAATGAAGATGTGAAATGAGATGTAATTTGTGTTGTATAAAATTCAATTTTGCATTAGTAGGAAGGCTAGAATTAGAGTCATTAATTCAACTAGTATTTGCTGAGTACCCTCTTTGTGCCTGGCACTGCTCTAGACTGCATTAAGATACTTAGTGACCTGAACAAACAAAATCCATGTTTTTATAGCACTTATATTCTGGTGGAGGGTGGAGGGAAAAAGACAATAAACAGTTAAGAGACATACAGATAATATTCTGTATGTCAGAAAGGACTAAGAAGAAATCAAAGCAGGGTAAGTTGGAAGGGACATGGGTGTATTGTTTTAGATCTTTTTTAAAAATTTATTTATTTAAGATTTTTTATTTATGTGACAGAGAGAGAGAGACAGCGAGAGAGGGAACATAGGCAGGGGGAGTAGGAGAGGGAGAAGCAAGCTTCCCTCTGAGCAGGGAGCCTGACACGGGGCTCGATCCCCATGACCTGAGCCAAAGGCAGACGCTTAACGACTGAGCCACCCAGGTGCCCCTTAGATCTTTTTAGATCAGGGAAGTTCTTTCCAATATGAACAGAGACCTGAATGGAAAGTTTGTTCTAGGCTGAGGAATCGGTCGTGGCGAAGACCCTGAGGCAGAATAAATGGCATATACTAGGGCAGAGAAGCAAGCAGGACTGGAGCTGAGACTGTAGGGAGGAGAGCTGTAATAGAGCCAGTGGACATATTGAAGGAATGGTTGCATATGTGAGGACAGGACTTAAAAAATGAGATCTACTTTGGGAGAAGGGGGAAATGCTCTAGGAATAGCAGTCCTTCCCATGTAATGTCTTTTGCTATGTCTCCCTATCTCCTTCCTCGTCCTCTTCCTCCAATTTTGTACTGATTTACTTACCCTGTAACTGGTCATATTTATTATGCAATTTCAGTCTTTTCTTAGTATATAGTTATTTTCTTTATAGCATCTATTTTGAAAATGAACTACATGTGTTCATATTTAAATATAGCCTTTGATATTAATAAGTACGTATATCAGTATCAAAACAGGGTAAGAGTATAGGGAGTAATGATAGCAAAGACAAATATAAGTACTATTTTAGATCTTTTTAGATCAGGAGAGTCCTCTCTGATAAGATGGCATTTGAACAGAGATCATACCAGCACACGTGTATATGTATGTGTGTGTGTTTTTTTGTGCGTGTATTACATGTATATACATAACATGGTATTCAAGAGCCAGGTTCTTCTGGTCTCTACATATATTCACATATGAAAGTGCTGGGAAAAGAGGTCATTGTGTGAGAATAGAACCCTTGAATTTGTTACAAACTTGTAGACTTGCCTAAACCTTATGGATTGGACTGCAAGTATAGTACATCTGTTTCTGAAACAAAGATAACAGTTTCTACTTTAGGGAACCTAAACAATGAACATTTTCCTTTCCGTTCCGTGTCGTATAAGCCTAAACTCTCTCCAGCCTGTCAGTTATGATTATATGTACAGTTCCCAGCTAATGCAAATAAGAGAAGCTGCTGATGGAAATAGGAATTTTTAAAGAGACTTCCAGAAGTATGGTGGCAACATGAAATTGATTCAGTCAGTTTGCTGGTGGATTTCACAGGGCCTGGATTCTTTGAATATATCTACAAGTCACCACCGACTAATTTGGGATCCACATCTTTTGCATTTTCTGGTCCTGTTTTTCAGGACCAGAAAATGCTGTAGATCTAGAAGCAAAAAAAGACAAAATGCCTCTGTCACTGTTTCATGATCAACCCTAATGGGAAAAGAAAAGTTAATTAAAATCTATGAAAATGAATCGAGTAACCTTTAAAGAAAGGCAGTACAATGTGGCCAATGTTAATATGACAATTTGTTAATGGACTAGGCAGTTGTAATCTGTTTTAAAAATAACTTGAAGCTTTTTTTTATGTTTAACAAAAGTTACTAATTAAAGGAAGCAATGACCTGTATGTGAGATTATCCATGAAAACTATTTGCCATCTGAACATAACACCAAAAGAAAACACTCATTTAAGATTTTTTTTTTCATGGTATATTCTTACATTGGGGACTGTTTTGGCTCAGTCTTTATTTTTTATATTACCAGTTGAGTATTTTTAATCCCTATTTAAATGAGACACATATTTTAAATTCTTATTAATAGTAAAGGACTAAAACCACTAAAATCCCAATCCTACCTATTTATGAACTGGGTTTGGGGTGCTCAAGTGCCTTGTAGAAGGTCTGTCTAATGCCTGTCAAATGCCTTTGAAGACACTCTTGGTCTTTTTGTTTTTTGTTTTTGTTTTTTTGCCTTGACACTGACAAGGAAAGAAACTGATTTGGCAAATGAAAATATTTGTGTTATATAATCTTCATTTGTGTAAAAATCTACTTTGTGCTGTTTTTCTACTTCCAGTTAAAACAGTTGATTTAATTTGTTTATTGGAATTTAAAAAGGACTCTGAATAAGAAGATATAAAAGAATTATTGTAATTGTGAGGATTTGAAGAAAAAAAGGGAAGATTTGTAATTATCTAAAGTGTATTTACCCTGGGTGTAAAAGAAAACAGATATTAGAGGTGAATGAGAATGAATTTGTCACGTTTATATCTATAAACAGTCCTAACAATATGAATAATTACTTAAACTAAGTAAAGAATCTGTTTGGATTTCTAAAAAGTTTTAGAGAAATGATTGTCATCCATATTAATTCTGAATAATTATTACTCATACAGATTGAGCCACTCAACTAAGAGACAACAACTAGTATGTAGAGACCATGCAGCAATTTACCAAAGTACAGTGCTTAAAGTTTCAGTGCTGAATGGATCTTTGCAATAACATAGGTTACTCCCTTTATCTTGTTGATATAATCACTGTGGCCAAGAAAAATTAAGTGGTCATTCTTATAACTCTATTAACTAATAGCAGAGGAAGAACTAGAGCCCGGATCTCCTGATTGTCATTCTGGTATTTTCTACAATAGTAACTAAACCATACCTTCTTTGAATGGGCTTGGTAGAAACTTGGCCATGAACTTGAACATTGCTCATTGGCTTATCATGGGTTTTGCCATTATTATCTTAATTGTCAAGTTATCCCAATTGTAGATATGACTAGATTCTTCTCACTTTTGCCAGAGGATACTATTTTGGGGATAGGAAATCCCAATTGTTTCAGGATTATTAGAAAGGGATAAAATATAGAAGAATAATATAAAATGTAATGAAGTAAATTGTAGTTATAACTTCAGAATAATTAGTTTGAAATGCTGATAGTACTTCCCATTTTGTATCATCTGGTTTGTCATCTGATGTTCCTATCTTGAGGGACGTATATCAAGTCTGTGATGTTTCTATATCAGTCCAAGATAGTGAGCCCTTGACCTCTCCAGCTTTCCAGATATCATGGTATATAGATGTGAAGACCAGAGTACAGCAAAGTAGGAGTCAATATTTTTTCTCTCTCCCCCACTTACTCTATGAATCTTTGTAAGAAATTCAGCTTTTATTGTTTTCTTAAAAATCCATTTACTCAGTAAATGTTTCTTTAGCCTGAGCTAAAGCTCCTGAACATGGTACTTACCAAAGAGTTTGAATTTGGTAACAGATCCAAATGTATAATAATTTACTATAATAGAATAAATAATAAAAGAAATTACTCTGGGAACATGAAAGCCAAAGCAGTATTTCCAGGAACATGAGTGGTGTTTGGTCATGGGATGGCTTGTGAAAGTCAACTAAGGATATTTGTTAAGCTGGGTTAGATATTTTCTAATTAGTGAAGTTCAGGAAGGACATTATAGGTAATGTAAGGAGATATTAAAGTGATGACAAAAGATAATGGTCTTGGAAGTAAACTGTGGAGGGATCCTTTATAAATAATTTACTAAGGAGTTTGGATTTTATCTCAGCATGGGAAATACTAGACCTCTACATTTTACTAATCTCCCCTACCCGTATATCCATGGAAGACATCCAAACTGAATTTAAGACCTTCTTTCCACTGAGCTCAGGCATACCCTAAAATACTTGACCATATACACTCTAGGAAGTCATGACCAGTCAGTCACTTATGGCAGTACAGATGGAATACAACACTGTAAGTAGTTCAAAGGCCCAAAACATCTTTGAACTAAGAGTGACATGAGCATATCTGTTTTAGATTCATCACTCGGGGCAGTCTAGGGGAAAGATTGAGTGATAAGACACTGGGGATAGAGAACATAGCCAAGACACTATTGTAGTATTTCAGATGAGAATTTTAGATCACGTTTTTGAAGTGGAATTTATGGAACTTGAAGATCACTGCTTTTCTCAAAGTTTTAGTAACAACATTTCCCCCCATAGCATCCATTTGGGATTTAATAAAAAACCGCATAGCATATTTCACAGCAGTCTACTGTATAGATTCCCATAAATTCAGATCAACAAAGGACTTAATTTCTAGTTTACAAGATATGAGGGGGAGGGAATAATATTGTAGAGTCTCTGTCTTCAGAACAGAATACAGTATCCGAGAAAATACTGATGGTTTTTACCCTATCAATGTGCGGTTTTACCTAATTATTTTCTCTCTTGCAAAAGCAGGGCTCTCTAATCATCAACACAATTTATATTCATAATTAATAATTATTGTGATACAGGTGTGATGAAATAATGATGATACTATTAATTGAAAAAGTTATGTACATTATTTCATATAATCATTCAACAGTTATATAATGTTGGCATTTTTGTACCTTTTAGAGTGAAGGAAAGAGGAGTAGGTGGATGATTATATACCCAAATGACTCTGACACCAAAGCTCATGTTCTGTATTCCTCAGCATGTCCAAGGTTTTATTTTTATTTTTTATTTCTTTTCTTTTAGTAGTAGTTCATTGTCAAGCTATATACTTTGCTTTAGAAATGTAGGTAATCATAGTGGTCTAGAAAAGAGAAGATGTGTGGAATAGGGCAATTGCAATGAGGATGGACAGGAAAGGGCAGATGTTGAGGTCCTGACCTCAAAAAGTAATTAATTAATTAATTATCTTTAATATCCATTATCTGTTATTTTGTCTAAAGCCATTATGATTTTTTATTTAAATTCCAGTTAACATACAGTGTAATAGTAGTTTCAGGTGGACAATATCGTGATTTCAGCACTTCCGTACATCACCTGCTGCTCATCACAAGTGTACTCCTTAATCCCCATCACCTATTTCACCCATCCCCCCCACCCACCTCCCTTCTGAGAACCATCAGTTTGTTCTCTAGATTTAAGAGACTGTTTCTTGGTTTGCTTCCCTCTCTCTTCCCCCCCCCCCTTTGCTCGTTTGTTTTGTTTCTTAAATTCCACATAGGAGCGAAATCATATGGTATTTGTCTTTCTATGACTGACTTATTTTGCTTAGCGTAGTACTCTCTAGTTCCATCCATGTCATTGCAAAGGGCAAAATTTCATTCTTTTCTATGGCTGAGTAATATTCCATTGTGTGTGTGTATATATATATACACTAGATCTTTATCCATTCATCTATCAGTGGACACTTGGGCTGCTTCCATAATTTGCCTATTGTAAATAATAATGCTGCAGTAAACATAGGGGTACATACTATCTTTTTGAATTAGTGTTTTCATATTCATTGGGTAAATAACAATAATAGAATTACTGCATCATGTCGTAGTTCTATTTTTAATTTTTTGAGGGACCTCCGTACTACTTCCCACCATGGCTGCATGAGTTTGTATTCCCACCAACAGTGCACAAGGGTTCTGTTTTTCTCCACGTCCTCACCAGCCCTTTTTGTTTCTTGTGTTTTTTGATTTTAGTCATTGTGACAGGTGTAAGATATCTCATTGTGGCTTTGATTTGTATTTCCCTGTTGATCAGTCATGTTGAGCATCTTTTCATGTGTGTATTGGCCATCTGGATGTCTTCTTTGGAAAAATGTCTATTCATGTCTTCTGCCCACTTTTTAATTGGATTATTTGTTTCTGGATGTTGAATTTTATAAGTTCTTTATATATTTTGGATAGTAACCCTTTATCAGATATGTCATTTGCAAATAAATGTCTTCTCCCATTCTCTAGGTTGTTTTTTAGTTTTGTTGATTGTTTCCTACACTGTGCAGAAGCTTTTTATTTTGATGAAGCCCCAACAGTTTATTTTTGCTTTGTTTCCCTTGCCTCCAGAGACATATCTAGAAAGAAGTTGCTACAGCTGATGTTAAAGAGATTACTGCCTGTGATCTCTTTTAGGATTTGTATGGTGTCAAGTCTCACAGCTAGGTCTTTGATCCATTTTGAATTTATTTTTGTGTATGGTATAAGAAAGTGGCCCAGTTTCATTCTTTTGCATGTTGCTGTCCAGTATTCCCATCATTTGTTAAAGAGACTGCCTTTTTCCCATTAGATATTCTTCCTTGTTTTGTCAAAGATTAATTGACCATGTAATTGTGAGTTCATTTCTGGGTTTTCTGTTCTGCCGCATTGATCTATGTGTCTGTTTTTGTGCCAGTACCATACTGTTTTGATTACTGCAGCTTTGTAATATAACTTGAAGTCTGGAATTGTCATGCCTCCAGCTTTGCTTTTCTTTGTCAAAGTTGCTTTGGCTATTTGGAGTCTTTGTGGTTCCATACAAATTTTAGAATTGTTTGTTCTAGCTCTGTGAAAAATGCTGTTGGTATTTTGATAGGGATTGCATTAAATGTATAGATTGTTTTGGGTAATATAGACATTTTAACAGTATTTGTTCCTAGTCCTTGAACATGGAATGTTTTTCCATGTCTTTGTGTCATATACCATTTCTTTCATCAGTGTTTTATAGTTTTCAGAGTACAAGTCTTTCACTTCTTTGGGTAAGTTTATTCCTAAGTATCTTATTGTTTGGGGGGCAATTGTAAATGGGGTTAATTCCTTAATTTCTCTTTCTGCTACTTCATTATTGGTGTATGGAAATGCAACAGATTTCTGTATGTTGATTTTTTATCCTGCGACTTTACTGAATTTGCTTATAAGTTTTAGCAGTTTTATGGTGAACTCTTTGGAGTTTTTTATATAGAGTATTATGTCATCTGCAAAGAGTGAAAGTTTTACTTCCTTGCTGATTTGGATGCCTCTTCTTTCTGTTGTCCGATTGCTATGGCTAGGACTTCTGGTACTATGTTAAATAACAGTAGTTTCATTGAAATTTTTATTTTGAGGATAATTTTCTATTCACATGAAGTTGTGAGACTGTCAAGAAATCTTATAATATATAAAGATCCCCTTACCCATTTTCTCCCAATAGAAATATCTTGCAAAACTGTTGTATATAGTGTAACCAGGATATTGACATTGATACAGTCAAGATAACAGAACATTTTCATCCACATGAAGATCCCTCATGTTGCCTCTTATAGCCACACTGACTTCCCTTTCACCCTCACTCCACCCTTAACTCCTGGCAACCACTAATTTGTTCTTCATTTTCTGTAATTGGGTTCTCTGTCTGTTCCATTAATCTGTGTGTATATACCTCCACAAAGACCACACAGTCTTGATTACTGTAGCTGTATAATAAACCTAGAAATTGAATAGACTGATTTCTCCCAGTTTACTCTTCTTTTTAAAAACTCTTTTAGCTACTATAGTTACATTTTCTTTCCGTAGAGAATTTCTGATGGTTTACCTTTTATTTCTTTGTTTTATTGCATTAGGAAGTCTTCCCAAACCCTGATGAATAAGAATTGTGAGAAAGAGCATTCTTGCCTTATTTCTGATATTAAAGGGAAAACATTCCATCTTTCATCTTTCTTTAACATTAAGTATAATGTTAGTTGTAGGGTTTTTTTGTAGGTGCTCTTTATCAGGTTGAAAAAATTCCCTTATTTTTTTTTTCTGAGTTTTTTAAAAATCTTGACTGTGTTATGAATTTTGTCAGGTATATTTTTATCCATTGATTGATATGATCATGTGATTTTTCTTCTTTATTCTGTTAAGATGATGGATTATATGGACTGATTTTTGAACATTGAGCCAATCTTGCATCTTTAGAATAAACCCAGCTTAGTCATGAAATAGAATTCTTTTTATATGTTGTTAAATTCTATTTGCTAATATTTGTTGTGGATTTCTGCATCTGTATTTAGGAGGGAGCTGCCATTTTTTTTCTTTATCTTTTTTTTTAACTGTATATTTTTGGTAGTGAGGCAATACTAGCTTGATAAAATGAATTGGGAAGTATTCCCCCCTTTTTTTTTTCTGAAGAGATTGTGTAAAATTGGTGCTAATTCTTTTTTAAACATTTGGTAGAATTCACCAGTGAAACCTGCTGGCCTGGATACTTCTCTTCTGGGAGTTTTACACTTACAAATTCAATTTTGTTAATACTTACAGGCTATTCAAATTATATATTTTATATTGGGTAAGTTATGCTTTTTATTTATTTTTTTATTTTATTTTATTTTTTAAAGATTTTACTTATTTATTTGAGAGAGAGAGAATGAGAGACAGAGAGCATGAGAGGGAGGAGGGTCCGAGGGAGAAGCAGACTCCCTGCCGAGCAGGGAGCCCGATGCGGGACTCGATCCCAGGACTCCAGGATCATGACCTGAGCCGAAGGCAGTCGCTTAACCAACTGAGCCACCCAGGCGCCCTAAGTTATGCTTTTTAAAGAAGTGGTTCATTTCATCCATGTTCTCACATTTATATATGAAGAGTTGCTCATAGTCTTCCCTTATTATCCTTTTGATATCTGCAGGATTTGTAGTGATATCCCCTCTTTCCTTCCTGATACTGGTAATTTCCCCCCACCCCTTTCTTTCTGTCTCAATATCTCTTTCTCTTTTTGGTCAATCTTCCTAAAGGTTTGTCAGTTTTCTTGAACTATGTAAAGAACCAGCTCTTTGCTTCGTTAATTTTTTTCTATTGTTTTTCTGTTTTTAATTTCATTGGTTTCTGTTATTTCTTATTTCCTTCCTTCTGCTGCTTGGGATTTATTATGTTCTTTCTTTAGGTGCTTGAGGTATTGAGTATTCATTTAAGACCTTTTTGCTAATGCATGCATTTAGTGCTATAGATTTACCTCTCAACACTGCTTTGGCTGTGTCCCACAATTGTTTTATGCAGTTCATGATTTTTTTTTTTATCTCCCTTGAGATATTCTCTTTATCTCATAGATTATTTAATATTGTTTAGTTTCCAATGTTTAGAGATTTTACTGTTATATTTATGCTTAAATATATCTTTTATATGTGCTTCTATATATCCTTGATGATTTTCTGCCTAGTTGTACAATCACTTGTTGAGAGAGGGATGTTGAATTCTCTATAATTTTTAATTTTTCTATTTTCTCTTTCGGTTGTGTCAGTTTTTCATCACTTTTTTTTGCAGATTTGTTATTTAGTACATACATATATAGGATTGTTATATCTTCTTCATAGATTAGCTCTTGTTATCATTATATAATGTCCTATTCTGTTTCCATTAATTTTCTTGGCTCTGGAATCTACTTTGTCTCATATTGATATATCATTCCTGATTTTTTTTTTCATTAATGTTTGCATGGTGTAATCTTTTTCATTTTTTACTCTCATCCTGCCAAATCAGTATATTTGAAGTGAGTTTGTAATAGACAGCATATCATGCATGGATCATGTCATAGATTAATGGCAGAGAGGTCATTAATCAAATCTGGCAATTTCTATCTTTTAATTGGTATATTTAGACCATTTTCATATAAGGTAATTATTGATATGTTAGGACTTTAATTCTGCCATTTTTGCTTGTTTTCTGTGTTTTTTTATTTCTCTGCTTCCTGCCCTCCACCCCCACCCTTATTGTTGGTTATTTGAACAGGGTTTTTTTTAGAATCCCATTTTATCAATTGTGTTTTTGAGTGCATCTCTTTGTGTAGCTCTTTTAGTGGTTGCTCTAAGCATTACATTGTACATACACAGCCTGATGGTCTATTGGTATTGTCATTTTACCAGTTTAAAGTGTAGCAAATTTCTTTCTTCATGTTCTTTTGCCCTGGCTGGCTTAGTCAGTATAGCATACAACTCTTGATCTCTGGGTTGGGAGTTAAAGCCCCACGTTGGACAGGTAGCCTACTTAAAAAAAAAAAAAATTGAAATATATATATATAATATATATATTATATATATATAAAATAAATATTTCCTCTAAATGCATTTAGAACCATGTCAGATAGTGTTCAATTTTTTGTTTCAACATCAAACATAATTTTATTTATTTTTTATTTTTTTAAAAAGAATTTATTTATTTGACAGAGACACAGCGAGAGAGGGAACACAAGCAGGGAGATTGGGAGAGGAGAACAGGCTTCTTGTGGAGCAGGGAGCCTGATGCGGGGCTCGATCCCAGGACCCTGGGATCATGACCTGAGCTACACTTGATCTTAGCCAAAAGGCCGAGAAGTGATCATGACCTGAGCTGAAGGCAGACACTTAACGACTGAGCTACCCAGGCGCCCCTCAACATCAAACATAATTTTAAAAATCAATAGAAGAAGGAAATTTTATTGGATTTATTTATTTTTATTTTTATTCTTTTTTATTATTCTTTTTTATTTTATCACCATACATTATATCATTAGTTTCTGATGTAGTGTTCCATGATTCATTTTTTGCGTATAAGACCCAGTGCTTCATTCAGTATGTGCCCTCTTTAATACCCATCACTAGGCTAACCCATCCCCCCAACCCCCTACTATTAGGACTTCATCAAAATAAAAAGCTTTTGCACAGCAAAGGAAACAGTCCACAAAACCAAAAGACAACCGACAGAATGGGAGAAGATATTTGCAAATGACATATCAGATAAAGGGCTAGTATCCAAAATCTATAAAGAACTTATCAAACTCAACACCCAAAGAACAAATAATTGAATCAAGAAATGGGCAGAAGACATGAACAGACATTTCTGCAAAGAAGACATCCAAATGGCCAGCAGACACATGTATTATTTATTACTGTGTTCTTTCTTCCTCATCTTCTAAGATTCCTTTTTTTTTTTTTTAATCATTTCTTCTCTTTTTCAGATAACTTCCATAGCCACTGTTTTAGTGTAGGTCTGCTGACAACAAATTAATTTTTCTTCCTGAGAATGTCTCAACTTTACCTTCATTCTTGAAGGATATTTTCAATGCTTTGCAGAATTCTGAGTTGTCGGTTCTTTCCTTCCAGCATTTAAAAAATGTGTTATGACCTGTATGGTTTCTAATGAGAAATTCACTATTCTAATTGTTTTCCCCCTATAACTAAAGTATTGTTTCTCTCTCACTGCTTTCAAGATTTGTTCTTCATATTTGTTTTTCAGAACTTTGTCTGATGTCTAGAGAAGATTTAGGGTAGACCCAGGAGTCTGAAATGCCCAGCTGAGTAGTAGGTGCATCAAGAAACCAGCACAGACTTGTAGCTTCCATAAACAGGAGACGATCAAAGAACAAGTCATAAACCTAGGATTTCTATGAGCCCCAAAATACATACTCACTTGCACCTTATGAGTCTAGAGCCAAAACGGGTCTAAAATAAACTGCCTTCCAACCTGAGGAATTTAAATAAAAGTGAAACTTTCCATTAAGTGAACACTATTTAGAGGTAGTATATGCAGAAAGAGGCTTGATTTTATGGCTAGATACGAGCATATGAAACTTATTCTTGGAGTGGTGTTTACAATAGATTATAAACTTCTCTTCCTCATTTTGCTAATTGTGACATGTAGTCTCATTGACCAAGACAGCCCTCAGACCAATTTAGAACAGTGACTTTACTAAAGAATATATTCTTACTTTCTCTGTTGTGTTGCTAATAAAAATGATAAAAGTCTTAATAGGTGGCAGAGTCAGAACATTTTGTTCTACATCTTGGTGTTTCTCCAAGCCAGAGCCAAGAATGAGATGGAATGGGATAGATTATTGTGTTGTTTTCTGTAGCATAGCAGTTTTGCGGAGAAGAGGCTTTAAGTCTCTAAAGTTGTCAAGATGGAAAGTTTCACCAGAAGTGAATTGACATCAAATAAAACATGAGTACCTGTATTTGGATGTTTTACCACATACCCAAGACAGACAGTGGATTATAAACCTTTCATTTATTGGACTATTTGGGCTCCATCAGTAGACCAGTATGTTGTTTCAGCGTCTGAGACAAACCACAGAGGATAGCCGTACTTTTTTAATGTTGTTCTTCATTTTAATCTGTGTGTTTTCTGTGGTCAGTCCTGATGAGAAAACTCTTACCTCATTGTGGTATATCCACATATGTACCAGTGGTGGCAGTAGATATGGCAGAGTTCTAAATAAAGTAGGTACCGATCATAGATGGAGTCTAAAAGCTGTACACTTGAGGGCTTTTTTTGCTTGTTTTAAAATGCAATTGATTATTTTTCACACATTTTCCTGACTTTAGCAGGCATACTGAAGGGTAATTCTTAAAATAATAATAACAGCTAATGTATATATGATTCTTACTATGTACCAGACATAATTTTAAGTGTTTTACATATATTAATTGAAAAATAACACATTTGATTATTTTCAGGGTATTTGGGCTAATGTACAGTTATATTACTCATTTATCCTATTTACCTATACTAGGGTAACAACAGAAAAAACATTTGCTGATAAATGTTATATTAAGCAGAGGAATTATTCATCTGTCCGCCATTGATTTGAACAGATTTTTTGTTGTTTTATCTTGTGAGATATTCTGTACATTTTGTGATGAGCACATCTTGCCAAAAACAACTGCCTTTTCAAATGTTCTAAGTATTTGCTTTCCACCAAAGCCGCATCTCTTGATGTCCTCTCCCAGGGTTGAGGAATTTCATTTTGGATAGCAGTTAACTATACGTTTTCTCCCAGATCGTTGTTATGCAGTTTGCTTTAGCAAAGTTTCCTTTCAGTTTGGGGAGGCGTTGGACAATGTATAAGCATTTATGATAGAGTTTGGAATAATATGTCATTTCAATACATCTTGAAAAGCAAAGGAGGATAGTCAATTTTTTGTGGGAAAAAGTACTGGACCCTGATCCAGTTTAGAAGCCCTGGGCTCAGGTTCATGCACTTCTGTTCACTAGCTGTGTGATGTTGACAGAGGCTTTGCCCTTTGGGAACTCAATCCTCGTCTATAAAATGTGAGGAGGTTGGATTAGATCAGTGGTTTCCAATTAGCATAATTTGGAGCTTTATAGCTCCACCGTGGCACCACAGGGGTTGATCCCAGGATAGGAATGAAGTCCCAACAGGCTGGGCCTCAGGTCCTCTCCTCTGCTTTCACCTAAGAAGCTTCCTTTCAGCTCTCTAAATTACTGTATTTATTTATATACTGTATACACTTGAAAGTGTGTATGATTTCACTCGTAAGACAAAATTCTACTTGTTTTAAAAAATAAAAGATTGAAAACCCTGGGATTAGGTTATTTCAATGATCCCTTCTGTACCTAAAACATTAATGATTCCAATAACCTGGGGAGCCAAAGAAGAAAAAGAGAAATTGGCCATGGTCTTTAGCATGTAGCTAGTGTCTCACGTATCTAGTATACACCTATGGGAGGCTAGGTCCATCATTTATGACCTCTGAAGTGTTGTAAGGTGCTCTTTTATATGATTAATTTTATTATACCACAACTGCCGCCCACAAAGAAGAATGGCACAAATTTACTTTTTAAAAAGCATACATTCTTTTGAGAATTTACACTCTCTATTGTTTTAGGTAAATGTCAGCACATAGAGGAACA
Organism: Mirounga leonina; assembly: GCF_011800145.1. Lineage (NCBI taxonomy): Eukaryota > Metazoa > Chordata > Mammalia > Carnivora > Phocidae > Mirounga > Mirounga leonina. Next base: position 21,590,444 of record NW_023270825.1, read on the forward strand.
CTGAACAGGAGCACTGGTTACTAAGTGAGGTGTAGGAGCCAGAGCTAATCTCTGCAATCATTAATTTGCCATGTTCTGCTGTCGATGCTCCTCTGTCCAGTGCTGCCGTTATAAATGTTGCTATGTCTGAAGCCCTTGTTTCTATAACTTTCTGTCCATGACCAGCTGGGTGGAGTTATAATATGGATGAGATATTTTATAGTAAGGATTAAGGGGAAAAATCTACTCATTTCTAAACTTGATCTCCAACCTTTTTGTGAAACAGGGTCAAGTTTCTAGATAGATGGGTTGCTCATGTACAGCTGGACATGATTCTCCTTTTAAAAGCAAATAAACAAACAACCTGTCTGCTCCCTTGGCTACCAGGAACCAGAATCAACATGAAAAGTGTCAAAGCTCCTTAAACAGCCAGACCACTAGTTGCGAAAACTGTGAAGGAAGTAGTACAAGACCGTCTTAGCCAAAAACATGGTCGTGATATATTACTCTGAGTGTGCCAGAGAAATGCAAAGTGGAACAAAACAAAACAACACAACCAGATTCTCCAATTCTCATCCATGCTGGCCTGCTTTTTTAAATGGGATTTTTTTCCCTCTCTAATGACTGTATGTCATAATGAGTTAGTATCAACTCATTTAAAGAGCTGGAGCGAATCCAAGGAAAATACACAGGACTGCTGCCCTTTTCACCAAGAAAAAAAAAAAAAATCTTTCATTAACTAATGTTGATGGAAGCACATTTAGCCACAGCAATTTGCATGGCAGTTGAATTGCTGTTTGTATTGAACAGCAAACCAGAGAATAATAAAGCAAAACAGGAACATGCCAGTGGTGAGCAAGGGAGCAGGGCAGCCCTTCCACTTTTTCAGTGCTGATCATTCGTTCTAAAGCCGGTAAGACCGGACAACAATAGGATTGCTCATTATAACGAGGTGCGCTAATCACACTGTTGTCACAGCATCTGTCACTTCAGCTGTCCAGAAGTCTCACCTGTATTCTCTCTTCTTGTGGTTGCAGCAGAGTAGTTACTTCTCAGCCATATTTTATCAGCACAGGTTAATAACCCTGTTCATCATCCCAAATGGGTGTACTTGAACAAGGGACCTAACAAGTGAGCAATTGCACAGAGCAGTGATGTAGAGGAGGAGACAGTTTTGGGGATCCAAGTTAAGCAGCAGAGGTAGAGAAGTAGTAGTTAGGGAGGATATGGATATGAAGACATCGGAGCCCTGATCGTTGACATCAGAGAACTCCTAAAGGAAATCAGAGGGATACAAACATGTGCATTTTAAAAAATAACAGTATTAAGGAAGGTACAATTAAGTACCAGTGGTACAAATGAGAGCATGATGTGATATATACACGGCAGGAAGATGGCTCCAGGATTGCAAGGAGAGCAAGGCTGTAGCTATGGCTTTAGACTAAGTAATCTCAAGCAGATCATTTGCCTTCTTGGAACCTCATGTCTTTATTTATTGTCGAATGAAGTGCTCACTGTAAAATAGAACATTCTTGCCAATTCTGAGTTCTCCAAGTTTCCGAATAAAGATAAGAAAGCTCAGTACAGCCACACAACCGGAGACTTTTACAACTGACAGCAATCCAACTAAACCTAATTTAAGTACAAGAAAGAAGGAAAGGAAGGGAGGAAAGGAAGAGAAAGATGGAAGGAAATATGAAAGGAAGGAAGGGGGGAGAGAGAGAGGGAGGGAGGGAGAGAGGAGAGTTAGAAGTTCGAGAGTTACGTGGGCTTCAGGCAAGGGTGGATCTTGTCCTCAACCTACTCTTTCTCTGTCTCTTGGCTCTGCTTTCTTCTTTACCAGCTTTGCTTTTGTACAGGTTCCTTTGGCGTAGTAGAAAACATGGCTTTGAAAGCACCAGGCTAATATCAGCTTGTGGCTTCAGAAGGAGAGAAAGTCTACCAATTTTTGCCTGTTGTGGACAGGGTTTGGTCCCTGTGTTGTTAGTGGGCCAGTCTGGAGCCACTTGGGGCTTGAGTTGAAGCCTAGCTGGAGGGGGGCAGCTCCTGTCTGCTGGGCATGCTGTTAGCAAGTTAGGTAGCAAGCATTGGCACCTCGCTGGTTCCGACAGGCGTCCGTGTGTGTCTAGGTTGGGGACTGGGGGAAGGGAAATGGTGCCCACCAGCTCTTTTATTCTTAGAGAAGTCACCCAATGACCCCTGCCCCTCCAGCTCACACTCTGAGATTAGTAAACAAATCTCTTTCCCGTATGTCCCAGGCATTTTTCAGACTGTTGCTTCTCTGCTGTATCTCTGCAAGGCTCTTTGTCGTGCTGTCTCTTTAAGGGTGGAGACTCAGTTCCTCTCACCCTCCTTGCTCTCCCAGAGCCCAGCATGATTATTTTTAAAGTTCCAGGTGTTAAGTGCCACTGATTATAAGAACTCCTGATATTGTGCACTAGGTTTTCAAAGTCAAATGTCACAGGATTCCTCTTCCCTGTGAGGGTTCCCCATGCCTGGGGTGCCCACTGTGAGGCTCAAGGTGTCCCTCCCTCCTGAGGACAGGTGAGGGTCTATTTAGCTCCCAGCAGCATCTCTGCCCTTCTTATCCTCTTCCACGTGGCCTCTTCTCTACATTTAGCTGTGAAACGTCTGTTCTGCCAGTCTTCTGGGTTATTTACACTGATGTGGGCATTATGTAGTTGTAGCCATGGGATGAGGTGAGCTTAGGGTTCTACTCTACCATCTTTCCCAAAAGTCTAGAAGTTCTATATTTTAAATGCCAAGTGTAGGAATCTCTTTGTAGTTTTTTGGGGGTTTTTTGGGTTTTTTGTTGTTGCTGTTCAGCTGTCCAAAATCAAGCATTCCAATTGGTATTAGCTTTGTTGGAAAAGCAGCATAACCTCTATTATATATTTGGAGAAAATTGAGAACATAATTTTTAAATTGCAATAATTATCTGAAGTTCTGAGGGTGACTGAACATCTTTACATTTATAATTTTATTAAATCTGCGAGTTGAGTTTGATTATACAAGAGATCCAATACCCATTATTTATCCGCTATGTTTTATTTTTTATTTTTTATTTTTTATTTTTTATTTTTTTTAAGATTTTATTTATTTATTTTTTGAGAGAGAGAGAATGAGAGACAGAGAGCAGGAGAGGGAGGAGGGTCAGAGGGAGAAGCAGACTCCCTGCTGAGCAGGGAGCCCGATGCGGGACTCGATCCCGGGACTCCAGGATCATGACCTGAGCCGAAGGCAGTCGCTTAACCAACTGAGCCACCCAGGCGCCCCTATCCGCTATGTTTTAGCTAAGGTGTTTGGTGTTTGCTGTACTAAGTGGAGTTGGAGGAACAAGATCAGTTTTCGTTGGTGGTTGATGGACCCTACTATCCATCACTCCAGGTCCAATGTACCATTAAACAGTGTAATTCACTGCAAGGGGCCTAGCTCAGAGAACCTTCAAATATCCAGAAGTAGTGAATCAAAATGGCCAGGTTCACATAGGGACACAGTAGTGATCTTATATCTTGTGAATATTCAAGAGAGTTGTGTTGAAGACACAACTTACTGAAACTGTTGTTTTTAGCCTGTCTGATACACATTCCTCCTTCTTTTAACAGTTCCCTGATCTTTCATTTAGAAACTATCCTTTCTGTTCTTCATCTAATCCCTTTGGGATTATCAGTGGAAGTGCTCCATCCTTTCCCCTAGCCAAGCAGTAGGCAAGAGATCTAAGTTAGGCTCATTAGCTTTTCTGTTTCTGGAATTTCATCCGGAGTAGAGTCACACAAAGACTAGAGGCACCCAGGATAAAATGCCCATTAATTCATGCTCCTTACATCCCTACTATCCCAGACCAGACTCTCTGTAGAGTCTGGATCCTCTTTTCCCATGCATCTATTAGTTACTCTTATATCCTTCTAATAAATTCTGAATGCTTCTTGTACAGTTAACAAATGGTTGCTGTAAGTTTGCAAGTGCTGGGTACCAAACCATCCCTCAATTCCATGTCTATAGATCATGATTCTGTGAGTTGGGCTTGTCCCTGGGCTCACTGGGCAGTTTGGTCTCTATCGAGCCCCCCTTCTGAGTCATCCAGTCATTCTCAGGCTAGTGGACAGCTATGCTTCTGGGCATTTGCTAGCAGCCAGTTAAGGCAACCTGCAGGATGTTGCAGGTAGGAAGAGTCCTGGGCCCTTGTCATCCAGCAAGTTGTCCTGGGCTTGTTCTATGGTGGTGAGAGAGTTCCAAGTGGAAAAATGAAAATGTGCAAGGCCTCGAACTCTCAGGGCAGATGGACACAGATTCTGCTGTATTCTATTTAGCCAATAAAGTCAGGAGGCCCGCCCAGATGTGAGGTGTAAAAAGTAGATGCGTGTGACCTCCTCATGGTACCAGCTGCAGTGTCTCAATGCACATGAGTGAGGATTCAGGATGAGGAATTTTTGAAGGCACTTAAACAATCTGCCACCCCCCAAGTTGGTTTCTGTATAGCTAGAGAACCTGCTATGCCAACCAAAGACCGCTTTAAAAATGCCACCTAATGCCTTGGCTTTCTCCTCACTTTATTGACCCAACTCTGATTAGGGAAGGTTTGGGAGCCAAAGACAGCTCCTCTCTGGGATGCAGAGCAAAAATCACCTGTTCTCCTGAATCCCAGTACATTGTGTCTTGAGGGGATTGTTTGCAGCTCCTCTGTAGCTGAATTAGCCATGCAATCTCCCCATCAGTTATACCAGCTGCCAGGTCTCCTGAAGTTTCAGTGTATTGCCTGCTCATTTATGACAGATAGCACTGTGACTTGACTACTCACTGTAGTATTGCTTCCTGCTGTATGTAGTACAACACTTGCTAAAAACATTTGCACTTGCCTTTCTGAGATACATATTGAATTTCTGTAAGTTATATTTTCCTTTTATGCAGCACGGCCTCTTGGTAAGCTATATCAATCACAGAGCAAGACAAATGCTCATGTTAATGTGCACTGCTGTAGGTGTTTCTTGCCTGTTTTCATCCAACTTCTGACTCAGCCCAGCCCTCTTTCGGTTTGGGAGATCTAATGAGATCATAGCACAGGGCGGTCTAGCTGCAGGCAGAAAATTCTGCTTGCCAAATGTATTTTCCTTTAGAGTGAGTTTGTAAATTAATGTAGAGCACTGAGATAGCATGGCTGTATGCATGCATTTAGACAGAACTGTCTTCAGTTGACTACCTTCCCTTCCAGCCACTCATCTCTCTGAGATAATGCCAAGTGCTTGGTCAGATGTAGCTCCAGTGCTTCCCGCCTTCTGAGAGTGAAATGATAATTAATACGACTTTACAGTTAAGGTGGTGTTCTACTTCCATTAATAACACCCATTATTCCAGGATGTTTTAATTTGGTTATAAAAATTGACTCTGGAGGTGGAACGTGGCTTGGGAGCTTATTTTAAGAGCAAATGGTTTGTTTCTAATTTTTCATTAAAAAGAAAAATAAGCTTTTTTTTAAAGAAAATTTTGTGTTACTTCAGAGTTATATAAACAGTGGGCCAAATTCCTGAAATATTGATATGATTTTGGATTTGTAAATTGGTTGGCTTTCTTCTCTGGTACCTCCACCAGAGTCCAGACCTCCCAGGGCTTCTCAGCTAGCTCGATTAGCAGAGTCCAGAGCTCTGCCCCATCTCATCAGTTAGGATCAAAGGGCTTTTCTTTTACATTCCTTTTCACACTTAAACATCAAATTCTCTTTCCAGGCATCAGTTTTTACAAGCTCCTGACTGAATTTGGTTTGATACTAAGAGGCAACTCATTTTCACATTATCTTGATGGGCATTTTGCTTTCTTCTTACAGATCTCCTGGAGGAGACCCACAGAAAAGATGAAGAAATGGAATCTCTGCAGGTAAAGTAAATTCTCCAATAGGACAGGTATCCTTGGGATAAAAACATTTGTTTTTACTCTGTTAGCCTTTATTATTGCCACATTCAGACCACTGACAAATGGAGTGAAAAACATGTCAGAATTTTAAAGCCCCAATTTAGAATTTGCTTCCTTTTAGAAGTGTGTGAGAATATTTATAATCTCCTAAAGTGGGAAGCCAAGTCAGCCCCTGTGCTGCTCTTGAAAGGAACCTTTATACCTTGGTATAGCTTACTACGAACCACAGCATTAAGAAATGAAAGCAACGTCTTTGCAAAGTCATTTCACCAAAAAACAGGACTGATGAATGAGGATGAATTCATGGAACCTACATTTCGAGTGAAAGTCAAGGGTATTCTGACTCCATGAATGTCATCTACCAGTGACCAACCAAGAATATTAACACATACATGGAGCTTAAGACTTTACCTTCTGTGCCTCTTAATTCACTATGGATTTATACATAGTTTTTGGACTGGAAAATTGTGTTTGAAAGATTACTCTAGAATTTTAATTGACAGTTCCATGGTATGAGCAATTGATGTTAACTTGGCATCTGACAGAGGTGGTTCTCTCTACCTTTTACATTGGGCTAACTTGCAGATGGGTAGCTCAAGTGTCTATCTTTATTAGGGGAAACATAATCAGTTATACTCACATGACAGAACCAATTCACTTAACGTCATGCTGGGGATTAAGAACAGTAAATACTTTGGACATTTAGAGTTCTTCCTGGTCCTGGAAGCTGCAAGGCAGGACTGAAGAGTGATATAATGAGCTGGCTTGAATAGCTTTAGAGGTAAAGATGTTTGCTTCTGGTGAAAGAAGGATGGGTCAAGCGAAGCCCAAAGAGCAGGGGAAATGTTCTATAATTGGGGGTTCTTCTGTTTAATGGTGTATTTGTTAAAAGAAAATTATTTTATTGATCTAAAAATGAAGAAGAAGATAGTTCTGTATCCCTAATAAAAGTGGCATGTGCTGGCCACAGTTCTGTACAGATTAAATTTTTTTAACATCTTGAGCTATAGTCAGGTTAAAAAGAAACAGCCCTGGTTGGTCCTGTCTGGGGCTAGGAAAAATCTCAAGTGTATGCTCATCCTGTCTGAGAAATTAATATCAGAGTCATGAAAAGCAAAGCTTCCATGTATACTAAATGTATATATTGAAAAGGTAATAAGGTCTTTTTGAGGCACTTTGGTTATGCATTGTATTTGCCAGAATAACACATATAAACAAATTCATTGAGTAGATAGTACATATATGGCCTTTTGAAATGACAGCACAAACCTTTTTGAATTTACTTCTCTCACAATACGAATGTTGGAATCAGTAATCCTGTTAAGTTTAATAGCCTCTGTTGCTTCTCAAATATTTATTAAGAACTGGCAGCATTTCCTACCAAAATGTCCAGCGGGTGCAATAGAATGCACCAGCCAACTAACCATGGGCATTTATAGATGTAGAGTATCGAGTATGATGTCCAACAGCAGGAAAGTTCAATGCTGGCACTTTGTAGTGACAATTAGTACCTAATAGTAACAGTCTATTAAGAACAATGAAACTAACACCTCTAAGAGTGCACAAGAGTGCAGAGACACATCACAGAAAACTTTCATTTTAACACTAAAGGAAAATTCATTGAAAAGACCTATATTCCTGAATATGTGTATTCATATTCTAAATATCACAGGTGATAGTTTTGAGAAGACTATTAAAGTATTTAGGTTGAGGGGCACCTGGGTGGCTCAGTTGCTAGGCATCTGCCTTCGGCTCAGGTCATGATCCCATGATCAAGCCCCGCATCCATCTCCCTGCTCAGTGGGAAGCCTGCTTCTCCTTCTCCCTCTGCTCTTCCCCCTGCTTGTGTTCCCTCTCTCGCTGTCTGTCTGTCTCTCTCTCTGTCAAGTAAATAAATAAAATCTTTGGAAAAAAAAATATTTAGGTTGAAGTCCTACAGTCACACAGTAGAACTTTGCGGATGGAGTCAAAGACAAAACAGTTTAAAAAAAAATGATAGCAAAAGATTGGAAATTGATGACTTTGAATTTTAATACTGGCTCCGCTTCTGGGCAACTTTGAGTAACTCAATTAACTTTGCTGTGCCTGTTTTCTCATCTGTAATATAAAATTATAAAACTGTCTTCCAGAAGTGTTTAGTGTGGATTAAATTATCCCAGGAGGGAGAGCTAAATATTTAATTCCAATTTACAATGTTAACAAATCCCCATGTATCCAAATTGGAATCAGTTTTATTTACTCATTATCATCATATAATTATGTATAACAGACATTCTGTATTTAATGTCATCCTCCTTGAGGATAGGGGGTGTTCATCTCTATACCCTTTCCAGTTTTTTCCAGATAAAAAATGTTTCACATACTCATTGAACAAATACTTGTTGAGCACCATTTCTGTGCAAGGCACTCACCGTACTGAGCACTAGGGATACAAAAGCAAGCTGCTTCTACTGATGCCTTCCTGCCCTGGGAAAGTATCTGTTATATAATAATAATATATTTTAAAATGATATTTTTAAGTCACGTACAAGTCACTGTGGGGACATAAAATAAGAACACCTGCCTTGGTGGAGATATAGGGTAGGTTGGGTGGAAGTGTAGGAGGTTGAAGGTGGTGGGTAGGGTGAGATGGAGTAGAGCGGCAAATCAAGTAGATTTCCCAAAGGAAGCCAATATTTAAATGATAACCAGGAGTTAGCCCTGGCAAGTTTGGAGTAATGATAAGTTGTAGGCAGTGTGAAGGAGATGGGAAGACCTGAGGTAAAAGAACATCAGTTTCCTGTTTGAGGAAGTGGAAGAAGCTTGGTATGGTGGAATGTAGCATTGAGAGAGGAGAGGCAAGACAGGAGTGTTTGTAAGGTAAACAGAGGACCTCGTAAAGGAGTTAAGGATTTTACCCTTAGTATATGGGAAACCAGTTAAGAGTTTGAAGCAAGAGAACAATATGATCAAATCTTCATTTTTTTTTTTTAAGATTCTATTTTTTTATTTGAGAGAGGTGGTGGGGAGGGGCAGAGGGAGAGGGAGAAGCAGACTCTCCACTGAGCAGGGAGCCTGACACAGCAGCTTAACTGACTGAGCCACCGAGGTGCCCCTCACATCTTCATTATTTTAATAGGTAACTAACTGGCTATAAAGTCCAAAATAACTGGGAACAGGTAAGATTGAAACCAGAGACCATTTAAGCTGACGTTTATGGGAATCTTGACAAGAGATGATAGTGGCCTGGATTGGGTGGTAGCGAGAGCATGAAGAGGAGTGGGTGGTTTCTTAATGTATTTTAAAATCTAAAATTCCATGAAACTTTTGAGATTGGTTGTTAGAAGGTAAATAGGAAGAGGTTAAGAGTGACTCCTGGGTTTCTTGATTGGGCCACTTCATGGATGGCTGTGCTAATCAGTGAGAGAAAGAGAAGTTGATTAGTTCAATTTTTGATATTTTCAGTTTGGGTGCCTTGAAACATCCAGGTGGCGTGTCAAGAGGGGGTTCACACATGAGTCTAGAGCTCAGAAGGTGTGTGAATTGGACATGCAGATTTTGTTGTCAGCAGATTGGTCTCCATATTATATAGATGATACTAAAAGTCATAGGAGTGGGACGCCTGGCTGACTCAGTAGGTGGAGAGTGCAACTCTCGATCTTGAGGTCGTGAGTTCAAGCCCCATGTTGGATGTAGAGCTTACTTTAAAAAAAAAAAAAAAAAAAGTTGTAGGAGCAATGAGGATCCCCCAGGGAAAGTATGTAGAATAAAGAGATGAAAAGTTAGGCCAGTACCATAGGGAACGCTCACACTCAAGTTTCAAGCTAAGGACGGAAATCCTGCAAAGCCGTGTAAGACATAGAGAAAATAATGTCAGGAAGGCAGAGTATCATGAAGCGTGGCAAAGCATATTTCAAGGGAAAAATAATAAAACTGAGTAAATAAACCCTTGAATCCCCCTAGCTAAGGGGCTTCGGTTTTAAAATTAAAATTTACCATACAATAAGTGGTAATTTCCTATCATACCTATGCAGCCACTCTCATCTTTCACATTCCCAAAGATCACAGCACATCACCATAATGGGTACTCAGTAAATTTTTGTTGATCAAATAAACACATGAATACCACCTACTGGACTCTGATTTAGCACCTATTTCTGGTCTTCATAAGGTCTACGCATTAAAAAACAGCAACCATCCCTGTCCTAGAGTTCATTTTCTGTTAAAAATTTTTGGTGGGGAGGGCTCCTAAGTTCTAGTATTCCTGTGTATACACACACATACACACACACACACACTCTTTCACTCCCCCTCCTTTTCTCTATCCTGCTGTGTTCCCCCTCCTTCTTTGAATGTAGTATTGAACCAAAAGGTCAATAAGTGAGTAATTTGGCATGAGTTGTAGTAATAAGTGAAAAAGGAAAAGGATATTATGGTGAGGGAGGCAGGCAGCAGCGGGGAGAGTATTTTCAATCTTAAGAGGAATCACAAACAATGGAGACAAACATACTTGACAGTGATTTCTATAATACAGTTGGTCATTACCAAAATTCTTCACTGGAGCTTAATATTGTCTGGCTGGGGTGTGTTTGTGTGTGTGTGTGTGTGTGTGTGTGTGTGTGACATTCATTTGCAGTTACACTGCGTGCTGTTCTTCATAAAAACAGTGTTATCTTTGACTCTCAATGTGTGGTAGGGTACCAGAGTCCTATTGGCATATGGGTTTGAGGTACATTGAAACAAGCAAATCCCTTCTTTAATCCGCTCTGAGATCAGGTGCTGAAACATTTTAAATAGACACAAAGGGTAATCCATTTTCCTCATTTTAGTTGAAAAGTATTTCAATGACTGTCACCTTCCTTGTGATGAGTGGTAATGGTAGGTGCCGCTATTGCTTTTTGTTTTCGTTTTCTGAAGCGCCAACCTACCTGGTTCACCTTTCATCGATTTCTTGCTTTGTGAACCCTGGAGTGCAAATCACACCAGAAGAGTATCATGCTTAGTCATGAAAAGCTGCAAAGTGCTACCTACGACGCTCGCTAAGCAGAGTATCTGGAAAACACATATGTCCCCCGCCTTTGCTGACTTAACAGCCATCTCGCTTTTCATTTTATTTCAAATAAGATAAAACTTGATGATTATGAACATGATTTTTTCCTATTCACTTTCCTCTTTTACTAAGCCATATTCAGGTCATTTTGAGGCACTATCCATATCTATAAATTGGGGACAGTAATAATACTTCATAGGACTATTAAGAGGATTAACTGGGATAAGAAATGCAGAAACAAACCTTGGTGCCTGGCAGGGCTTTCATAAATATTAATTCTACACACTGTTTGTTTGCACCTACTGCACACCAGACATGGTGCTGCATACTGGGATAAAGTGGTAAATGTCCCTGTGCCCTCCCAGAGTCACCCTCTCCCTCTGTCTGACCCTCCTTGCTCCTTTCATGGGCAACCATGATTTTAAATTCAGATTTTGGCCAGATTATGCTAAAGGATTATGCTACATCTTTGGATAGCTACTAAATGTAATGAAACAGTGAAAAAAAGGTACATTGTGGCAATAATGAAATTGATTATATGGGTTGAATTTGAACATCAGTCTCATTATTTAAGAAGAAAAAGGAAACATTTTAGTTGTAGGATCTATAAATGTCACCAGTGTTTCTGGACACTTTCTTCATTATCAGTATTTTCATTAGAAATGAACTAAATCCTTCATTTAATTAAAAACATTGGGTTTGTGGGTTTTTTTTTAAGTAATATAATTTTTTTGAGACATTCCAGAAGTTACATATATATATATATATACCTTTGAAGGATATTGAAGTGGCATTACTGACACGCTGTTTTTCAGATAACCCATAATTATATTTAATTTCTCTCCCGAGTAGCTTCTGGAATCTTCCATTTGAAGGACTTGATTTATTTTTTTAGAAATGTTTTGGGAGTGAGGGCAGGTGTTTGATTTTGTTTTTGTCGCCTCAGTAGTGCTCAGGCAAAAGCATTTGACGTGAGCGGAAGGAGAAGATAATATTTTCCTCTGTCATTACTTCATTTCAGCTACTTATGGAGTAACCTATGACAGCATGGTGTTTGAGGGAAAAATAGAACGCGAATTTCTTAGTTCTTTTGGAAGTCTAATAAATATTAATATAGGGGTATTATACTACAAAAAAGAATTCCAGTGTAAAGTTGGCAGATACATTGTTGGAAACAAAACTGGGCAAGAAAAACACCAAAGACAAAAAGCTGACATGGGTAAAAAGATTGCCCTTGTTGAGGCTAGCAGCATCGTGCATTAACATCTCAGTAGTACCCATAGATGGCCAGTCCTCCTGCTAAACAACCACGTGATAAGCTGGGCTAGTAAGAGACCAACTGGATAATTTCCGTAATTTTGCTGTCAATCATTTCTTCTTCTTCTAACTGTAGAATGCCCAGAGCCTGTATTTTCAAACCACGTAGTGATTTGGGGATTTTAGAGATTATAGGTACAAATGCAAAGATGGGGCTGCTAAGAATCCCTGAGTTAACTTAGAAGGGAAAGTAAGGGTGAAATCGGATGCTGTGTTCTAACACTGGTTCTCTAGAAGAACTGAAGGATTCATTAAAGCAATTCTTAAATTGCCCCAGAAATTCTGATTTGCTTGGGAGATACTAAGGAACATTTTTAGAAGTCCCGACTTAATAATAATTAAATTAGCAAATTATGATTGAACTGTTTATTAAACTAGAAGGTAAATGCAGTATCCTGCTCCTCTCTAGGGTGACCCATGAGAGTTAAAATGCAACTTCCGTAATTCTAGAAATCAAACATAACGCATACCTACGTATTCTTCCCAAGAGGCAAGAATGTAGGCAAATCACTATATGTCTCTCTTTCTTTTTCTGATGTATGATAAAAAAAATAATAACTGTTGTAAGCAATGACATAAACCAAGCAAAACGTGGGTGATTATGGGGGATGGAGTATTGGGCAACACTGGCCACTTTGAGGACTAGCTGACTTAATGGCCCATTAAAATCTCTTTATTTTCTCAAAAGGTAAAGAAGCTTACCAAGCTTAAATTCAGTATGAGGTCTCCACAGAAATAAAACATTAGCAGTCTGTATTAGGGTCAAGCAGGGTCTCAGCCAATTAGATTTGCACACTTCCATTTACTACGTCAAGAGGCCTCAGGGGAACAGGGAACCAAGCTCAGTAAAATCGATTCCACTTGAAATTTTAATGACCATTAAATTTTATCACTCTATTTTACCTAAAATTGGCAACTTAATTTTAGTTCCAAATTTATGGCAATAAAACTGGAAAGTAGAAGACCCTGAAAGTGAAGTAGTCACTTCAGTCTCTGTCTGAATGTATGGATGTTGAGTGACTAGATCATTTTCCTTGGAGGATAAAAGAAATATGAATATGTGGCTGGTTCTGTTTATCCAGAGATGCAAAGCATGAGTCTTCAGGATTCAGCAGTCTCCTTTGAGTCAAGTGTCTAAAAAAGCCTCTAAAAAAAAAAAAAAAGATAGACACCCTTTGGAAACATTTTAAAAATGCAAATATAAAGTGTAATTTTTGAGTTCAAGTGCCCAAATTTTACTCTGTGACAAAGTTTTCTAAAAACTTGGTAGAGTAGATGAGCCAAGTGTGTGTTATAAATTTTGTAAATTATTCCCACAAGGGGGGAATTTATTTTTATTTTTTTTTATAAAGATTTTTATTTATTTATTTGAGACAGAGAGAATGAGAGACAGAGAGCATGAGAGGGAGGAGGGTCAGAGGGAGAAGCAGACTCCCTGCCGAGCAGGGAGCCCGATGCGGGACTCGATCCCGGGACTCCAGGATCATGACCTGAGCCAAAGGCAGTCGCTTAACCAACTGAGCCACCCAGGCGCCCAGGGGGGAATTTATTTGTCTCCATATACTAACCCCTTTGCAGTTGACTCCATGAAAAGCAACACTTCCATAAAATATCCCTTAGTGCCTTTGTCAGAGTCTAAATTCTGGGCTCCATGAGCACTGGGGCTGATGAAAGAACAGCTTATGTTTTCTCGTGAAAAATGAAAACCATCTAAGTATGTTATGATGTTTTGCAGTGTTGAGCTTGTCTGGGAGTTTTTGCCACATTTCCAGAGTCAACTGTCACCTTACAGTTCGGGGCAATTTCATTTGGGTCGCAATTTAAGTAATCACTTCAAGACCACTTTCCTTTATGTGTATCTGCTTATTCTTCTCAGCCACACCCCTGGATAGGCCTCACACTTTGGATAAATAATCGTGTGTCTTCCGTTTGGGCTGCTATAACAAAACTACCGTTTACTGAGTGGCTTAAACTAGAAACATTTATTTCTCCCAGTTCTAGAGACTAGGAAAGTCTAAGATCAAGGCAGATTCAGTACCTGCCTTCAGTATCTGGCCTACTTCCTGGGTCATAGCAGGAGAAAAGCAGATAGAACACTCTTAAATCTTTTCTAAGGGCACCATCTCATTCATGATGGATCTGTCCTTGTGACCAATCATCTGCTAAAGGCCCCATCTCCTGATATCACTTTGGGGATTAGGATTTCAACCTGTTAATTTTGGAGGGAGGGACACAAACATTCAGGCCATAACGCCCCATTCTCCATCTTGTCTTCTGTCTCCTGATGACAATGACAGTTGTGAAAACAATATTCTAAGGGATGACTATAGTGTGCAACAGATTTGGGAACAGATGCTCAACAATAATACATTTCTGGTTGAAACCGTTTACATTGACTGTAAAAACAAATCTCTGAGGTTCCAAGTATTAATAGAAGATCATTGAAAGAAACTGTAGTTCTCCCTTCTAGGGCCATCTCCCACCCCCATCTCTGGAAGATTTTCCAGAAGGTAAAGAATCACTGGAGAGGATTTCCCCAGACTGGGATCTTAAAAACTCACTAATACTATGTTTCAATTATTAACAAGTACTGATTTAGTACTTGTTAGTTCCTGTCAAGATTCTGCTAAATCGATCCCAAAGGGTGATGGTCTGTGCATCAAAGGAGAAGAAAATATCACCCCCTGGCTGGTTAACGAATGATCTTAATGGTGCCAGACAATGCTTTTGTGTCAAACACTGTGCCAACACTTATAAATCTATGTCATCGATGCCTTGCACCATTTCTACAAGATAAATACTGTTATTTTCATTTTACAGATAAAGGAGGCTCATAGCTCATTCAGCCAGCAGTTGGCCGGGCTAGTACTTATACTAGAATCTGCCTGTCTTTTGTACTCTTGTACTTAAATGTCTCCAGAGCTTATGGAGAAAAGAATTTCCACACTTTTTTTGTTTCTTTGGGTTCTTGGCCTATCCTTCTTTGAATTTCTTCCATCTCTTTTTTTTTTTTCTAGGAGAATGATTCATTAGAAAACATATTTACAAATATTTAAGTATTTATTTAGTGTGGTAAAATACTAACTCACCCCTTACCTTCTCAAGAAAAATACTATAAGAAGCTAAATGATTTGTTGAAAGTGCCTTAAGTAAATCAGGCAATACTGGGGACTAATATTAATGAAAGTCCTCACTGCTTTTCTATTAACTTTAAAACTATTTACAAACCCTTAGCTCTAAGCTTACATATACATGGCAACTGGGTGTGTGTGTGTGGGTTGGCTATTGGCATGTGGGGAAGATTTTTAATTCCTGGTGCAAGATTATGAACAATCCAGTAATCTCAAACACTTCTAGGAAGGAGAAGGGCTCATTTTTCTTTTTCCATTCTGCACCTTTTCTTTTTGCTTATTCATCATGTTTTAAATAAACAGACCAAAGAAAGTTGTTATTAAAGCCCTCCTTGGACTTCTTCAATTTCAGTTTTAAACCAGGTTCAAAATATTCTGGCAAAAATTAAAGGCAACATTGAAAATGTTTGCATAAATTTTAAATTGTGCAAAAAGTGATAAAACTAAAATGAGCTGAAAGAATGAGTAATAAGCATCTCCTCCTATCTTTGTCTTTTTAGCATAATCAGTGATGATATGGGTTTTTAAAAACTGATTCTGAAGTGCATTCCCTTTCCAGAGTATCTGCATTACACTTACTCTTCTAAATGTAATTTGTTAGAAGTTTAATGTTTACTTTTAAAAGTGTGAAGGCTTATTAACATGCTAATAAATAACATTTAATGTCTATTAACAGTACTTCTATATTTGCTCATAAAATGGAATAGAAAAATATTACCTACAAGAGATTCCATGCCTTTACTACATTCTGAGTGTAATTGAAATCCCTAGTTCTCATTTCACTGTTAGAAAAGAACTAATAAATTTGTCACCAGTAAAGCAGGGGTGGGGGGAGAGGCCATTTATGAGCTCAGTAATGAATCTAACTCGCACAGCCCAGACCTGAAAGACTTGGGAGATGAGCACAATAGAGGTGCCAGTTTGCTGTATAGCATCACAGCTAATTAAGTTTGGATCTATGCTTTTCTTTATTCTTTTTTTCTGATATTTCCCCATTGGTGTTGGCTGTATGTGCTTTAGCTGGCCTAATGCCAGACCCAGAAGTCAGAAGCAGTTGCAACTTACTTAAGAAAGGCATATGGCAAAAACATAATCCCTTTGATTATATGGTAAATGACTATAAGAATGTGTACAAATAATGGTTTTTATTTGAACATGAAATTTTATTGTGGTATAGTATGTGTTTTGTCATACTGTCACCTGACATCTGTTAAAAATAAGTTTCTGGAATGCTGTTCTGGCATGTGTAATTTTGAGAAAGAGGCTCTGAAACAGTTTTCCAGTGTAAACACTAACCTCCACCACACACAAAGTATAGCCCTAGTGGTAATAAAAAAGGTATCGTTTGTATAGATAAATATATAAATATATACATAGTTTTTTTTTTTTGAAGATTTTATTTATTTATTTGACAGAGAGAGAGACAGCGAGAGCAGGAACACAAGCAGGGGGAGTGGGAGAGGGAGAAGCAGGCTTCCCGCAGAGCAGGGAGCCCGATGTGGGGCTCGATCCCAGGACCCTGGGATCATGACGTGAGCCGAAGGCAGACGCTTAACGACTGAGCCACCCAGGTGCCCATACATAGTTTTTTTAACGTGAATTTTAATTTGTTTTTGAAAGTATAGATTCCTTTGAGTCATGTGGACCTGGATTACAGTCTAAACCCAATCACAATGTGGAATTCAACACATTTAATATCTTTGAGTCTATTTCTCGGACTATAAAATGAATGAAATTAATAATATTCACCTGTTGAGAGTTCGGGGGAGCATTAAATGAAAACATATTTTCAGCAAATAATAAGCTTTTAATAAATAGTGTTGAGTTTTATGATACTGGTATTTTAAAAGGATGTTTTTATTAACAGCCACAACACACATACCATTCTCCCTTTTATTCCTGAAATTAAGCAAACCCTTTCCCTGTCCCAGGACCTTTGCATTTGCTACTTCCTCTCTCTGTAATGCTTTTCCCTTAGCTCTTTCAGTGATGGCTCATTTTCATCCTTTGAGTTTCAGCTCAAATGTCACCTCTTTGTGGGAACTTAACCTGACCAACCTGTCTAAAGTAAATCTCTGCCCTCACCCCCATCACGGTTTTTTGAGTATCTTATTTATGTGTCTTCTCCTTTGGAATGTAAACTCCATGAAGGCAGAGAGACCTTATCTTCCTTGTTGATAACTGTGTACCCAATGCCCAACAAAGTGTCTGCCTTAATAAATGTGAACGAATGGATGAATTAATTAAATGAATAAGTGAGTGGAAGGGACGGAAGGTGGGAGGGAGGAAAGACATTGGAAGGAAAGAAAAAAATGATGGATAAAAGGAATAAAGGACAAAAAAAAAAAAAGAAACTTTTATACCCTGAGGAATGATTTATATTCTGGATATATGTATTTATGCATATACAACTTTCTGATGTTATTTTAAAGTTTAAAAGTTGGGTAAAAATTTTCTGGTTCCTGTTGTCTTTTCTTTCCCCTGGTCAGTGTGTTTCACCTTATAGGCTCCTTCCAGAAACTGACAGGGGTTGTTTTGCTGTAGAGTGACCTCCGTCTGTGAGGCAGGAAGTAATTCCTATAGGCTGCTAACACCTTAGAACTGAAGGTTGCCAAACTTTTTGTAAAGGGCCAGATTCTAAATATTTTCGGTTTTACAGGCTATATGCTGTCTCCCAATGACTCACCTCTTCCACTACAGACTGAAAGCAGCCATAGACAATATGTAAAGAAATGAGTGGGCTGTGTTCCAATAAAAATTATTTAGGGAAACTGAAATTTGAATTCCATGTAATTTTCATGTGTCATAAAATATTTTTCTTTGATTTTTCTTTAGCCAAATAAAAGTATAAAAACCATTTTTAGCTCGTGAGCCTATAAAAACAAGGGGCAGGTTAGAATGGCTTAGTGTCCTACTTTGCTGACCCCCTGCCCTAGAATGAACTAGTTTAATGGTTTTCTATCCCATGACTGTTTGCCTTCGAAAAGATGAACTGGAGTGGGAGGAGGCAAAGAATACATTTCTATTGGTAGAATTTTTAATAATTTTGCAAATGGAAGGAAAGCATAGTTTTGAGTTAATCAGACCTTCCTGAACTCCTAAAAGCACATTACATCAGTGCTGTATTATCCACAAGTAAGGTTGTGAGTGTTAAAAGTAGCTTTCATGACTGGTTAAAACTGCCCAGGCGTATCCATTAGCAAGCTCCCACCTTATTTATTCCTTTGCATCATAGACTTTGGAATTTAGGATTAGTTACTTCTAAGGATGTTTGAAAGCCAGACAGTTTGAGAATACTTTAGCTCTATAATCCTGAAGAATTTTAGCTCTATAATCCTGAAGAATAAAATGTTTAAAATTTCAAGTAATGATTTCCCTACAATTTGTGTGTTTTAGGTTGGGTAAGGAATTATTTGGGGAAGTCATTTTAAGAGCACAGTGTGATATCATTTTCTAAATGCAGAAATTAAAAATTTAGTAGAAATTATTGTAGTCCTATTAGTGTTATTTTATAGCTATGACTATTTATAGTGCTTTCAAATATTTTAAGACAATAGAGCTTTCCAACTTTTTTCTTTACTCACATCTCTCTTAAACAGCCAAAGCAACTGTTTAAAATTCCACCTTGGGAAGATGCTAGTCAGACTGCAATGAAAAATCAGAATGAAGCTCAATTTGAAGAAAAATCAGTTAAGTATTTCATGGGTAGGAAAATTTAGGATATTTGGAACTAAATAGTCAAACCACGTCTGCTTAATTTTAGGACATATAGGATAAGTCAGCCTTCAGGTATGTATCTCAGCAGTATAAGTAGAAACTAAGTTGTTGGGACTTTTCCTTGGTTTTCTTGGATACTAAGAATAGTGCACCACTGATGGTCAGAGTACTGATAATCTGAGGTTAGTTTTAAATCCTTTAACTATCTTTCCCTTCCCACCTATGCTTTTATATCAGGAAATGGAGATTAATAATAGTTTTCATCTTAGTCAAACTGAAGAGGAGACAAGAAAAACCTAACTCGTGTCAGCCAAATATATTATTTTAAAACCATCTGCTTATGTCTGATTATCCTTATCAACAGTCTGTCTCTTTAGTATAGAACAGTGAGAGGTAACTATACAGAAGCCCACAGAAGGAATGTGGGAATGAGGGTGAGAGAGCCTCTAAAACTTGTTCTTTGTGCTTTAATTCCTGAAAACACTTGAGTAAATAACTGCATGTAAATTGAGATGTGCATTATTGGAATTGCTCAAAGGTAAGCAGTTTAACTCCCAAAGTGGACTGTTTGCTCGTACCATTTAATGACTCAGCTTGTGACATGCATGATAGTCAACAACAAAGTGCTGCGATTCAAATATTCAGGAAGAAGGAGCTTGGGACAGTGTGTTCCATGGTTATGTGGGTTTCTCTGTGAATATTCTTCACCTACAAGTCTGGAAGATGTGTGTCCTTGAGGGATTCAGAGGAGATGTCAGCCTCAGGGCGTCTCATTAGGCCAGCTGTGTTTGGTGACAGTCAGATACACACCCTGAAAAAAACATATCCAGTTGTTTTCCACAAATTCTCCATGACACAAACCTACTCATAAATTATGCCATAATCGCTGCTGCACTGTAATTTGCATATGAGTTCAGAGCATATTCAGCTGATATATGACTAACCTCACCACTGGAGACATGTACTTTATTTTTTAAAATGTAAATCCTTGGGGGGAAAATATATAGTATGTTGGTTCCTGGGTCGTTGGCTTTCTCCCCCAACTATTCAGCTACTGTGCCTGCATCTGTTTTTGGGGACGGTCAGTCTTTGCAATTACATTGGTTGTCATTTGCATTGCCCCTAACCACCATCATAGCCTTTATGGTATCTGCAAATAATTTTTAGTTGTTCCCCAGTCCAGATGTCATTCACTGAATTCTTGTTACCTGTTAACAGCAGGCTTACCGTGGAATTGAGCAGTTCTGGGAGAAAGAAGGTTCATTTGGTTTGTAGTCTTATCCTAGTCTAGGCACGTATGCACCAATTACATTGTGCATTAAAGAAGAATCTTAATATGATTCTTCATTTTAAAGTGGGGGAAAAAAAGAAACCTCATTGCTTTGCTCCGTTGTCTGAAACATAAAGGGTAAATGTGAGATTTTTTTGGTTTTAGTTTTACACAGTTGACTGGAAGTGTTTACAGGGATTTCAAGCAAAATCCTACTTTGCCTCTCAGGCTGCATTTTCCAGTGTGAAATCTGTTGAAACAAACCAACAGAGCCCCATTTCCCTATCTTTCTCTCCATCTTTCCTGCCCCACCCCCGCCCCAACAAACACATGCACACATCCCACTTGCGGGCAAGTGTAATCTCAGACTTCTCTGAACAAGGTCAAACAGCGACACAGACAGTGTCAGAGTAGAAGGGTTGGTGATCGCCTCACAACAAGACTGCAAACCCACAATGCCACCTGGCAGTGTTGCTGAGGAACCCTAGAAGAACAGCTGGCTGTGTCAGACTGGTCACGACAGTGGTAGTGGATGAAAGAACAGAGCAGAAATGTGGAGCACATATTTTGACTCTGTTCCTAAATCCTCCTTCTGATTCTGATTCTATCAGGGATTTGCCACACCCTGAGTGAAAAGCAGGTAACAAGGGGTGTTACTGGGCACTCCCTCTAGGCTAGGAAATGATACATCCCTTTAAACTGGCTTTTCTTGATAAGTCAGTGTTGGGGAGTTGGACTGAGGAGGGTTATTGACATCTTTCTTTTTTTATTATTATTATGTTCATTTAGCCAGCATATAGTACATCGCAAGTTTTTGTTGTAGTGTTCAACGATTCATCAGTTGCATATAACACCCAGTGCTCATCCCAACACGTGCCCTCCTTAATACCCATCACCCAGTCACCCCATTCCCCCACTCTTCTCCCTTCTGTGACCTTCAGAGTCCAGAGTCTTGCATGGTTTGTCTTTCTCTCTGATTTTTTCCCATTCAGTTTTATTATTGACAACTTTCTAGACAAAATCTTGATGCCTTGCTGTGGTTTTCTTTTCAGTATTTCTGTGTTGTTACTTTGGATCCTGTAGTAGATTATTTGAAAAGGACGCTTAAGCAGCTAGTGAAATGAATGAACAAGGGCAGACTACAGGTATCCAGTGATGGGTGAAATGAAATCTGCCTGGTTGGGAAACCACTGCATGCTGCTCTCAGGCCACTCGTTCTGGTTTGTCTTAAGTGTAGAGTAATTTTGTCTGACTTTTAGTAGATAACGTGGGATTTTACTTATAGATCATTGATTCGTTTGGTATATTCAAAGTCAACTTAGGCTGTATTTTAAAACTTTTTTTGGTGTTGCAACATTAAGGTGGTTTGCAGTTTTTAGCTCTTTATTTTAATTTATTTTAAATCACTATGTAGAACATTCATTTTTTTGTGATGACTCAAAGGCCTTTTCTTTTTCTTTCATTTTAATATCTTGAATTTTAGAAAAGAATATACTTGGAATTGTTTTGAGCTCTTTTAATTATTAAAAAATGGTGGACAATGTCTTAAATGTAATGGATTGCCTTGTAGAAATTCATAAAGAAAAAAATGCACATTTTTTTTTCATTTTTTATCACTTATATAGGAAGTAGCAAGTAAAGTGTGAGTATTGATTAAACAGAATTAACATTGACAGGAAAAATGCCACACAGTGGTATCTCTGGTTGAAGCCAAGTGGATTTTTCCTTCAGAAGAGAGGCTTTTTGCTTTTGGAACAGTAATGGAGGGAGTCCCCATTGTCGGTCTTTGTTTTTGAAAATTATTTGTCCATCATGGTCTTTCAGTTCCAGAGAAGTTTTCAGAATTATTCTATACTCTTAAAGATCCTTAGACTTGGAAGAGTGAGAGACTCTTGGTATATTCTTATACCAGTATTGTGCATTTTCATTTGTCAATGGATATATGTAAAGCATTCTTGGAAAATGCTGTATAATTGTGATAAAGTCACTAGGCCTGTTCAGCTATACTACCAGAGGCAAAACTCTGATTATTTAGACTTACAAGGCCTCTAATTCATCTCTTAGGTGGGGTGGATGATTGATTGGCTTTGCTAAATCAAACTGTTAATGATCAGGGATTCAGATACCAGCGCTCCATATAGCACTCATTTTCTAACTTAGCCTACAAATATTTGCCCATCTCCAGTGATGCTAATGAATTTGCCTTGGTTCAGTCATAAATTCCAATGTACAAACCACTGTGATCAGGCAGAAAAGGCATATATACAGCTCAAGGCAGGTTACTAACCTGCTCATAAAAAGTTAATATACATCTTTTCATAGTATGTATGCTATAGACCTCTTCTAAAATATGCCTCTCCCTTCTTGATCTGCCAAGCCCAAATGAATTACAGTGTGTTATCTAGCAGCATTATTGACACTCAGAAATTGTGTGTAATACTCACATTATAAAGAATAACTAGCACTTTATTTGGAACTCAATGGCTATACAGTGACTACATGTATAATCTTTTAGAGTAAACATTCAATAATTGTTGCCATTTTAGGTGTTTCTTAGGCTGTTCCGCTCCTTGGATAGAATGAAAGAATAGTCACAAAAAATCAATAGCAACAAAATGGGATTTTTCCCCCCAAGAACTTTTTTCTTCAAAACATTGAAGGTATTTTTCCTTTGATTTTGTTTAACCTTCCTCTCCCAATTATTTCTTTCTTTGTTATTGGTGTTATTTATCCAGAAATACTTCACATAGGAGAAATCAATAGATTTAACTTAATAAAATGATTTATTTGTATAATATTCTTACATCTTATTTCAAGTGTTTTTGTTGGGGATAAAAGGACTTGAAGGCCTCTGAGAGTCTACAGTTATCCTAAAAGTGTATGCAGAATTGTGTGTATGTTGTGGATAATGTACATTTTCCTGGGGAGAAGATCAAGTTTCATCAGGCTCTCAAAGTCCCTGACTACAAAAATAAGAACGACTGATGTATTAAAACCACCTGAAGTAGCAGGACTCTTAAGTCATCTTGGCTCTTTCTGGAGGCTGTCTTCCCTCTTGGCTCCTCCTACCTTCTAACCCCCCTTTGAATGTCCCAATACTTTTCAGGATCCAAGTGTGGGAGTGTGTGTTCATGGTGGGGGAGGGGGCGAGTGTTGAACCTTCAGGTTGATCTTGAAGATAAAATCTGTTGAAATGAGAATTGGAAATTAAACAACAACAACCACAAAACACTGTGCACTTCTGGTGAGAGGGGGAGAGGTGAAGAAGCATAGAATTTACTGTGCTGTACTTATGTGTTCATTCTAGGACATATCCTGGCGTTTGTTTCACAGACTGTGTCAGTGCCGCAGTATTGGCTTAAGTTACCTCTATTTTAGTAAGAAGAACCAGAAAGGAAGTGTGGACATAGCTTGTTTGAGAATAAATATTTGCAGTAGCCTAATTCTTTTATATATAAAGAATTATAACAGCTAACCTTACCTGCCAAAAAAGAAGTCAGCCATTTACATTTTCAAAGCATTTCTTAACTTTTAAAAGCAAGTTAGTAAGTCCATAAAGATCAGGAGTACTTTCTTTTTACTGATAGCCTACAATTAAGACCAAACAACTGCACAGTTTAGACGAAACTCACTAATTGGCAGTGATGGCTGGTCTTCTGTTAGCTGCCACTGATTGGCAAATGGAATTATTGAAATTCAGGTTAATGAACTGAATTGCCTGTTGCCCTAATTTTCTCATTTTGGTAACATATTACATTTTTCATAGAAAGCTATCTCCCTACCAATTTGGAATGAAGTAGGTTATAGATGAAAAGACGTAAGTAAATTGCATTGAAGTAAATCATTTCTTCATCTTTGTATTTTATTTTTTATTATTTTTTAAAGATTTTATTTATTTATTTGACAGAGAGAGACACAGCGAGAGAGGGAACACAAGCAGGGGGAGTGAGAGAGGGAGAAGCAGGCCTCCCGCCGAGCAGGGAGCCCGATGCGGGGTCAATCCCAGGACCCTGGGATCATGACCTGAGCTGAAGGCAGACGCTTAATGACTGAGCCACCCAGGCGCCCCTTTATTTTTTTTAAAAAGAGATTTTATTTATTCATTTGACAGAGAGAGAGCACAAGCAGGAGGAGCGGCAGGCAGAGGGAGAGGGAGAAGCAGGCTTCCCACCAAGCAGGGGGCCCGATGCGGGGCTCGATCCCAGGACCCTGGGATCATGACCTGAGCCGAAGGCAGACGCTTAACAACTGAGCCACCCAGGCGCCCCGTACCTGAGCTCTCTTATTCGGGGCTCTGAGGCATAGGAACAAAGCTGAGGCTCATTTGCCGTGTGGGCATTTTGCCACCTCCCAAAGGCTGGGGAAGTCCATCCTGACAGGAAATGGTGCCACCGTAAGCAAGGCCCCCCTGCCTTATTTCCTCTCTTCCTTTATTTTTGGGTGTAGGAACCTCTGAAGGTTGTTGGAAAGAGGCCTTTGGAGTTTTATAGCTTTATGAGGGTGAGCCCATCAGGGTTTAGCAGTCCCAGGCCTTGCCAGAAATGTGTGTGCGCCACCATGGCCGGGGTTTTCCCCCACCATAGGTGTGAGCTGCGGATGAGGACTCCTCCCCCAGGGGGAGACCTGGGGGGCCCAAATCAGCCTGGATTCTGGGGTGGGAATTGTTGGCCATCTTCTTTCTGGCTCTCATGTCGCTGTCTTAGTCCCCTTGTGTATGGTTCACACAAGCCTTTCCCTATGCCTAGATGGCTCCTCCTCCCTTCCTTCATCTAGTTAACTGGCTCCTCATTCTTCAGGTCTCAGTTCTTTGTCACCTCCTCGAAGAAGCACTCCCTGAGCAGCCTCTCTGAACACAGGCTCTTTTTTTTTTTTAAAGATTTTATTTATTTATTTGACAGAGAGAGAGACACAGCGAGAGAGGGAACACAAGCAGGGGGAGTAGGAGAGGGAGAAGCAGGCTTCCCGAGGAATAGGGAGCCTGATGTGGGGCTCGATCCCAGGACCCCGGGACCATGACCTGAGCCGAAGGCAGATGCTCAACGACTGAGCCACCCAGGCGCCCCTCATCTTTGTATTTTAACAAAATGGAGTTTTCTTGGACCATTTGTGTTCATAGTCTTGAAGACTAGGCACATGTCTTAGCTTGGATTGCTACACCAAATTACCGCAGACTGGGTGGCTTAAACAACCACAAACATTTCTCGCAGTTGTGGAGGCTGAGGAGTCCCAAGATCAAGGAGCTGGCAGATTCAGTCCTTGGTGAGGGCCTTCTTCCTGGCTTGTAGATGGCCATCTTTTCTCATTATGTCCTTACAGGGCAGAGAGCAAAAGGAGAAGCAAACATTCTGTCTCTTCTTATAGGACACTGATCCCACCATGAAGACAAGGCTCTGTCCTCATGACCTAATTAATTACCTACCAGAGGTCCCATCTCTAAATGCCATGGCGCTGGAGATTAGGGTTTCAATCCATGAATTTTGTGAGGATATGAACATGCAGTCCATGACTGCGTATTTCTTTTAAGGCCTTGTAACAAATATTCAAGTAAAATGAAGACACTAATACATAAATTATATCAGTTTATCTTTGCCAGACACGGAGATCTGAATTAAGACAGACAAAATTTAATTAAATTCTATTGTTTTGACATCATATGAAAACTCTGATTTCAAACTAGCTTTATGTGTGCTTTTAAAACTAGTTATATGTTTGCTTTTAAAATGTGCTAATCCTAAATAATATGAGCTCATAAATATATGGTATGGGGAAAACTTAAGACTCAAATAGTGGCTGTAAATATTTTGAGCCTTCCAAGATGGTTCATATAAATGTGATACTGCCCAAAGGCTGTTTCTGTCTTTGTAAGGTATCTAATGAGGTTCTTCTGTTCAATCTGCAAAGGATGATAAAGCATTGCTGAATGGTTTTGTCCCAGATGGACTGTGAATAAGATGCCTGGTAACAACAGATCAAAGCCCCCTTGAGGCATTATTATATGCATTTATTATGAAGCATTCAAAAGTGACAGTACACAAGTCACCAACAAAACAGCAGTTATTTCATGAAAATTATGGGGGCGAGGGTGAAGTTCTCTCAAGTATGCCAACAAAATGCAATTAAACAGATTATATTGCTAAGAACAGTCTGCTTTGGGCTGATTTTGCATAATATATTCATTTCACTTGTACCCACATAACCAAATGTTTAAAGGGTAGAAATGTTCAACTCAGTTTCCCAGTCTGAGGGTGGGAGGTCGGATTGTGGAAGTCCTCAAAGGCAAGGCCTGTATGTGTTAGGTAATGCTGGGAGTGCGGCTGGGAGTGCGGCCATGAGCGCCAAGTTCTTGCTGCTCCTAAGTGTCCGTGTCCACTTGGGTCCCTGTAGGTTTACTGAGAGATCTTAGCTGAGTGGCTCTTTGTACCAGTTCCCCACTTTGCCTCTTAGGCAAAGTTAATTTGATTAAACGAAAAGGAAATCCAGATGTCACACATCTCCCATTGCTTAAAATGAGAGAAAAGAAGGAAAAGTGGCCTTGATCTTCCCAAAAAAGATGGCTGTTTTCTTTTTTCTTATTGATATTTTTTATTTCAAGATGCTGGAACATTCCAGAAGGCAGAATATATAAATCAGATATTTTGTCCTTTTAGAATACTGGAAAAATCCAAAATATAGCTTACTTAAAGGAGTTGTCTTACTATCAAGGGAAAAATTCTTATTTTTAGTGTAAGTTTTTTTTAATTTTATTTTATTATGTTATGTTAATCACCATACATTACATCATTAGTTTTTGATGTAGTGTTCCATGATTCATTGTTTGCGTATAACACCCAGTGCTCCATTCAATACGTGCCCTCTTTAATACCCATCACCAGGCTAGCCCATCCCCCCACCCCCCTCCCCTCTAGAACGCTCAGTTTGTGTCTCAGAGTCCATAGTCTCTCATGGTTCATCTCCCTGTCCGACTTCCCCCCCCTTCATTTTTCCCTTCCTACTATCTTTTTTTTAACATATAATGTATTATTTGTTTCAGAGGTACAGGTCTGTGATTCATCAGTCTTACACAATTCACAGCGCTCACCATAGCACATACCCTCCCCAATGTCTATCACCCAGTCACCCAATCCTTCCCACCCCCCACCACTCCAGCAACTCTGTTTGTTTCCTGAGATTAAGAATTCCTCATATCAGCGAGATCATATGATACATGTCTTTCTCTGATTGACTTATTTCGCTCAGCATAATACCCTCTGGTTCCATCCACATCGTTGCAAATGTCAAGATTTCGGGTTTTTTGATGGCTATTTTCTTAAATCTTCAGACTCTCTTCTCTCATATTCAGCCTCTTTTAATTGGTAAAGACTTCCTGTACATAGCTGTCAGCTCTGAAAAGAGTTGAGAATACAGCTGTCGCTTTGCGAATGCAACCATTGACCTAATCATTTAACTTTGTAGCAATATTGTCTGTAGAACTTTCGAAGATACTATAGATGGAGAAGGCCCATCTGGGTTCAAGATTGCCTGCATGTGACATCTTTCTTATTTATTTTTCCTGCCTTGTTTCAGTTAACAAATTACTTCTTAATTTGAATTGATGAAGTTATGTATGAACTTTACTTTCCAAGTCACACTTTATACTGTGTACCTGAGTGCAGGTATGTGTACCAACGTCCTTTTTTATATCACTACTATCATCTAGTTGCTCATATATTCAAATGTATATAATACTTATAAATCCTTAAGTAGATAAATAATTTTACCAATGCAAAAGTCGTAAGGTTTATCCCATTTAGTCACTGTATATGAGTTTATGATATTTACTGTTAAATTAAACCTTGCGGTCCGAACACTAGCTGAGATGAGGAGTACAGTGATTCTTTCATGACTCCTTCTATTGTAGAAATCATCCTGAGTAGGAGTTTTCATTTTTTGAGATTTTTAAAACATTATTACTAATAGAGGATAAGTAGAAAATCTGAAAATTAAGTGAACTTGAAATGATTTTAATAGCTTTGTTTTTATAATTCTGCATTATGCTTTATTTGCAGGACCGTCTAAATGCATTAGAAACGGTAAGTTGGGGCATTTTCTTTCTCCTTCTGTCAGAATTACTGCTGTGTCCTGAGGTGGATTTCAGAGCACTCCCCAAAAGAAGCAGTTCGAGAAGGCATTTCTAGATTCAAAGGATTCAAAGGGGAGAATAAGCTAAACTATACCTGAAAGGTATGTGGATACAGATTTTTAAAGTGAAAAAAGAAAAAACAAAAATGTGCCTATTTAAGTGGTCACTGCTCTCTCAAGACTGATGATACCAAGATGTACTAATCTATGAAAAATGTAATTAGTTTAAATGTAATCAATATCCTATATATTTGTGTCTGTATTTCCCAATCGCTAAAAGGACTGGTTGATCAGAAGCTGAGATTGGGGTGCTGTTTATATGAAGTTCAGAAATTCAACCTCAATACCTTTTGTACATGGTTTTCACCAGTACTCAAATAATGTTAAAAGCTGGTCAGCCTTTTTCTCAATAATCTTACTTGCAGGAATCTAGCATTAGGGAATAAGGTGCGTGAACGTAAAGACTACATGCTTGCAATATTTATTGTGAAATGAGTTATTTTAAATGATTTTAGGAAGAAAGGGGAGACAACTTATTGTTTGACAATATAGTACTGAATGGTTGGATAAAGTGTATACTTTTCCACCCAGCATACCACTGTGGTTACGGAAAAGGCTTATAATAGAAAACAAACTGAAAAAAGAAATAAAATCATGTGTACTTCAGTGATAACATGTAATGATAGACATATGAATAAAGAATAGAAGAGACTGAGAAAAACTCATAAAAGTGACTTGTTAGATGAGAGTTAGGACTGTGATTTCATTCCTTTCTCTATTTTTTCAAGTTTTATAAAACGTTATATTCCTTTTATAAATAAACCTTTTTGTAATAAAAACCCATGTGAATTGGAAGAATGGTAAAATAAATTATGGTACCACCTTACAACGAAAGATTATTCAGCCATAAAAAGTCATATTTTTCAAAAGTAAATATTGCCATGCTGTTATATAGGGGAGGGGGGAGTAGAATATACAGGCATATGGAGAGTATGTTGCAAATATTGAATATTTTGTGTTAAAAAAGACTTTCAGAAAGCAAGCACACAAAATATTAAAAGTGGCTTGGGACTAGTGGTGATTTTTATTTTTTCTTTATATGTTTTTAATGAACAGGAAAAAAATAAATCTTTAAACAATGTGGCCAATAAAGAATAAAATATTTATTTTGTGAGTGTGAGAAATGGAAAGATGCTAATGGAGCACATTTAGTCCTGTGTAAGCAAGTGATTTTGATTGACAGTGTCCAGACCCTCATGGGTAAATAATCTATTCCTTAGATTTAACTGGGCCATTTGGAAATTACACTGACCTTCTCAGTTTCAGTATGATGACATTGTAGGTGAATAAAATGTTTAGTGTTCTTCTACATATATTTTACTTACCCTTAGGAAGTGTCTTGCCAACAGGATTTGGCTTGTGAATTAAATGCTCTTTTTAAAAGTATGAACAAAAACAGAAATTTTGAGTCTGTGGACTTGGGTTCAGCATACAAAATGCCACTTATACAACATTCAGCAAATCACTTGTTTCTTGATTCCTTCACCTGTAAAAATGATAATAATTAAACTTTGTCAGGTTGTTGTGAGAATTAAGAGACAGAATACATGTGAAAATATTTAGGGCCAGACAAATGTTAGGTTATCATTATGTGATTGCTTATTATTTCTTATTTAATCATTTTAATTATGCCAGTATGCCATGCAAAACTGAAAATTATACAACAACAACCAAAAGCCTATAACTTTTATTAGCATTTCTTAGTCTTTTGTATTTACATAATCTCTTTACTAAAAGTACTATGGAGTATGATCTTAAGTGCCTTATTCTAAGGGTTCCTTTAGGAGTAAAGGTAAAAATAAAAAGTCATCATGAGAAAAATAAAATTGATTAAATGGATGAGATTTTTTGCAGTGGCAGTTTTCTCAAGATGGTTTTAATTTGAAATAATTATCATAAGTAAAACCATAAAAATGAAAATGCTTGGTAATAATGTTAATGCTCAAATATTATGAAGTTCTTTGACTTCATATGACATTATAAGCAGCAGATTAATACACTTGGTAGACTATTCAACTGGTAAAGTGTTTTATAGTTCATAAAATCAAATATGCTGAAAGTAATCTCGAGATCATTTATTATTCTCTCACTAACTCAGCACTTAAACTAGAAAATGTTGGTGGTCTACATTTGGTTGGGTTGGTATTAACATAAAAAGTGTTGAATGTAGGGTATATGTTATGGTGATACAAATCTGCAAAAGTTTGAAATTTCATTGTTTCGTTAGGAGATGTGAAAGTTTCAATAGTTACAATACATGAAAATAAGATGGTCTTTTCATCATAATGAGCACCTTGATACGGCTTGTCACCAGTGATCCAAATGCTTAGGTCACAATCGTGTGTCTATTTCTCCCCCTCTTCCTCAACTTTTCCCTCTCCTTCTTCACTAGCAGGTAAGCTTCTTGGATTAGAAATTACATTTTACTTGCAAATGCATCCCAGAGCCTGTCAAAAACTCCTGATATATATTGGACAATCAGTAAACATTTGTAGAAGGAAAGAATGAAGGTCCAACTGTGCATATATGACCCTCACGTAAGACTGTTCTTATGAATATAGGTATACACAGAACCAGTTCAATAGTTGAGGGAAAAAAATTCCCCAGAAGCACATCAATTTATTTCTTTTCCCTAGCCTTTCTAATTAGTATTGTACTTTACTTGATGTTTCATGAAAGCTCTTATGATTTTCATTAAAGTTTAATGTGAATTTTTTAGGAAGGAACCAGCTTTCTGCCAAAATATGGCAGGTTGATTCCCCAAATAAAGCTAAGTAATTATCTGAAAAAAATCTAGATTGATAGCCCCAGTTGATGGGCCATGGATGAGACATAGCAGTGGATATTTATTGGCGCTGTGTTGACACTGAAGAGGAGAAAAGGAAAAACTGTGATCAGTTCTCTCAAGGAACCTGTACTTTGAGGAGAGACGTTACATGTAAATAAATTAATGATGTAAGATAAAAATACACTGTGCCACATGAATGAAAAACAACGTGTTTTGTAGGAGCTCTTACAAAGAAAAAAAGTTGTAAAATAAGACGTCATCATGGTCTAGGTTCTAGGAAAGCCATGGATTTTGTAGTTTGAGGACATGATGGAGGAAATTAGATTCATCTCTGAAATGCAAAGAATCAGTAGTGTCAGGCAGAAAGAGCCAGAGAAGGCATCCCATGTTGGGACTGTAATCAAACTCTGAAGATAGTAAGGAACAAAAAGGTTTGTTAAAAGAATATTTTTCCAAAAAAGTAAAATTATGAAATCATGACTCTTACACAAATATAAAATGAAGTCATAACACCTGAGTTTATTTAACTCATTAATTAATGAGAGAATGAGTAAAATGTTACAGCTGACTTAAAGGAGCAAAGAACCACATAGGTAGGCACTAGAGTGCTGAAGTGAATTTAAAATAGATGCAAAACTGGCTTCTTCCGAAGTGAAGGAAGGGAATTAATTGAACCTCCCCAGACAACATTTATTTGCATATCTATGAACAAGAATCATTTGCATTGCTATCTATTACCTACAACTCTGAGAGTTAAAGTGGTAGCAAGGCCATAGAGCCAATGGGGAGCCATTAATAGTTTCTTTTTCTCTTTCTTTTTTTTTTTTTTTAAAGATTTTATTTATTTATTTGACAGAGAGAGAGAGCACAAGAAGGCAGAGCAGCAGGCAGAGGGAGCGGGAGAAGCAGGCTCTCCACTGAGCAGGGAGCCCGATGCGGGACTCGATCCCAGGAGCCTGGGATCATGACCTGAGCCAAAGGCAGATGCTTAACCTACTGAGCCACCCAGGCACCCCCATTAATGGTTTCTAATCAGGGCTTGTGGCTGGTAAATGTGGTGTGTAGGAATGCAAATGTCGTAGTTCTGTGCAGGGTAGAGTGCAGCGGTGAAAGACTGCACGTAGGAATAGAGACAGTGCATGTTGGACATAATCCAACTTTAGAAATGTGGTTGGAAAATTAGGGATTGGGCACTTGGTGCCAAAAAGGCAGGGGTAAATGGATGCCCTTGTTTAGAGACGGGAATTAGTGAACTTAGTAAGTGGGAGGTCAAGGGTGAAGAGGCGATAGAGACAGTACAGTAAGAGTCATTTGAGGAAGTTTAAAAGGAATGTAAGACAGTTCAGCTTGGAGAAGTAAATTCAGTTTTTCATGTCAACTCTCAAATCTATATTTAGTTTCCTTTCCATTAATATGATATTCGCATACCTTCATAGTAAAGTTAGGCCTGACTTCAATTATCGGAGAAATCCAAAAGCAGTAGTGGGTTAAGCAAGATAGAAATTAATTGCTCTCTTGTGTAACAATCCAAATGTGTGGTGTCGGTGGCAGACACGGTGTCAGAAACCTAGGCTGCTTCTGTCTCTTTCCTCCACTGTCCTCAAAATACTGCTTCCCATTCCTAATCCGAGATGCCTGTACCGCCTCCAGCCCTTATATTTGCCTTGTAACAAGACAAAAGAAAGGAAGGAGAGCACTTAACTTCCCTTTGGTAGAAACTAGGATTTGCACATATTATTTCTGTCCATTTCCATGGGCCAGAATTCAGTGACATGATTATAACTCTGGGATTCAAAAAGAGAACCAGATAAGCCATAGACTTTTGGAAGTTTCAAAGTAAACTTCTAAACAACTCAAGTTCAGAAAATAAATTATAGTAGAAATTATGAAATATACAGAACTGAATAATAGCAACACTGTGTTATAAAATGTGAATGATACAGCAAAAGTAGTATTTATGAGAAAC